>NC_056742.1:482900801-482928301 GCF_019279795.1 Protopterus annectens | reverse complement strand
GGTTCCAACCCTGAATTTATTTAAGCTTACACGCTACTAAAGTACTGTTTATTTTTATTTTAGCTAGAAGTCGCTAAATGGGTATATGCATAATTGTTACATATGTTGCCTTTTTGGGTTTTGACCCTGAATTGATTCTAGCTTAAACGCCACTTACATTATACTTACTGTGCCGTTTATTTTGCGTTGCAACACAGCACTAATTTGATATTTGTGAGTTTATTCCTTCTTTATGCTACATGTGCGCTCCATAGCCTTGTATAGGCATAGCTCGATCTTCCCAATCTGAGATGTACTCATTATCCCTAGCAGATTAATTCTTTTTGAGTGTTTACCGCTATATTTTAAACTTTCTGGACTAGCCTTACTACACTATATATCCCTAGCTTAGGAATTTGTAAAGATTTATTGTTCTTGTGGGTATACTGCTATATTTAAACTTTTGGAAGAAACTTACTACACCATATATTCCTAGCTTAGGAATTATAGAGTATCCCCCTGCGTTTTCTAACAAGTTATTCTGAATCTTCCTAGCTATTGACTTCCCAATTAATAAAGCGTTCTGAACACATATGAACTGACCTGGCTAGAGTGTATATGTGCCTACTATCCTGTACTACTTTACACTCTGTGTGAACCCCTTATAGCTTTAACAATTGACACAGGAATTTTAAGTAGCATTTCAATGTGAACAGCTGATACAGGAATTTTAAGTAGCATTTCAATGTATATATTTGTTGCAGTGAACTGAAGTTGTGTATCATTTCACTACTGCTCTAACTGTCACAATTAAACCAAAGGAGCATTTTATAACATACCACTATTACATTGCTTAGAAGATTTTTATGTACAATTGTCTCCTATGTTTTATCTGACTTGACCTTTAATTTTACCTTAGCTGTTTAATCTATTTTCCTTACTACTTTCTTTTCTCTCGCCCTTTGTGTATTCAGCTAGTCAACCTACCTGTCCCGAATTAGGGTTTGGAAACCTGCCCTACCTGAAGACCTCAAAACAGTAGTTTAAAGTAAAACTCCTGCTGTCTCTTCCTAAGAAAGGAATAGAAGCTAACTTCTCCCTGAACTCTTCCCCTCAAGGATACAAGAATGTATGTTATTTCCTGTATGCTAATCTATCTATTGTACAGAATAGGTGTATACGTACAGTTCCCTGCCAGGATAACCAGCAGCCTACTCCTCTCTACTTTTTTACCTCCATCCCCTCCCTCTTGAAGCCTCTGTACTTGACTGCACTATTTCCCTCCCTTATTCCTTGTCTTCCTACCTCCCTCCAGGAG
This sequence comes from Protopterus annectens, assembly GCF_019279795.1. NCBI lineage: Eukaryota > Metazoa > Chordata > Ceratodontiformes > Protopteridae > Protopterus > Protopterus annectens. The sequence continues at coordinate 482,927,004 of NC_056742.1, read as the reverse complement.
CTACTGTAGCAGTATAGTTTTTATCTACTAGATGGTACCCCTCTCTGGTTACTTTCCTTGTACATCCACCTACTGCTTCGTATTAGACACTCTCAGTGAATAGTGTTTCCCTACTTTCTTTCTTGTAGCCCCAATGTACCCCTTCTAACTCACCACTACAATTCACTTAGCTACCTTCCTCCTCAACATTTCCACACAAGTCTACTCCCACCTTTACTCTCCTCTATCTTCACTTACCCTCAGTAGTCAGTTGTTTTCACTGCATTCTCTTTTTTTCATCCTTCACCTGGTTCTTCCCGCTCCGTTCGCCCTGCGGGCTCACTCCGCTCTCCTACCCCCAAATTCCACCCACCCCCAGTGCACCTAGCCTTATACTTCTCTAACCACTCCCACCTCCCCATGATCCAATCCCATCCCACATCTCATTAAGTATCTCCTATCCTACAATACTCTTCCTAATTAACTTCATACTCTTGCCTACTTCCTCTTCACCCTTTACTTCTTCAGCACTAGGCCTACTTATCCTATATCAACTCACCTTAAACCCCTACCACTACTCTTACTTCTGCCTTTCCTTTTCCTTCCTTATATCCTAACTGCCTGCGAACATCTTAGCTTCACTAACTTCCAGCTATACACAAAAGATACTAACCCATTATCCTCATCACCTACTCTTAAACACATCAACATTACTTCTGTAACCAAGTACCTCCTCCCGAAGTATCAGAGAGTCATCCACATTAGTTATAAACTACACCAAGTCAAGAAAGCGCACAACATATTGAATCTTACTCTAATTCACAAACCAAGACTACACCTTCACCTCCTACTTGATGGTGACATTCATCCTAATTCTGGCCCATCCTCTTTTAGACCAGCTAACCCAGAGGAACCCTCTCCCTTTCATACCTCTATTAGGCCTCCTAACTCCCTCTTCATATCTCATTTAAACATAAGAAGTGTCAATAACAAAGTGACTCACCTTCATGCCCTACTGGATGTATATAACTTTGACATTCTCTGCCTATCAGAAACATGGTTAAAACCAACAACTCAAGACTATGAAATCACCCCTCCTGGGTATAGCATTATAAGAATGGATCGCCCTAACAAAAAGGGTGGGGGAGTAGCCGTATTATACAAAGCAGGCCTTCAAGTTACACCACTTGATTCACACCCACCTTTTGATGGCAGTGCTGAAGTTCTTATTACTAAGCTTCAGCTTAATATTAGTAAGGCCATCTACATTATATGCACATACCTTCCTCCAGGTAACAACATCACCTCCCTTGAATATATCCTTAGCTGGCTATCCACCAACTACCCACAAGAAACCATTCTCCTAGGCGACTTTAATATAGACTGGAATACCTGTAATTCCAATAACCCATCTAACCACATAAACCTTTATGGCTTCTCCCAAACTACCACTTCACCTACTCGTATCCATAAACCTAATAACAAAGAATCCACCCTAGATTGGATTCTTATAAATACTCTATCCACATCATATATGACAGGTATCCTACCAGCAGACATTAGTGATCACTCACTAACATACATAATTCGACATAAGACCAATATTAACAGTCCCTCAACTTTTAAAACATCTTGTTGCAATAAACATTTTAACCCAGAACACTTCCAGAATGAACCGAGTGTATGCAACTGGTCATCTTTAAAACACCTGCAACTAGATGAAGCAGTGACATACTTGAAATCTTGGATTTCCATGCCCCTTTTCGTACTCGAAGGAGCACTACCAAAACTGCACCTTGGCTTACAAAGGAAACTAAGCAAAAGATTCTACTACGAAACAAATTTTGGGCCAAATGGCGTTCCTCTAAAACCCCATCAGATCAGCTAAAATTTAAACAACTTAGAAACTCAACTAAAACATCTATACTACTGGACAAAAAAAAAAACTTCTTCTTTCAGCTCCAACACTCCAACCAACAAAGTCCACAAAAATTCTGGTCAGGAATCAATAGACTACTACATCCCGGCAACTCTAAAAACACCAACCCCCTCTGGAATCAGCACCAATACTCCCAAACTAATTGCCGATTCCTTCAATACCTTCTTCACTGAAGCTATCCAGTCACTTGCTAACTCTCTACCTCCTGTATCCTCTAATCTTCATCCTTAAAGAACCCACCACCCACTTTCCAACTCCAACCTGTGCCTACATCCCTTATCTGTACTCTCCTTCAAAAGCTTAAACCCTCTACCCCCCTCTGCCGACCTCTTACCTGCTAAGTATCTTCAAATAGCAGCAAAATTTATTGCTTACCCTATCTCTATCCTAATTAATAGAACCATCACTGAAGGCACCATCCCATCCATCTGGAAAATCTCACATACAATTCCCCTTTACAAAGGTGGTAACTCAACAGAACTTTCTAACTACCGTCCAACTGCCCTACTCTCTCCCGTAGCTAAAATCTTGGAAAAGTGCATCCATCGTCAACTGCTAGACCATCTCCTCCAAAATAACCTTTCAGCTAACTCGCAACATGGCTTTCGACCTTACCACAGCACCACTACAGCCCTCCTATCATTCTCTGACCATATTAACAAGCACCGTAACCATAACATCCTGTCCTCTGCTATCTTCATAGATCTTTCAAAAGCATTTGATATGGTTAACCATTACCTTCTACTGAATATACTGAAGTCCCTTTCACTTGATAGTCAAGCTCTGCAGTGGTTCAAGTCCTACTTACACAACAGGCAGTACTCTGGAACAATACTCCATCTTCCCACCTTCCTGTCTCTCTTTGTGTACCCCAAGGTTCTATTCTGGGCCCTCTTCTATTCTCTATCTTTATAAATGATCTGCCTACTAGCATCCCACATGCTGCATCCATTCAATACGCAGATGACTCTACCTTAATTTCCTCAGCTACTGAATCATCTGAACTACAGTCACTCTCCCAAAATGTCTTTGAACTTGTCGAAGACTGGTTTTTACAGCGTTGCCTCCTACTTAACCCTAAAAAGACTAAACTTCTACTGTTTACTCCCACACTCAAGCCCCCCCCCCACTTTACTTCACTATTAAATCTAAAAATAGTACAGTTATATCCCCTGACACTACCACTAAACTCTTGGGAGTGACAACTGACCACAGCCTTAACTTTGATACTCATATTAACACCACAATAAAATCAGTTAACCAAAAACTTGGCTCACTCTGTAGAATTAAACCTTTCCTTACTCCCATAGCAAGAACTTCTATTGCCCACACCCACCTCATCTTATACTAATCTATCAAAAAGCAACCTCAACAAGCTGTCAATCGCCTACAACAACATTGCCAGATTTGCTACAGGCTCTCCTGTTGGATCCCACCACTGCCAAAATCTGAAACAACTGGGTTGGCTGGAACTACAAAACCATATTCTACTTCACCAACTAACTATTACCCATAACACCCTGTATCATCCAAGTAACACACCAATTCTCAAAAGTCTAATCTGCCCATATAAAAATCTTGCTAACCTACGCTCTGCAAACAAACTACTCATCTCTACTCAAAAATCTAATAATAAAGCAGGAGAACCCCTCTTCACTAACACTGTAGGCAAAAGCTGGAACCTACTTCCTGGTGAACTTACATCTCTTTCTTCAACTTCACTATTTAAAAAGAAACTTAAATCATACCTTACAACTCACTGGCTATGTCCCTGTACTAACCCTGACTAATGCATCTCCCACTGTTAGTCTTGCCCAACATCTTCCCAACATCTTTTTTTTTTTTTCTATTACATCTCTCTTTCTGCAACTTTAAGTCCACTACCATTTAGACTGACTTACTGTATCTAGGAACAACTGAATTGGCCATCCTACTGTCTTAACAACGTACTACCCTACACCTAATTCTTCCAATCCCATTTTTAACTACTTTGTTCTCTTATTCCTGCTCATCACTTTGCTTTGTGTGTCTACCACATACTTCTAAATCCTTCTCCCTCTTCTCATAGTACAAAAAAAAAAAAAAAAAAAAAGTATATTTTTTTTGTTACATTGGAACACATGTTATCACCTCACAAGATTCTTGTAATTATTGTTAAATGTACTGTTTGTGTAAGTCTATGTGGAGCTTTTCTCCCCGGGCCTCTACTGAAAATGGGCATATATCCAGCTAGACTAGCCTGGTCAACAAATGTAATATAAATAAAATAAATAAATAAATAAATTTGAAAGGAGAAATAAACCTGATGCACCTGGAGAAACTCCAAGATCACCTTGGAGGCTTATTATCTGATGTTCATTCAAGAAGGGACATCATGTGGTTTAAATTCCAATGGCAAATTCGGGTAGTAAAAAAAGGAGAAGAAAAAAATAACTAGAAGAACCTAAATGGAAGGCATTGCAACAGATGATGACAAATTTAAGTGGAAGTCGTACAGTTTTATAGTGAGACGTGGACAGCGTTGCAGGAAGGAACTGAAGAAACCTAACTGGAGGTGGCTAAATCTTAAACAGCAAACCAATGTGAGAATAGAAAAAGGAAATTAAAAGCCACTGAGGAAAGATCTACAAAGCCCTAAAGACTGAGCAAGAGGAAGAGTTATTTGACCTAAGGTATCCGAAGGTACATGAAAGGAAGGCAAACTACTGGCATTCAGGCTGACAAAAGGTCATTTAATTAATACAATTAGGTACTGATGTGCTCTTGATAAGAAGGATAGCTGCATGGCGTACAAATAGCACATGGCAAGTATACAGCAACTGGACAGGTGAAATCTTTGGTTACAGTCAGGGTGTCCCACAGGGCTCTGTCCTAGGCCCTTGTTTAGATTGTATCATTCAGAGCCAACTTTTCATCTGAAATGTTCTACAGTCTATATGCAGACAACCTGAAATTGGGTAAACTGATTAAGTGTGTTACAGATAAGACATGCCAGCAAAATAACTTAACTAAATTGACCATTTGTGTACAGGAGAATGATATGCTGATAAATACATAAAAAACTAAGCATGTGAGATTTGGGAGACATAAATTGAAAGGTGAATATTTAACACAGCACACAGTGTTTGAAACTGTAGAGTTATTTAAGGACTTGGGTATATTGGTAGAATCAGCTATGAGTTTTTCTAATCATATCAACCAATTGGTTAATGATAATTATAGAACTATAGGTTGTGTAAAATGATTTATGAAGTCTAGGAAATCAAAAATTATCAAGTCATTGTTTGTTAGTTACATTCGACCCAAACATGAGTACTGAATAACAACATGGAAACTATAAGAAAACAAGCTTGAGTAACTGGAAAAAGAGTACAGCAGAAATATACCAAGAGCATCCATGGATGTGAAAATGTAAGATATTATGAAAGACTAAAATATCTGAACTTGTACAGTGTCTCTTACAGATATCTAAAAGGAGATCTCATTTCACGTATATAGGGCATTTAGAGACAACTACGTCTGGGAATGTTTGGGGTTATCAAAAAGTAGTAGGGAGTCATCAGACAACCTATGTAGAAGATTCTATACAAATGAGAAGTGTACTAATTGATTCTCTGACAGACTAGCTGATGCATGGAACTAACTACCAAACTACATTAAAGCAAGTACTACTTTGGCTATGTTTAAGAACAGCCTGGACACTTATTATGGGAACAAGTGTTTTGGTATACTGGCAAGCTAGAAAGGCATTAATGCCCGTGTTTGAAATATTTGTATGTATGTATGTATGTAAAAGGGGAGACGTGGGGGGGGGGGGGGGCAGATTAAAGTCACTGGAACCAGAAAATCTTAAGACAGCTTTTATGCCAACACAAGCTTTCAGAAAGGTCACACCATGACAAAAAGGGATAAAGACAAAAAACACATCACAAGTTTGAAAGGAGACTGTTGTAGGACATGCTGTCCTCCAGGTGAAAACTAACAAGCACAAACAATCCAGGTCTCAAAATCACTATAACCATCCGGGAAGAAAAACAAAAGCACTGAATTGAAACTAGAGAAGGCACGATGCCTGTACAAACACATTTAATAGAAAACTCAAGAGTCACCAAGGTCCATAACTACAGCAGATAAACAGAAGTTTTTTTTCCCCCCCAAGATCAGGCCAGGATGCATTCAAACCAGCGATGAAAAATTGAGGGGATGCCCTAACTATTTCAACTTCTTGTGATCCACAGACACACATTAACAACTGCCAGAATTTAAACAAGATTACATGACTACTCAAAATATAAAGTGAGAGAGAGAAAACCAACTTGCTGACATGGTGATTCTGTTAAAAGTATGTTTGCACTTCATGGCTCCAGGAACTGTAGGTCAAATTCCCTCTGCTTAATGTGTGGAGTTTGCAAATTGTTTACCTAGTTTCTCAGAAAGTGTCCAATTACATATAAATAAAATCTATATTGCATTTACCCTGGACTAAATATCAGCTGGTGAAATGATATGCAATGGACCAATGCAATTACCCACTTAAATCAATTAACATGCCAGACAGGTAATTAAAAGATAACACAAAAAGGCTACTCAATAAAAACACAACAGGCCACAAAGGTAGATCTATATATCCTAAATAACTTTGAGCACTTGAACTGTTCCTCCCCTGAATTCACGTGGAAAGTCCTGGAGAGAGAATGGGCTACGGATGACAATTAGAAAGGCAAATGATAACTTTGGAGGGCAATCAAAGATGAAATGACATTACAAAAGGCACCAAAAGCCATAATAAAGATATAAACAAAACTTTACAGATGGTTAACACTACAAAACACTGTGCAGGCAGGAATGCCAGTGTCCCTCATCCTGCCTGTTCTCTTCAAAATTCAGCTGCAGCCACCTTGGGAAATATAAAGGATAACATGCTTTCATACCCAAAGGACGCAGTGCAGACCTTGCTGGTATTTGCTAGCTTAGCTATTTAGTTATTCATTTGTTTAAGGTAAGCAGACTAGACCAAAGGGCCTTTTCTTGGCTGCAGTCTTAAAACTTTTATTGCAAAACACAATAAACCAATGAAGATTTAATATACAAAGTCAAAAGAAAGAAAAAAAAAAAGATATGACAGAGAAATGGTAGTTTTGAAAAAAGTACTCATTTGTTAGCTAGCTAGGTGGGCTAGCTGAATGACTCTTTCCAGCTATGATTCAAACACAACGTCCAAGAACCAATTCACAAATAAGACCCAAGTGCAATATGTACAAATTACATGACATTTTGTATACAAACAGCACAGTATATAAATACAGTTTTGTACAGTGTATAAAAAAAATTTGACCAGGTTGTTGCAGATAAACTGTGAGCACTTCAATGGCTAAATGATTAATATCAGGCTTGTTAAAGGTTAAATATTCAATATTCACTTCTGCTAATACCTTATATAGACATGCAACAGTGAATGGCAAAACTGCCAGTTTTTCCTGACTGCATCCTGAGGAAGAATACAGTTAGCCATTGCCATGTTAACAGTTTTTTTATTTTTTATTTATCATTTGTTGACCGGGAAAGTCCGACTAGGTTCCACAGAGCCTGTTTTCAGCGGAGGCTCGGGGAGAAATGCTTAAAAACTTTTCTGACGCTCATGACAGCTTGCCTTTAAGTTCCTTGAATTTAGTAATATAATTTGGTATACCAAACCTAAACATCTAGTGACTCAAAGTTCGAAAGCACAGGCTAACAGCTGTACACTGCCTAAGACATAGTTGGAACCATGACACTGGTTAAATGTCCACATGGCTCAATACCAAATGAATAAACCATAACAGGTGAAGGCCCATTTGGCTGAAAGTCCATTTTGCACAACCCTGGACAGTCACAGAGCCATTACAGAACTATATGAAGTTTTACCTGATGAAGCATGTTACCTATAATAACGTTGTTTCGATTTGTAGGCCATCAGTGATTCCACACAAGTGCTGACCCTCACTGCTCTACAGTTGTGTGGCCATGGAATTACTATAACTGAATCAAGGGGTGTAGGAGTAAACATTTTTTTCTTGGTGATTTTCTCTGTATGATGTTTAAATCATTCTGAATTCCACTAAAACGTGTTTCAATTAAACAGGCTTTTGGCCACTATGAGTCAAATCATTTGGGACTGAAACAAAGGGTTATTCGACCAAGTGTCAAATAATCAGTTGGTTATAAGAAAGCTCATCATGAATTTCTCAACACCTGACAAATCACAAAGTGCTTCCCTTCTTCTCAATGGCAAAGAGAGAGACCATAAGAAATAACACCGAACCTTTCGCTGCTGTAATTTCTACCCAGAGCACTGTGAAAAGGAGTTGTATCTTCCCTAACAGAAGTCCCAGCATCAGCAACAAAGACAATTTAAAGGGGAGAAATGATGAGGCCAGCATGGGAGAACTCTGAAATGTAGGTTATAAGGATGTTCCTGTGCAGCCTCCTGCAGAAGGAAGGTAAAGGATTAGCAAACTTAAGCAGAGTTACCACGATTTTTAACAGAGTACTGAGCAGACCATATAAGCCCAGGGAAACCCCAGCAGAGAAAAAAAAGCAAAAACAAAAGCTTAACATGGTAATGAAAAGGAAATTCATTTTGGGCAACATGTATGACTAAAGGCCTCAGGCTAAATTTTGAACCTGTTAGCATCTCTTAGTATCTCTTATGTCCCACAATGCACCTCTTTCTCTCCCTCTCTATATCTAAGATTAGCTGTGTCTACTTATATGGTGAAATGCAAAGCACTGAGCACAAACCGCTCAATGCTTGCAGTTTAAATACTAAATTACTGAAAAGCAAAAGCAATAAACTAAGACTGCAAAAGGAAACAAAACATTTGCTTTTGTGATCACGTAATTCCAAAACCCTACTACTACATTCAGTGCACCAAATCTGTCTAAATAGTGATAGCATAAAAGAAAGTGTTTTTGTAAGGTAAGGTGTCAGGTTATGTCTAGGGGCAGATTTAGCAAGTATTAGTAAAGTACTGCAGGCAAAGGGCCAAATCCGCTGCAAAAAACTTAGCCTGTGTTTGAAGAGGACATGTTTAAAGACAAGCTTCACACTTTTTTTAAATAAGTTTTATTAAAATCATTTCTGAAACATACAATTATTAACATACTTTATGATGAAATAGATAAAAACAAAAAAAAAAAACACTAATATAAAAGATAAAAAAAGGCGAACTATGTACAAAGATGTTCACTATGCTATATACAAATAATTCAAGTTAAAACGAATGTATAAAAGCTGATTTATTAGAAAATCAATAATTTAAAGGTATTAAATCAATTACATTCATCCATTGGTTATACATTGCTGTATTGCTAGAAGATCTAGATTTGATCGTCATCGATTCTAATTTGGATACTTCCAAGAGAAGATCTTTAAAGTTTTGAAAAGAAGGAATTTGTGATGATTTCCAATTTCTAGTGATTTCTTTCCTGGCTATGGACAGTACAGACCAAAGAAGCAAATATTTACTTGTTTTTACACAGGATGGAATCGTGGAGTTAAATAAAAAGCTTCACACTTTTTAATGCCACCTCGGACAGAGGAGTTGACTTACGTGTGCATCCTGCTCTTCTTTTTACCCAATTCACCAGCAGACTACTTTCTTAGCTTAGGAAGCAAAGGTTCAGTGGTGTCAAGGCTGTGCTAAGTACTGGGTTTGACATAACTGTGGAGGTTCATGATGAGAAAAAGAGCTATGGAAGCCACACACTTGTGATTACACAAGGGCAGACACCAAATACAGTAACAGACAATCAAATCAGCAATATCAAAGTTCAAGTCCTTGTTAAAGTAGGAATTAAAAAGACAAAAAAATAGGTTTTGATGAATAAATAACCAAATCCCAGAAGTCCACATAATCAATACAAAGAAAACACACACGTTCTGCCCCCTTCCAACCCAGTAATCTACTTTAAGTGGCATATCTTACTTTACAAGTGCATCACATTGTGGGGAAAGCTCCACATTTAAAAGATGTAAAAGGCACTACTCCACTTTCCCTCTTTTTACAGCAGTGGCTCCACTTTGCCTTCCCTGATTAGTTCATATAAACGCAAATATAGCCAATTGATACAGCTGCAGATAGGCCAATCGAAGAACAATATCTGATCCAAAGTGAACCAATAAGGAAAGGCACAAGGTGGCCTTGTGGTTAAAAGGCTTCATTTACTTGCTTCACTGACCATCTGCAATTGTACCAATATAATGGGAGTTTAGCCTTGTGGGAAAGGCATGACATGAGGTATTGCCAGCTATGCCAGGAGAAATAAGGCAGTGGATGGTGTTATAACATATGCCAGCACAGCTAGCTGGAATTTTGTAAAGAATTATAGGTCACTTGCATATCAAACTGATTTTTACAGATGCTGTGTTGAAACTGTATTTGTAAAACTGCTCTTGTTGAAAAATTGTACCAATAGCGGTCCCTGACTGTACTGTAACTGATTCAGTGCATATCTTAACAGAGGATACTGGAAGAGAAGAGGTTAATCTCAGTCCAGCAAACTTTGAAAACAGTTTGAAACATTAGCTGGTAGGCCATAAAGATTGTGTCTTACAGTTCTGAATGCAGCCAGAGATGAAATGTCTGTGAAAACAAGGACTAGGAATCCTTGTTGTATTGTCCGTAGTAGTGAACTAACTGCTACCCTAGAATAATGGAAGTGTTGAAATTTTTTACGGCTTCCAGATAGTACAACACATCTTGGCAAAGCCTTGTGTGTGCGTGTATTATTAACACACACATGCGAGATTCTGGTTCAGTTTCCAGTAATGGGGGTAGTACGGGAACCAGAAGTCAGATGACTAGATGTGTGTGATGTCATTCTGTAAACTATCATTAAAACAATATTTTTTTTTTTTTTTTTTTTGGAATACTAGAGGAGACTGAAGTCTCAAGGCACTCTGTTTTGGAACCTGACAAAGAATGACCCCCTCACCTACTTCATCTTGCGTTGCTCCAGTAAGCGACCAGAGAATAGCAAGTCTGTAGATCAATCAGGAAAATATAATGATATTAGTTAAGTACTGTTTATCTGTATTTGTGTGAATCTATTCATCTGTGTTACTTTAATAATTTCCTGTGAGTGAAACTCTGGTGTTTATTGTAAATAGATATTTAGCATATTCATGTCCTTTTACTATTAAATATACTTTATTTTTTCATTGCGGATGGTCCTTTAGAGAACATTTTAACCTTTGAGATTACTTTTATCTATTTGGTGACTCTGTGGCCACTCCTGAAAGCCTTACTGCACTGGATAAACACTACCATTTGTATTAATATTAATTTCACTCAGTATAAATGGGTACCTTGCAAGAGCCTTAGACTAGCTGGCTTTGGAGTGTCTGGTAGCAGTAGCTACCTTATAATCTGGGGAGAAGAGGGCATAGCTAGTAAATCTGTGCCAGCCTTTCCCAGGTGTGTGTGTGTGTGTGTGTGTGTGTGTGTGTGTGTGTGTGTGTGTGTGTGTGTGTGTGTGTGTCTCAGCTGCTTGGAGACGAGACAAGAAACACTGGTTTCACTTGGCTTGGGCACTCAGCTGAGAACTCAACTCTACAGCTGTGCCAGTGGGGAGTCTTACTGGGGACCTAGAGAGAGAGAGAGATACATACATAGAGAGACTGAGTGTGTTCCCGGTCTGCTCTTAATAGAAATTGTGCTTGATGCAGAGAGCTGCATGTGGAAATACTAGGTGTATCCATTTTTGTTCCAAATGAACGTTCCTCTCCAGTGTCAGTTGTAAGGATTCAGGATCCTTGGCTACTGGCCCAGAGAGGGGACATAACACTAAGTACCAATGCCACTTAAAGATCTGAAGGCGATTCGCTAGTTGTAATAGAAGATGGTCAGCAAAATGTCTGGGGCTTATTCTATTTGACATCAAAAGGATGGTGCTACTACTGCTGAGCTTTCAACAGCAGCATTTCTGGACTGGGATTTTTCCCAGGAATTTTGTTGTGTGCATCTTTCTGGTGACTGGATTTCTCAATTGTGTTCTTTTAGGGGGTGCTTACTGGAGACAGACTACTCATTTGGTAGTAACCAACTGCTTTTATTTTTACAGTTTCCACTTGCCTGTCTTTGTGCAAGAAATCCCTCTGTGCAAGAAATCCCTCTGAGCAGCTCTGTCTTTGTGCAAGAAATCCCTCTGAGCAGTTGATGTATGCCAATGGAAAGAAGCCATTAGACTAGTCAAAGTTTAACAAAATAAAAACATAGCCTCTCTTTTATATTCAGAAAACTTACCTATCTATGCCTGTAAAACTGAAATTGCATACTTTAAGTGTTTAAAGTGTGCACTGTTTTATTTTGTTTCTTTCCTGCTAATATTGGTATGGTATTCAGTGATGCTCCTCGTGAGATTGATGTATAGATATCTGGACTATAGTGTTTGCCTTCTATTATAATAATGTATATGCAAGTACAGAAAAAAGAAGTTATGTCTTACCATAACTTTCCATCTACGTTGTTTATCTTCTTCCATTCATCACTGATGGGTTATCGGTTCCGTCCTCGGAACAGTCTGCCTTATATCAAGCTCGCGTTAGTCAATAAAATCTTGAGCCAAGTCTCTACCTAGAATGCCCCTCTCACCGTTACTTTTCTCTAGCAAACTCTATCTGCGGTAAGTAAAGCGCAGGCCACTTCTGTGCAAATAACCTAAGGTACCACATAAACCCAAAGCATCCCCCAGGAGCCTTTGGGGGGGGGGGTCGAAGGGTGGGAAGTGATGAATGGAAGAAGATCAACATAGATGGAACGTTATGGCAAGACATAACTTCTTTATCTAATGTTGTTAAGTCATCACTGATGGGACAGAATCCCAAGCTACCTTGAGGAACCTGGGTGGCCCTTATGGAAGAATATTCCTGAGCACTATTGAGCCAAAGGCAGCTCTTCCCCTGGAGACCATATCCAACTTATATTGTTTGATGAAGGTATGTGGTTTAGCCCAAATGACTGCTGCACAGATGTCGTCCATAGAGGCTCTGGAGTGGAAAGTTAGAGGCTGCTATAGCTCTAGTTGAAAGTGCTTTGATATTACGAGGTCCAGGCTCGTTTGTACATGAGTAAGAAAGGAAATACAGTCTCTGAGCCATTTTGATAAGGTGACCTTTGACACTGCAAATCCCTTCCTTGGGCCAGAAAAGGAAATGAAAAGTTGGTCTGACTTGCTGCCTGTGTACATCTAAGCAGTGAAGGTGAATCTAGTTAAAGGAAAAATATCAGAGATCACGTAGGGGAGAAAGGATGGATCCTTCCTTCATTCAGACTGAAGAAAAACTTTAGTCCCATCTATGTAAGAACTCAGTTGCCTATGTACATTTAAGGAGTGAAGGCAAACCTGGTTCAGAGGAAAAAACAGAAATAACTTAGAGGAGAAAGGATGGATGTGCCCGATATGATACTCTGTCTTTATGAAAACCAGGTAGAGTGCTTTATACACAACGTCTGCAAGTCTGAGATTCTTCTGGCAGACATGAAGGCTACCAAAAATAAGCATTTCCAAAACTAAAAATTTATGCCATGTTTCGCGGCTGGTTCAAACGCTTTTGTGTCAAGGAGTGAAGGACTAGAGTAAGGGTCCAAGGCTCTCGAAGTTATCTGAAAGATGGCCTGATATGAGGAAATTCCTTTAAGGAAGGCTTTGCATAAAAGAAAGGCATAAGAGTGGATGAGCTATCAAATCTGGAAGGGGAGACAGTGTCCATGGCGGATACACCAGGCTGGGCCAAAAAAAGGAAGGACCACACTTGTCGAAGCCAGAAGGGAGGTCTGAGAATTACTTTGCATTTCAACTGATGTTATGCTCGTTGTTAGAAAGAGAGCCAAGAGAGCCAAAGAAATCGAAGCAAGGTTGACCCCGGTGGCTGAATATTTCAGTCACCATCTTGGGGTTGAGGAACCATTCGTGAGGCTATAGAAAGTTTCTGCTCAGATGTCCATAATTGCGACGGAACTCCCAGGCATGTGCAATACCAGAAACGGTTGGAAGGAATCACCAATAAAAAAAAAAAAAAAAAAAACACTCATTGGTTTTGCCTCATAAGGTAGAATACAGTTACACCTTGCTTGTGGAAATACCATACCACTGACTTATTGTCTGACTGAATTTCAAAATGTCCCAGAGGGGAGAGCCAGATATAAGGTCTGCAACGATAACAGTACTGCTCTTTGATCCAGAACACCAACATGCAGGTAGCATTGCAAGAAATGAGCCATGACAGGATCCACGTATGTAGCTTCACTAGAAGCAGGAAAGGGATCGAAGCTGCCACTGAAACAAGGGTATGAAGTACTTCCCCGGCTGAGACTGTCGTTTGTCAAAGTATCAGCCGGAGCTGGAGTGTGACATTGTAACCTGAGAGCAATACTAGACAAGACTGGGTGTTGAAAACAGCTCCAACGACTATCTGTTGCGTAGGAGTGAGCTTTGACTCTTCCCAATGTACTATAATTCCAAAAAGTCAAGCTAGAGAGAGTATGAAGCAATGCAGTTACTGGGAGGCTTGGGAGGGTGAGGAAATAGTCATCCGATATGGAAACACGGAGTCCTTACAGATTCAAGTGATTTGTGACCATTGCAATGCATTCCGTGAGCATGCTGGGGTTGTAGCGAGGCAGGACGGCAGGGCATGAAAGACGGTGACTAACCCCTAGAAGGAAACGTAGTAGACCTCTAGGGCATTTACCCATCTTGATATGGTAACACATATCCGGGAGATGTACTGAACACATCCAATTGTCTCATCCCAAAAAAGGGGAGAATATGCTGAACCGTGACCATTCGGAATTTCAGTTTGGTTGACAAGTTGTTTGAACTGTTGAGACCCAGAATAGGTCTCCAGTCCTCTGTCGTTTTAGGCACCAAAATGAATTTTGATTATAATCCAGATCTATGCTGGTCTGATGGAACAGTTTGGATACACTGTTTGTATATGTGTATATACACACACACACATTTATTTTACATTTTTTTTTATTATGTGTCCCGAATTTCCACTCCTGTGATTCTTAAAGGATGTATGCCTACAGCAGACAGTGTTCCGTCTAGTTAGCACCTATGTCCTTTGCTTTGGAACCGAAAAGGGATGATGCTTTAATGGAGGTATTCGAAAAAGAACTGAAGGAGACCGCAAAGTCACAAATGTGCACACAGGCATGACGTGTCATGACAAAGCCCGAATCCGCTGCCCCAGCCACTCCTTCGGTCGGATGTGGGTTCAACCTCATGAGCAGGTTGGGTATTGATTCCAGGGTTGGGAACCACGAAATCCACTTGTCTCTGACCTCATCAGGCAACAGTCCTGCGAGTGATCCAGATAGCTCCATTATCAAGTCGCTCTGGAGCCTAGTGACAACTGCCAAATAGAGTTCATTGATCGTACAGTAAACATCTGTGAAGGAAAGCCCATTTTCCCAGTCTGGCTACCACCCAGGACTCTCTGTTGGGTGGATGAACAGTGGGATTTTCCTTCAGCCATGTCCTTCTTAGTGGCCACTGTCAGTGCCATAGTGTCAACTGGTAATCCTTAGGACCAATGCTGACTGTCCACAGGGGAAAAGTATTTGTCCATTCTACGGGGAATAGTGTCAAAGGTATGAGGGCTTTTTCGTGCGCTCAACCACGATGGTGCAAAAAGCCTGTAGAAACATGGGCCCCTTGGATGAAGGGTTGCTGGGTTTCTACCTGCTGCTTCCGGGTTTCAAGGACATATCCTAAGAAGGTGACCAAGGGGGACCCTCCCCAAGGACATAATCCATGTCTTCTGCCAAGGACTCCCCGTACTGAGGGCAGAAAGGAGGAGAAAGGGTTCTGTGCCTCAGCCCGAAGCACCCGTTCTTCAATCCCCAGATTGAGAAGGGGCTGGCTCCTCAAGGACGGTGGACAGAAGGATGACGTTGGAACCGAAGAAAGGAGGTGCATTGGTGCCGGAGTAATCGGTGCCGAAACTGTGTCATAGCAGGAGACTTCAGATCCAAATGGATGTTAGAAGGAATGGATAACTTCCTGGCTGCCAAAAGCTGGTCCACAGGGTGCACCACATGTTGTGGAAGGGAAATCGGGACAACTTCGGTCCTGTATACATGACCTAAGGACTGGTCTATAGAAGAAGGATATAGAGTCTATGGTGTCAAGACTGATGGTACCGAAGTTTCTAGCTTTAAAACTGGTTTTGCTTGGCACCGAAGGGACTCTGAGCCAGGGTAGCTACTGTAAGCGAAATGGTAAAAGAATCGATAACTGGGTCCAAAGGTTGTGCTGGTGCCAGAGTTGGCAATGACGCCAAAGGTTTCAACATGCTCGGAGCAGAGAGATAGAATCGTAGCTGAGGAGGGTATTGGAATCAAAGTTGGATGGAGCTCGATGATAGGTTCCAAAGGCTGTATCTGTGCCAACGTTGGCAGGGTTCCGGAGGAGAGCCAAAGCTGGCAATAGTTCCAAAGGTTTCAACATGCTCTGTGCCAAGGGGAGACTCTGAGCCGAGGTGGCTACTGGAACCAAATGTTAATGAGCTGAATGATCGGTTCCAAAAGGTGTATCTGTGCCTAAGCTGGCAATGGTTCCAAAGATCTCAGTATGCTTGGTGCCGAGGGCGAGGCTCGGAGCACAGGTAGTTACTGGAACCAAAGTGATAGTGAGCTGAATGATTGGCTCCAAGAGTTATATCTGTGCCAAAGCCTGCAATGGTTCCTAAGGTTTCAACATACTCGGTGCCAAGGAAAAGCTCAGAGCAGAGACAGCTACTGGAACCAAGGTGGTAGTACACTGGATGATCGGTTCCAAGGGCTATTATCTGTGCTGAAGCTGGTAATGGTTCCAAAGATTTCAACATGCTCGGTGTCGACAGACTCTGAGCTGAGGTATATACTGGAACCAAAACAGTTGGTCCTTATCACCCGATGGTGAAGAGAGTCCGAGTGGAACCTCTTCGCTTTTAATAGGAGGGATGGAGACCTCCATAATAGAAAAAAGGCTGCTGATAAAGGAAGACCTTAGTACTCCTTTCAGGATTTATTTCATACACATGAAGAGGGTGCTGGTTGGGAAAAAAAAAAAAACCAACAACACAGACAGATGTCGCACCAGAGGATGTATAGGGAGATGTGACACACCCAAACAGCACACATCATCATAAAATAAGTCATGATTAGGTAATTTACATTTACATAAAAATACAGTTTAAATCCTGACATTCCCTTCTCTCCCCCACCCTTTTTTTTGACATCCTGACAGGAAAAATATTACAAGAAAAAGAACAAGTCCAAGAAAGAAAAACGCCCAAGTATCCCTTGGAATCCACTCTTATTATTGTTAAGAGTTAAAAGTAAACGGAAGAGGAGGGAAACAACTTGAGGAAAAAGGGCTGTACCAACGATGGTACTTTAGAAGATACTGATAGTAAAGGTAAGTGGGTAGGGTAACTATTTATCGAAGGAAAGAGAGAAAATATAGAAAACCCATAGATTATAGCTCTATATTTTTAACAAAATGTACTTGGGTGAGAGCTCTTCTGAAACGCGGCTTTACTGCTACGCAGCAAACGAGATCGGAGGCAACAGGGAGAGGGGCATTCTGGGTACAGACTTAGCTCAAGAGGTTTTTTTTGCCAATGCGAGCTTGCTACAAGGCCGACTCGGTTCCGAGGATGGAACCAATAACCCATCAGTGATGAATGGGAAGAAGATTAACATTAGATTACTTAGTACGCATTTGGTATTACATTTTTTTCTGAATTATCTACTCTAAATTAATCGAAAACTATTTTACAGTTAACTATTTTAATTCATCAAAAAAAAAAAAAAAAAAAAAATATTTTTTTTTTAAAGTTTATGACCATGTTGTGAACTTCCTAGTTGGCATTGCTGTGTGTTCCACATTTGGCCCATTTGTTACACATCTTGAGAGGTAGTGCTTCACATTCTGGACACAGAAGGTAGAGGGCTATGCAGCCCAAGTGTCATACCAGTTTCTTTTCAGGGTAACATAACAGCACTGTCTGACTGGCTTGCTGATTTTGCCTCCCAGTTTTGTCCTCTCAAACATATTCCCTGTGACATCACAGAAAATTAAATCAGTAATGCCACACATTATTTCTTGTTTATTGCTCAGAATACATGTTGATAAGAAACTGCCTCACAATTTGTCTCTCTCGTGAATGGTTACATTGCTGTTAAATTACCGAGGATTGCAATCAGTAAATTTGGACATTAGTAATCAAGTATTACTGTAAACCATTATTAACAAAATGAATGTTGATGTAACTGCTGCATATTTTGCCCTATATCTCATGATAAGGGTTGATTTCCTGTTAAAATCAGTGAGGACTGTAATCAATGCCAGACATTGGGAGAGTTTCAAACATACTGCTCATAAAATACTTGTTAATGCAACACGTGTTTTTGTATTCAATTTGAACTTTTAATGTGAATTAGCATAAAAAAAAGAGTACTGTGCCTGATTTTGGCCTTTGCCTCAGATTCTTAATTAAAACAAGTTGCGAGATATGGGAGACTATATTTACTTGCTGTCCTGTAAAAAGTATGGCATAATACGTAACAGGGCACAGGGTTGTGAGTTAAGGGGTAAGTTCTTCTGCAAGAAATGTATGCTAATTTCAGTAAAATGCTTTTGGGTGCTCTCTCAGCCTCTTGCCCCTCACCCTTGGTACAGACCAGCATGCCATTTGTAATATTAAAAGTGGGGGATAGCACTTTTTACTAAAACAGTTAAGGAAGGGTTTGTAGATTTGGGCCATAACAAATCTAAAGGGGTGAGAGGGGGGTGGAGCGCAGGTGGTCTATTAACATGTTTTACCAGTGTGCATACTAGGTATGTTTGCACCTATTTGTTGCTGTATTACCTAAAAAGTATACTTTAATTAGGCATTATGTGTGCTAAATAGTGACCATGACAACATGCTAATCAGTGTAAAAAGTGTAATTAGGTACAACAGTCAGTTAGTGGCACGTAGAAGAGCACTTTTGTTAGCCAACCCCAGCCTCCACCACTGAAATCACACCACCAGAGAGACCCTGAGTACTTGTAAACGCCTTCCACCAACCATGTGAGAGCAGAGTGGGGATGCCCCCCTTTACTCCCTCCCTTCTCTGCCTGGCTCCTTCACTACAGGGAGCCACTAATAAAACCCTGGTCACCTGGGCTGCAGGCAGGGCTGTATTTCTCTACTCTATAAACCCGGGCATGCATTAGATCTTTACTGCATGTTGTTTATAATTGTCACCCAAACAAAAGGGTAAAAAAAGTCACACAGACAAACCACTAAGTACAAAAATTGCAATGAAAATGCAGCAAAAGTAGTCTCTTCACTGTGTAACACCTTAAAGGACAGCAATGGGATTCTGTTATTAAATGCTCAACTTCTCTGTCTTTTTTCTCCCTATTTACTATCCCTGCTATGAATAAATAACAATACAGCATTTAAAATATGTTAAATTGACTGTTCTCTCCACTAGAACAATACCATACTCTACTGTGTTGATTTCACTTTCAAAAAACTTTTGTCCCTTTCATGAAAAGTCTCCAATTCTCTGATGTCATCAAGGCCACTGGATATATAGGTAGTTTTCTGGCCATTTCCCTCCCCAAACTGACATCACCACTACTGTCCTAAAAACCCACCCATGCTGTGATGTCACAGCTCCCTGGTCCTTCCCCTACCCATAGAAAAAGTAAAGATTACAACAAGGAAACAGTACACGAGTCAAGTCTCCTGCTGTGAGCTGTCACAGTAGGTAACAAATTACCCTTAGCACTTTGACAGCTAGGGAAGTTAGATGTGAAGGGGGATGGGAGATGAGTCAAAGTAGTACAAATTCAGGCTTCAAAAGAGACTGTATTTTAGCCATTCTGAAAAGAAGCAACAGTAAAAGGCACTTTGAAAGTCTATTCTGTGGCATTTTAATGTTTGTGTTTTAAGTAGTCATTGAACGGCATGAAATGTAACTTGAAACTAACTAATTGAAAGACAGCAGTGTATGCATGTAAAATCAGTACAGTGACAGGAGGTTTAGGAAGAAAGAGGCCTGCGTGATGGAATTTTTTTTACAGTCAAGCACTGAATTATGGGATACCCTAGAGGCAGGCTAAACAATCAGAATTACTTCAAGATGCCAGACCCCCATGTGGTCAGGCTCATAAAATATAAAAATATTTAGAAACCTGTAAATAGTCCCGGAGTGGTATTAAAATGTAAGAAACCCCAAACCATGATGAAATAAACATGTTTGAGTCTGTGGGTGCGGTTCTCCGTTAAATCTCCCATAAGAGGCCCATGAGATACAAGCAAATGACCCCATTAAAGATGATGTCTAAAGGTGTGAAACAACCTTTGGGTTTTGCATAAAAAAGGTTTGTGTGCATCTTTATGCTGGCAAACACTTTTTTATACAAAAACAAAGATTTTTATTTCTAAACTGGTGTGGAAATATTTTTAAAAAAGTGGTTCCAAACACAGAAGACTAAACGGACACAGACATATTTAGAGCATTAATATTAGTGGTCAGGAAGGAGGTGACTGCGTCACTTTGGATTCCAGCCCTAAATATGCTGAATTAGCATGGGTAAGTAGTTGTGAATTAAAGTTGTGTAATTGCCAAACTGTTAATTTAACTGTTCAACAAACGAGAGTAGTAAAATCCAAGACCATTACCACCGTGCTTCTAAAAGGACACAGGGCCATGCCAATTCACCCCCAGTACCTGGCTCCATCAGTGACGAGGGAGTTAATCAAACCCAGTTAGCTGGGTTGTTGTCAGGATTCAGTCCCCCGTACCATGAAGCTAAGCTACAGTATGAATAAATTCAGTCTCGACTTCTACAGGCAACATGATTATTCTGTACTATTACATTCTCTTAACACTCCGTGTGACTACCTTTGTCCACTACCAATTTGTGTAGTGACATATCGAGGTAGTCGCCGAAAAGTCTACAATAGAACAGTCCACCAACCCAATTAAGAAACAAATTAGGTTTCTTTACAAACATAAAAGTACATACAGCCTGAATGAAGTTTCCAGCTCGACTACAAAGTACACAAGAGCATAAAACTTAAAATCCATTAAGGCAACAATGCATAACATACCACATATACACATTTAATGACACATGTTGTTAAGAAGATGAATAAAGAGGTACACTCAACAACAGCTTTTACTGAACTGAACAGTCTCAAAAGTCACCTGGCCCACTTACTGTTAACTTCCTCTACATAAAGTCTCTACAATATACTACTCTACACAAGTCTCTACAATATACTACATCCCCTAGAAAAGAGAGAGAAACGTACTCAACTTTGTGATGATATATATACAGTGACTGCAATATGATACAACTATGCTTGTTTTATACAACAGACACCAAATTTAAAGGAAAATCTGTATGTTGATAGTCATAATATATTTCTATTATGTACAGTCCCTACAGCATACATGCTTCTTGATCAGAGTTGCATTTTTTTTTTAATACCATTTATACAAAAGGTAATCTCTAATCATGAACTGGTACGAATCATTGCAGTCTGGAACAAGCCTCTCTGAATCTTTCTGGAGCTTCAAAGCTTAACATTCATTTTTTCAAATGTTACCATAAACTTAAGTAGCTAAATTGGGTAATTGAACTTCCTCAGACCATTTTGTAGCTTACATAAACACATTACATTTTTTCTATACTTATACAAGTCAGAACCCCATGTGCAGTAAGGCCTTACTTGGCATAACACTACATTACATTAGGTAAATAACATGCATTACCAACCAACACCTCAGTGGTGATCTAGAGCTTTGGCAACAAAAGACCCACTTATGTCATTGGTATAACTAATGGTTGCTTAGACAGACACTTGCATACAAAGAAAAAATCCAACTCAACAACTTAACATACTAACAAATTAAGGTTTTTATCACTTGCATAATAACCACTTATGGGATAAACTATTTCTGCATATTAAGTACAGCAGTACCCCAGTTACACTCGGAACTAACCCAGACAACTGGATAGGCACCCACAAATTCTTACCAGGCCTATAATCCACGCTGGGCCAAGTAAAAATGGTCCGATACCAATTGCTCATTATCTACCTATAATTCAAGTGTTCAATCATAAAAATCTTCCAAAAGTTCTGGGAATGTGGAAGAATTTATAAGAACCTCTTCCCTGTGCTGCCTCTCTCTTTAAATAAGTCTATGGCATTCCCCTGGCTTTCTGGCACTAACAGTAAATTAAAACTTGCTAATTTGAACAGTTTGTTCACTCAACCAAATGAGACACAAATTCCTACAGACTAAAAGAGATGAACTTCTACATTCAAATACATAAAGACATCAATTTTCAGTATTATATATTTTCACCTTCCCATTACTCCAGAAACACCTACAACTTGAAGCAGCGTCTTTGAACTTGCACCGTCTAAAAATTACGAAATTCCTGACTCACGAATTGTGGACCACTGCCATGTTACTTCCTCCAGGATATACTTCATCCAGTACCACAATAAAACACAAAACACAATGACTGGTAGTCTCTGCAATCTATTCCAAATTTCATTCAGGCAAAATGTGGTATTTTATGTAGCCAGAATGCCTCACTCCAAGTCCAAGTTCACATTTGTAAAACAAATGTTCAGCATCCAAAAAGAATTGTAACATACAATTTCCTTATACTTAGAAATAACAAACTCCAGGTCATAGAACACTGCACATCAGAGCTGTGTTGTCAACATCTGAACACTAAGCCTTATATACACAAAGGGTCATCACCACAGTATGAGAAATGCACCAGTACCTGGTTGTACAGACTTTATATTGTCTAGCTTGCCATTCATGAAATCATAGCGAACTGCACGTCTCTACCCTTTGTGCAGAAGATTTCTGGTTGTTCCACAGCAGATACTGGAGAAAGATCTGATCGTTTCAATTGCCTGCATTTTAACTCTTGCAAGTAAGGGCGAAGTTGCCTTGTTTGTAAAAACTTACAACATACCTCTCAAAGCAAGAAAGCTGGACAAAGCCAAAAATAATGGTGTGAAAAAGGCACAAAAATAGGGACGACATGTAAATATTGATCCTGTAAACTCAGTTGCTGGAATAACAGGTTTGTGCCATTACTTATTATTTATTTTGTGACTTAAAGCTTCATGTTGCTATGCCACAATTCCACTTGGGGTGGGGTTACATGTTTACATATGCAAAATTTATGTTAATCAGCATCCTGATTTTTGGCCAGTTGTACCTACTTTTTGTGCATCTTTGTCCAGATTTTTGATATTTCCAGGTTGAGAAGTATGCTTGCAAATCACCATTTCTGGCAGCACAGCAACATTCCTTGCAGCCTTGTCACTCCTTTCTGAAGGGCTTTAAAAAGATCTGCAAATGGTTTAATTTTTCTACTCCAACTGCATCTTTCCACAAAGTTATTATAAGCTACAGTACCAGTCACCTTCTCAAACAGCACTGCATTGATTTGTAATTTACA
Organism: Protopterus annectens; assembly: GCF_019279795.1. NCBI lineage: Eukaryota > Metazoa > Chordata > Ceratodontiformes > Protopteridae > Protopterus > Protopterus annectens. The sequence goes on along the minus strand of NC_056742.1, from coordinate 482,903,552 downwards.
GTCTCTATCATCCTCTCCTCTCAGTTTTCCTCATCACTTCCTACCATGCTCTTCTCCCCCTTTATTTGTTATCATTATTATACTCTATTTCCCTTTAATATCTCCTGGTTCACTACCTTGATTTTTCTCACCCCTCTTCTCCTCTCACATCCATACACAGACACAGTCTTACTCAATATTTCCCAACCTTCCTCTAACTCAGCATATCTACTGATGGTCTATTTCAGTGTCTACCATATCCAATGAAAGACACAACCACTTACTTTGCTGGTAGCTTAACCAGTTTCCCTAGTTTTGCCTCAAAATTGATTATTGGCTTGCTCCTCCTGCCCACTGGCGTACAATTATTACTTCCACTAAAAACGCTACAGCGGCATTTTTTCCTCAAACCTCACTTTTTAAAAGCACACTCTAGCAAATTAATTCCCTTCTTTCCTTCCACTTTCTTTGTTTTGGGCCACTGGTGTAGTCATGCATTACATTTAACTCTTGACAAAAATATATATACATATATAAAATGGACGGACCTGTTTGCTCAACCTGTTCTAAGCTGCAGAGACACTGGCCTACTGCAAGCTGTGATACTGGGAAAAGATAAGTGTTTATTTTCAATTGTCTTCTGCACTTCTGATTTAATATATATCTCTGTAACCTGTACAACAGTTTTTACTCTCCTTTTTGTTGTGTGATAGAGCTGAATATCAGTTACTGTTGACCCTCAGTTTGCAGTGAAATCTTTTGTCTAGAGGCCTGTTTTCTTTGTGGGAGAAAGTGAACGGGACTGGTTTAAATCTAGCTAAGGGCTTTCCTGCAAACCGTTATTGCTGACTGGATAACTGGGCTGGTTTCTGCTTCTCTGCCTCTAACAGCCAGCGTTTTAAATCAGATATACCCATTTGTGCAACCTGTTCTAAGCTGCAGAGACACTGGCCTACTGCATGCTGTGATACTGGGAAAAGATAAGTGTTTATTTTCAATTGTCTTCTGCACTTCTGATTTAATACATATCTCTGTAACCTGTACAACAGTTTTTTCCCCACCGACCTAGTTGTTGTGGTGGTCTTAAGTCTTGGTGGTTTTGAGTTGCCCGCCTCTGGTATAGGGTTGATTCTGGACACCCCCCCCGTCACATTACATCAGCTCATTCTACTGTTTATAGTGAGAACTTAGCAGAGGCCCACCCCTTTAGCTTCTGAATATTGAATTAACTTCTGTCTCTACACTTTCTACTAAAAAAAAAAAACCTGTTTCCTGCCTTTCCTGGAACTAATGTAATCCAGACACAGATTTGCTGTATCCAGGACTGTTTGTAAGCTTCTGAGCAGTGCCAAAAAAGTCTGCTCCTCAACTTTTCCCTTACATCTGCTAGTTCTCTCCTCTCCTGAACTTTTACTAGCTTTTAGTCTAGAACTTTACCAGACTTCTTGTAGCATTTATTGTAGCACACAAAAAGTGCTATCAGCACTACACGTTCTACAAGGAAACTGCTCCAGTACTTCTTATTAATGCCCACCCCTCCAGGCATGTCTAAAGGTCAGTTCCACATGCCTTCTCCTATTAACCTGGTGAGCTTGGGCATCATGAGGCAATGTAGCAACTGCCTCATATACACACTGACAACCCTCTCCTCTTACTTCCCAACACTCAGACTTGCGAGAGATGCACTTATATATCCAAACTGGAAGGCACGCACTCTCCAACCAAGACCGGAATAGCTGGTCAAGAGGAGAAGGTCAACATTTGCACCACACCACATGGAACAAATAGCCCTCCAGAACATACACCAGCACTGCCTTCACATAAAAACACAAGCCACACACCCTCCTTCGCAGAGGCTCTCAATAAAAATCTACCCAAGCAGAAGAGACCTCCAAGGCAGAAACACACTCAACCACACCACTGCACTAATCACGAGACAACTCTCCTAAACAGTGTGCCACTCAACCAAAGCCCATAAGGCAAACCAGCATGCCCAACACACTAGTCATAGGTGACTCGATAGTGAGGCATACTGATGTGCCACCCACTAGATTGAATAAGGAGAAAGTAACATTCAGCTGCCTGTCCACCGCATAACGCATGCATTCAGGTCCCTCAACAACAGGTACAAATATAACTCTGTCACTGTATATATGGGTGTGAATAACCTGAGACGTACCTCCCTGGACTACATGAAAAGAGACATGGAGGAGCTTACGGATTATGTAGCCCAGGCGGGTATGACCCTAGCCCTGAACAGCCTCCTACCATCAACCCAGAATGATACCACAGTGCAAGCAGAAAATGACCGATTTCAACTGACTTAAGTTTCTGGTGTCATTCTAGGAGATCCAGTATCTGTCTGTCTGGGATGACATGATTGACAAACCTCGATGCTTTGCCAGAGATGGCCTGCATCTGTCACCCCTGGGCTTCCGGACTTTGGCCAAGGCTCTTGCCACCCCTATAGTGCCTTTTTAGGCGGTGTTCCAAAGACCAAATTACTCCTGTTACAGCTACAAACAAATGCAATCTGAGGGTCATGCTGCTTAACGATAGAAGTCAATCTCAAAATGCACTCGCTCGAAGCACTCCTTAAAATGGAGAACATCAACATTTGTGCTGTAACAGAGACCCGATTCAAAGCAGCAGAAATCACCACTGCACTACCAGACTATAACTCATTCCACACCTTTCAGCCCCAGAACTTGGACCGAAGCTCCAAAGGCGGTGGTGTTTCCATATTCATAAAAGGATGAGCACACCTCCAGA
>NC_056742.1:482740801-482895801 GCF_019279795.1 Protopterus annectens | reverse complement strand
CTCAAACCCACTTGTGAATCTTCTACATATTCTTAAGTCAAAGAGTACCAGAAATACACAGTCCAGGGACCTGACTTTTGTTTGTGACTTAAACAGAACATGCTAGAGAGACAAATGTATCCTAGTGAATGCCCCTCCTATGGGACAGGCTTCCCACCCATGTGAACCCGAGTTAAATCTATTATCTAGTTTAAGCGCAACCTAGACCAGTAGATGGAGAACATGAAATTTATGCCAGGCCTGGCACCCATGTCACTTACGGACAGAGGTAGCTCATAAATGCTTGGCCCTCCATGTCCTATTTGGATACAGGACAACATTATTCTTTTGGGAAACCGTGTTAGGCTTAGAAAGGCCCCCTGGGTAGTTAGCCTAGTAACAATCTATGAATCTAAGAAATGTGACAGCATCCACCTTAGTAGATAGGGGCATCCTGAGACAATGTAGCAATTGTCTCATGTTCGCTGACAACCATTTAATCCCTAAAAAAAAAAAAAAAAAAAAGTCTACGAGAGATTCACAAACAATTCACTGGAGGCAAAAAATTCTAATTACAAACAAGACCAACTCATGCTGGGTCACTAAAAACCAACCTTCAAAATCTTAAAGTCCACCTAAGCCTATAAATAGTAATGCTTATCCTCCACAATCTCTAAAGCACTAACCAAAAGCAACACCAGACACCACTCATACACCTTCACTGAGTGGAACCAAAGATCAAACCAACACATTACCCAGATCTCTTGTCATAAGGAAAACCATTGTACAATAAACAAATGCTTATTTTACCAGAATGAACAAGAGGTACATAACTCTTAGTTGCTTACCCGGAGCCAGGATTCACCAAGTTTAGGAAGCACTCGCATCACTACACTACGTGTACCAGTATGATTCTATCGCAGTCTATGTGGGCATTAACAACCAGCGACCTACTTCCCTGGACTATATGAAGAAAAACATGGTTCGTCTAAATATGTGTCTCAATCAGGCATGTGCCTTGCAATAAGCAGCATTCTACTTTTACCAAGGATGATGCCAAAATATGAACAAAAAGAAGGCTGACTTCAATAACTGGCTTAGTTTCTGGAATTATTCTAGGGGAGATTCAATAATTGTCAGCACTGGAGTACATTGCTAACAGAACATGCTGCTTTGCAAAGGATTGTTTTCACCTGTGTCCCCTACCCTTCCAAATATTTTCTAAAACTCCATCCACTCTCTTGGAGCCACCTTTTTTAATGCAATGCCAAAATGAAAAACCTATTGACATAGTAAACACAAACCAAAGACACCTACAGGTGTTACTTCTCAATCAATGCTAGAAGCCTAAACAATACAAACTCTCCCCACTCTGGAGAATATAGACATTTGTGCCTTTACCAAGACATGGGTTAAATCCACAGAAAAGTACTTTGGCAGTGCAAGGCTTCAGTGCCTTCCATACATTCATACCACTGTTGCACAGACAGGAATTAAGATGGAGGAGTCAAAATCTAGGAGGAGTCATAATCTATATTAGCAACAAGCTTAACTCTACATTGGTCACACAGGATCATACCCTGGAATTTATCCACGAGCAAAATCACCACAGACAGAAGTCCCATACCATATCCTAGTAAGCTACAGGTCACCCTCTATGTCACTAAATTCCCGTAGCTCGTAACTGGACCTACTGGAGGCACTCGCCATTAAACCAAATACCCTATTCATGGAAGATTTTGACTGCCCCTCTACAGACTGGGAAACTCACACTTGCCTCATACTCGCACATACAAGTATTCCTGGATTTTATTAACATAAATACCCTTGACCAGACAGTGTACACACCCAACAGAAGCTCAAATATACTGGACCTGGTACTCATCAATTTAAGAGAGCGCCACTCCACCCCAGATCACATTCTCACTACTGAGGTAGAACCATGAAGCTGCCTCCTTCAACATAAAAATCAACTTGGTAAACCCAGCAAACCCTGTAACAGTCAGTAATTATTCCAAAGCAAACTACACCATATTAAATGACATATCAAAATTCAATGCCCCTCCCAACCCAGAGTTCAAAGCAACATGTGCTAATCTGTTCACAGACACCCTCTACAATGATGAAAATGTCTGTATAGAAGTTGCTGTACCTACTAGGAAGAAAACCAAAAACAAACTATAAAAATAAACCACAATGGTGGAATCCTAACTTTAACAGCATATATAACAAAGGCCAATTATAAGGTCAAAAATAGTCTTGTAGGCTAAAGACAACTACAAGGCCTTCTACGGCCATTTCAAAAACCTCAAAGACAGCACACACCAGTGTGCTGAACTGGGGGTTAAATGATGCCACCTTTACTAAGCAGAGAGATATACTGAAACTCCACCTTCCATTCCCCCCAGCCTCCCTCCATGAAATACTCAGCAGCATACCTCCCAACTATTAACAGGGAGCAGGTCCTGCCAGCACTCATTAAGACCAAAAACCCAGCCGCAATGGGCCCCAACAACATCCCACAACACCTCCTAAATATACCGAAACATGACCCATCAGGATTACTTGAGTCACTTTTCAACTATAGCCTCAGAGCTAGCTTTGTACCATGAGAATGGAGGACTGCAACAGTTATACCACCTCACGCTGGTGGACCATCAACTGACCCCAGAAACTACAGAACTACTCGGATTAATCTAATATGCAAAGCCATGGAGCAAATTATCATTGAAATGATCAACAAAGACATACAGTGGCTATAAAAAGTTTACACACCCCTGTTAAACTGCCAAGTTTTGTGATATAAAAAAATAAAACCCCAATAAATCATTTCAAAACTTTTCCCACCTTTAATGTGACTTGTAACCTGTACAATTCAATTGGAAATCAAACAAATCTGTTACGGGAGGGAAAAAAAAAAAAAAAAAAAAAAACCACGTACAATACACTGGTTGCATAAGTCTGCACACCCTTAAACTAATACTCTGTTGAAGCACCTTTTGATTTAATTACAACATTTAGTCTTCTTTGGTACATACCTGCCATCAATTAAAAGAGAGACTAACCCCAAATAAAAGTTCAGCTATCCTAGTAGGACTTTCCTGACATTTACTCTGTTGCCTGCTACAGCAAAAACCATGTTTCACAGACAGCTTACAAAGCATCAAAGGGATCTCATTACTGAAAGGCATCAGTCAGAAAAGGGTACAAAAAAATTTCTGCAGCATACCATGGGAACTGCAGTGGTGGTGCTGCGGTAGTGTTGTCGCCTCAAAATAAGACGTCCTGTTCGATTCTCAGCTAGAGCGTTTTTGTGTGGAGACGTGCGTGAATGGGCGTACTTTCGTTGAAAGTTGTGCGTCCGAGCCGGCAACTCAGTACGTAAAAATCTGCTGCCAATCATTAGCGGAACAGAGTTCCGCTGTGGCGACCCCTAACCGGGAAAAGCCGAAAGACACAACAACTGAATATACCATGGAACACAGTGAAGACAGTCATCAAAAAGTGGAGAAAAAATGGGACAACAGTGATGTTGCAAAGAACTGGACGTCCAAGATGAAAACTGGTCAGGGAGGCTGCCAAGAGACCTACAGCAACAGTGAAGGAGCTGCAGGAATTTCTGGCAAGTACTGGTTGCGCACTACATGTGACAACAATCTCCTGTATTCCCCAAATGTCTGGACTATGGGGTAGGGTTCCAAGATGAAAGCCTTTTCTTACACAGAAAAACATCCAAGCCTGGCTAAAATTTGCCAAACAATACATCAAGTCTCCCAAAAGCATGTGGGAAAATATGTTATGGTCTGATGACACCAAGGTTGAACTTTTTGGCCACAATTCCAAAAGGTACATTTGGTGCAAAAGCAACACTTTGCATCACCAAAAGAACACCATCCCCACAGTGAAGCATGGTGGTGGCAGTATCATGCTTTGGAGTTGCTTTTCTTCAGCTGGAACTGGGGCATTAGTCAAGGTGGAGGGAATTATTAACAGTTCCAAATACCAGTCACTTTTGGCCCAAAACCTTTGGATGTCTGCTAGAAAGCTGAAGATGAAGAGGAATTTCACCTTTCAACATGGCAATGACCCCCAAGCAACAAAAAAATGGCTTCACCAGAAGAAAATTAAAGTTTTGGAATGGCCCAGCCAGAGCCCAGACCTAAATCCAATAGAAAATCTGTGGGGTGACCTGAAGAGGGCTGTGCACAAGAGATCCCCTCGCAATGTGACAGCTTAGGAGCACTTTTGCAAGGAAGAGTGGGCAAATATTGCCAAGCCAAGATGTGCCATGCGGACACACTCCTACTCAAGAAGACAATGTTGTAATTAAATCAAAAGATGCTTCAACAAAGTAAAGGGTGTGCACAAACAACTAAGTATTAGTATAAGGGTGTGCACACTTATGCAACCAGCGTATTGTATTTTTTTTATATATATTTTTCCCCCCTACAGATTTGTTTTTCCAATTGAATTGTACAAGTTATAGGTCACATTAAAGGTGGGAAAAGTTTTGAAAATATTTACTGTGGTCTCATTTTTTATATCACAAAAACCTGAAATTTTAACAGGGTGTGTAAACTTTTTATATCCACTGCAAGCAATTTAAGACACCAGATCCAAGGAAGTCACAGTGCCACTTTATCACACCCAGTATAATGCCCCCTGCAGCATGTATCCGACCAAATATATGCAAAGGTTGGAACCTCCACAAAAGTTTCTTACCATGAGAATCTGGAAGGTAAACAAATTACCCTAAACAGATCACCTTAAAATCATCTCTTACAGGTTACCGAGAAGCGTTTTACACCTGGCAAACAGGACATCCTTGGATACATCTCTGACAGACGTTTTGCACATCTGTAAAATGAATAGCCTAAAACCCAGCAGATCCAATGATTTAAATTCTGTCTGTGGCATAAAGAAGACATGATGCAAAGCAGATGTGTTTCTCAGAGGATCTCCACTCTCTGGAACAGGCTCCCCATCCATGTGAAGCAGAGTCCATTCCTAACCTTAAGTGTAACCTTGATCAATGGATCAAAAGCAGAAATGTACCCCCGGGTCTCTGATACAGTGGCAGCCAGTAATGCCCAAACTAACATCCGCCCAACATAACAAAGGGAAACTTCCTAACGCACCACCCAATAAATGCCCACAATGAACAAGGTCACAACTGGGTTGGATTGCACGGCTAGACTTATAAAGGCCCTAGTGGCCATTAGATCGTATAAAACTATGAATGCTTGAATAAATAAATATTAACTAATTCATTCATTTGTTTGTAACAGATAACTGAAATTCTAGTTGCAAGAGCTAATTAAACTCCATCTGGTACAAGATTAACTTACTACCGCATCAGAGGAAATCTTAAATGTGATACTCTACTGGGAAACAACCTACACCAGCAAATAAATCAGACTAACTGCAACGTATCTTGTCTGCTCCGTTTACAACTCTCAAATCAAGTGCTCGTAATGTATTACTATTACATTTGCTAACAGCCCCAAAACAATTAACATTTTTTTTTTAAAGAAAAAAGTCAAGAAATACCAACTCACCAATACTGGGAATCATGGTTCTCATACAAGTATGATCTTGCACACAAGCTACTGATCACACCCAAGCTGATGAAGGTAATAGCTCTCAAGGGTCAAATGTGTGTGAGTATAGGCAAGCACACATCAGGGGGAGTTGACTAAATTCCTTTTGTAATACGGTGCTTATGTTAGACACATGGAGCTGAGGTTAGGACTGAATAAAAATGCCCCCATAGCCCATACCCAGAAGGAGTCCTTTATCATACAGCGCACCTCAGAAATATTGGGGAGCAAATGGCTGTAACCAAGGAAATTATTCTTCTCAGCTGGAACACAGGATCTGAATTGTCTAGACATAGTAAGACCTTATCAAGTTTCATTCCACTGTCTGCCCAAAAGAACCCACTAGAAAAATGGAAATCAAGATCTAAACCAACTGTGTTTAGAGTACTAAATATTATGATAGAAATAAAAGAACTGCATGATCTTTATGAAAGGGAAGGAGCAAATTACACAGAAATAAATAGAATATTTATGGTTAACGACACATGCAGAATAATATTCAGGATGAGAAGGAGTGAGGTTTAAAGGAAAGCAGGAACTGAGCAATTTGTACTATGTTGGACCGAATGACAGTTGCTAAAGAAAGCATACATGTAAGCTAATATAGCTCATTTTCTTCTCTATTACTAATATCTGTGCGTGCCTGTGTCCCAAATGATAATGTAATAAAAGTGTGTAAAAAATAAAAAAGGGGGACTTGCTCCAAGTCACAAAGTAGGCAAATGGAGTCAGAAGGAATCAAGCAAGCCATGCACCCCGGACAGAGGAAGCAGCTCATAACAGATCAGAGCTTTAGTCCTCTGCTCTAACTTTTTAACTGCTTATGTCAAGATGAGTGAACAAAGAAGCATGTTTTATTCAAAATTAGTTAAGTGGGGTAGAACACCGGCCTCTTTGGGCCGTTTATATATAAACGCACAGACAAATTTTAAGATCACAACACACAGCAACAAGATGAAGTTGACTAACAATACTTTTCTTCAAGTTCGAAACTAAAAAAAAGAATACGTAGACATGATGCTTTCAGTAAATACAGAATATTTAGATGGTTAAACTCCAGTATGTGCAATCAACATCAGCTTCTACCAAACCTCAAATTAAATGGTATAGAGACCCACATATATCTTATACACAAAGAAGAAAGAGAGAGGAAAAGCATATATAATAGAGAATGCATAGTAGACTAAGCTCACAGGAATGTATACATTAACATCAGCTTCTGCACAACTCTGAACAGTCATAAAGCTTACAGACATATTTATATCACCACTATGTACATACACAAAACTCTACATCTAACAATCAAAACTACAAACCTAAACTTTTAACTGAGAATACATGGACACTAACATACTATTAAAAATCAATAAAATATTCCATTTTACATTAACCAAATCCCAGAAGTTATATTTTTTTTCCCAAATACAACTGCTCTGAATGTAAACCATCAATGAAACACATTTTTTTTCAGTACTCAGCATATGTGAAATTCCAGACTCTTGTAGTATTTCTCTTGAACAATGTGGAATAAAAGTGTTTCTACAGATACAGTTTGCAGTTTTAATTGACACATATGACCGGCAAAGGGGAGATTATGTCAAGGCACATTTCAATTCTAGCATACAAAAAGGTACAGTGTTATTTAAGTCTGTAACCTCACAATGCTAACAATACTTGAGGACTATGTACAGCACTTTGTATTATGTACTGAATGCCAATATTTAAAAAAACAAAAGGATTAATTGAAAGACACTACTGCATAATAGGAAAAAAATAAAACTTAAAAGAAACCATTAAGTGATCAAGAACCTTTATATCATATGTACCATTAAGTGATCAAGAACCTTTATATCATATGTAAACAAAATGTTCTGCATGAATTTCACACTCAACAGCTAAAAGGCACTCGAAAAAAGCTAAAAACGTTGCAATAAAAATAGCTTCAATACATTACTGCATAATTCCCAGAGGACTGAACTCTGAAAACACTAATCTTTTAGATTCAAATTCATAATGACAAATTTTTCCCTATACCTAGCAGTTCTGGAACCTACAATCATCAAATGAACAATGGCCACATATTACAACACTGTGCAGTGTTTTCACTCAACCAATAGAAAAGGCTTCCACACACAAAAATTGGAGGAAAAATAAGAACACATACACATGTACAAGAAATTACACGTAGAAATGTCATATACTTGTTGCACGACCAATAAATCCAAAATGAAATACTGGACTAGTATCCCCAGAAGATAACAGTAAAGCTTAAGTGATTTGAGTCACTGGTACATTACCATATATATTTTTTTTCTTAAAATTATTTGTTTACACATAAAACCACCAACAAAAAACAATATGCTGTAAATACAAAACACATTTTACAAAATACCACATTTCACTCCACAAAACTGCTAATGTTTACTAATATCGACAAAACAAAATTGAATAATTGCATTCACTCATTTTCTGACACAAACTTCATCTTCCAGGGTTGTGAGGGAGCAGGAACCCATCCCAGTGCTTAGAAGACACAAGAACCAGTCCTGAACAGGACCCTGACATGAAACAGATTGCACATGCACATGCAGCTTTACTTGTTTACCCTCAAGCAATGGCTGCAAATGAAGTACGGAACAAGGAACAACGGGCATGTGCAAAGGCATTGGTCACAGCATAATACCGGACAAACATGCCACAAAAGGGGTCTACTTCATATAACTGAAATTTTATTTGACTGAGACCAAAATACTGAAAACTCACTTGACTGAAACTCATAATGGTGAAACCTTACAATGCTAAACTTCAACACAGTAGTGGCAGCATGTAGACTAGACTACTGTACGATAAGTAAAAGGTACATACCCTTTTCCCCACTGTAGTGCAATCTTGGAGTTATTATATATAGTTGGGGGGTGGGGGAGTAGCCACCTCACCTAGTTAGTTTTATATCTTTCGGTTTCTGTTAAGAGGGTACGCAAGTAGTTTTTAAGTTCTGGAAAGAGTTAGTCATTGGTGTAGGTGTACGTGTCTATGGTTTACAATTTAATATGTTGAAATTTAGCATTGTAAGGTTTCAGTATTATGAGCTTCAGTCGAGTGAGTTTTCTGTATTCTGAAACTTTGGTATTATGGTCTCAGTCAAATGAAATTCAGTCATAAGAAGTAGACCGCATAAAAGAAACAATTCAGAAAACTACTCTGAGATGATTTCAAATGGTTCCTTCTCTTAATTACAGAGGACCCTTCATTCCTTACAACAAAAAACACTTTCATAAGACTCATTTTGCTATCCAATAAAAGCTGCCATTAAATACAATACAAGCATTTTTGCTGTTCTAGTGCCTTTACAGGACAGCATCCCACCTAGTACACTCACCAAGTACCACAAAGTATGCAAGAATAAGAAATACGTTATCAACTGCATTACTTCTCTCATATAACCCCAAAACATAACTACCTGAGGACGGAGATATGGTCTGTGGTTGAGAACCATACCATTGCCACTTCTTTATGAGAGTCAAGCACCTACCTAATCCTTAGTTCATATGCAAAATCTTTACAGCACTCTCAACAAATACCCACTCAAAAACAAAATAAATAAATAAATAAATAAATAAAGTTCTGACTAATGTTTTTCAGTGTTAGAAAAAAAAGTATCAATGAGAACTAGCAACATCTCCAATACTAATCCTATGAATATCTACAAAACTATGGTGTATTTACAATTCCAAACAGATTCAAAATCTGAAAAAAAGGATCAGTACTGTTCCACTTTTACCCCCCAATAAAAAAATAAAGCACCGAACTGTTCATTTAATATTTACAACTTTTATCAAATACATTTTATTGACAATATTAAAAAGCATGCACTACAGCCTATTGTTTTTGTACGTCATACAAAGGAATTACACCTTTACTATAGTGCAAAGTTGACTGTATAGAATATAAAACATCTCGCATTCTCAAAGGAAAAAAATCTCCCTTCTTGACCTCATCTCGGGCAGACAATGTTGTCATCAATGCCCCCCAAATGAATGCAAAGATGCGGGGTTGTCTGTTGTACAAGCAAGCTAACCAGGTAAATGCATGGGAGATGCAACCTAGCAGCCATGACAGCGACAACTAGCAGCAAAAGCAAACCATGAACAGCGAGGTCACAACAGTAAATTAAAAAGCGATCCTCCCCCACAGGGGCTCCCACACAAAGCTGCAGGCTTCCCTTGGAGCCCCGCACACGTGTTTTGCATCGTTGCCTTCCTCTCTCCCAGCCGCTGACACAATGTAACGTATGCAAGTCCAACGTCTGCAACGAAGATAGCAGCAAGTAAGGAAGCGCCCAGCTACCCTGGCCGTGTGCCTTCCACCTCTTCGCACAATCGCCGATCTTTCACGCACAGTGGGGAATGGACGGCTCAGGTACCACCACACTCCTCATCACCCCCCAATAGCCCTTCTGACACAATCTAATGAACCACTGCCACCAGCGACCCCCTCCCAACGGAGATGGAGGTTACAAGTTCCAATTCGCTGCCACTGAGGAAACCTCTCACTTGATCACAGACTAAACAACAACTTAAGAAAATGCGACACTAAATGCTTTACTACCATTAAATCATAACTGAAAATAGTACTTGAGACTTACCGGAATAATAAACCCAAATATTAAAGGAAGTATTTACGAATACGATCATTTGCGAAGTTTACTACAGAAGCGATCTCAGCAGCACCAGCTAACGCGATACAGGTTCTTTGCATATTTGTTATTTAGGCTCTGATTGGCCACTGAAGATTTTCCAGGTTTTATGGAAACTGTATTCCGTTAGAAGTAATCTACGCGGTTCCATCTTATTGTAAACTGCTTTTCAACTGACAAAAATAATTTATTGCTGAAACGTAATCAGATTATCAAAGAAAAAAGGGTTACGGTGGCAAGCTCCAACATGGCCGCCTCCTGCCCGAAACCAATCCCCACAGGTCTTACTGGGCTGAGCCACGGCGGGCACCATTCCATCGCCCAAATCCTGAAAGAGGCCCTTGCGTGGAAACGGCGATCCCGACGACCACAGCGGGGCGCCCTTCGCCAGCTGCCACCCAGTGCGATAAACAAAACTCTGCTCTCTCACTGTCCTGTGTAAACCCGTTAGACGGCAATGTGTACAAGTCGGACTTATTTTTGTCGGCATATGGACGCGTCATCATTGGCAGCTCCCGGAAGTGGTCGCGGTGCTAGCCGCGTGCTGTAGAATGCCAGCCCAGCCAGCTGGCAGCGGCGTAAAGCTTTCAAGTTATTCAGATAGAACTTAAGCACTGTGCCTAATTTCGTCATGACCTGTATATTTTATTTAGTTATGCTAAGGTTAACGGGCCTAGTTGTGAGAATCTTTGAACGTCATATTTGGGAGGGGATGCTTCAAGTTTCCAGGACATTTTTAACTTAAGGCTGCAAGGAATGACGTAAAAGTCAATGCTTTCTCATTGTTGGCTCTTAGCTCAAGTCCGTTTGTATACTTTGACTTTTAATTGTAATTATGATATAAACAAGCCTACATTTATATAAATGAAAACAAACGGCTGACATTTTAGTTGCAAGCATTATATATTGCAAACTATAGTGACATAATTTTAGTTGCAAACCTACATCACTTATAGGCTACCCAATCATTCCTCTCTCCTGTATGTATTTCTCTCACAAGTCTCATTTTTTATGTAATTTGCTTCTACCTTTTTCTAAAGATCGTAATTCCAACTGGTTTATCTCTGCTACTATATTCACTACTTGCAGTACAGTTGGGTTAGACTTTGTGTTCCATTTTCTCGGAATTGCATTTTTGCAGGCACCATAATTAGACTCAGCAGGGCCTTAATATGTCTAGGCAATTCCGATTTTGTACCATAGCTCAGAAGAATCAATTCCTAGATACACGAATTTGCCTTCCCAGTATGTCTGACAGAGTAGTCATAAAGTCTTTGAATGCATTACACTTTCAGAAAATAAATTCCTAATGGTCTCTTTCTTCCCCATCACATCTCCAGCATTGGCTGTCTACCTAAGGAAAAATTCTCCTGGAGTATACTTGGCATATAAAAATATCTATGTAAACATTTCCAAGCAAAATCCCTAACTCTTCTAGAATCTGTTGCATATTTGGGAGCATACATTCATCTTCCCATTGTTTATGTTTGAATTGCTTATCCAATCTCTCTTCCCAATTCTGTATACTCTCTTCTAATTAATTCTCATAATTATCATGCAATATTTTATACATATTCTTTTTTCAACAGCAACTTCTGTTCTAACTTCTACTAAAAATTCTACCAGGGCTGGTCCTTTGTTTAGGAGCCCCCTATTACTTTCTCTTTGCCTATACTCTTGATATCAATCCTTGATAGGGAAGGCAATCTAACCTGCAGTCCCAATACATTCTTGGCACCTTCCCTCACTGTTATTTGCTCCCAATACCTTGGTTCCTTTGCCAGTTTTCTCCAATAAATCCCAGCCCTCTCTTGCCCTAATTGCAGTCATCCTTATCAACAGAATCTCCCTTCTCCATTCCCATGTTGCCTTAGTTCTTGGAATACTTTCTGCTACTTTGTGAATATAATATTATGTATGATTTATTGTTATTCTCCTTAAATATCTGCAGCCAAACTACCAGTCTCTCCCATATTTCTCTGCTTTATACAGACTTTCATAGAATTTCCGAAATATTTCTAGTACCTCTGCAGGATCTGTTATCTTCCTTGCTATAGACCGCCTAAACTTGATGTAGGAAGTAGAGAGATGATGGAACCAAGAACCCAAGAATATAAATATGAGTAAAGAAACTTGTAGGCTGGAGAATGAAATACTTGAACTTTATTCCAAACTTTGTGTTTTGGAATAAATTTCAAGTATTTTATTCTCCAGCCTTACAAGTCTCTTTACTCATACTTATGCCTAAACTTGATGACAGCCCTTTCTACTTTCTGTTGCCTGAGTCATTGTGCTGAAAGTTTGTGTGCTCTAGAGTTATTCAAAACAGTTACTTAATAGCAATATTTCTAAACTCGCACATATCACCAAGGTAATCCCTTATTTTCTGTTTAGCATTCTGCAGTTGCTCCTGTTCTTGTTCTATGAGATCCTCCAAATTCTTGACTACTTTAACATTTGTCAATTCCTCTAAATAATTAGTTACTTCTTAACTATATCTCTTTTTTTCTTTTATTTCTACGCTAGTTTTAAACTCCAGTTTAATTTTATCCCACTCCCTAGCTATATTTTCAGAAGAAACTTCTGTCCTCTAATAGCTCCTGAATATTTTCCACTACCCATTCCTTAAATTCCTCTATTTTGAGCAGATAGGTGGGAAAGCACCAGTGTCTCATTTTTATTTCATTACCCTGTGTTTTTATTTTAGTTATTATTGGTGTATGATCTGAAATAGTTATTGGGTGTGAGCAAGACTTTCACATGTTCCTGTGAAATGTAAATTCTGTCTAGCCTAGCCCAGTTTTTGTATCTTGGGGTGTGATACTGCCAGCCTAGCTATCTGGAATTTTGTAAACAATTCTATGTCATTTGTGAATATTGATATGATTTATACAGAAGTGTGTGTAAAGCACTGAGCTAAAATGTAACCTCAACATACCCTACTGGAAAATAACAGAAATGTATGTAAACAATATACCTGTGCAAATGTATGTTTTAATAGTAGAAGCTGGAACATACAGAGTTAACTTGCAAAACGTCAAGATACTAAGTTGAAATTAAAGTGTTTTATGATTGTGTTGTCTCTCAGTGAAGCAGACACAATGTCTAGAGCTAGAGGTTTTTCTATTGTCTTGAAACAGAAATAATTACTAGGTTTCAAATGTAAAAGTGTTTAATTGTTTTATAACTTCCAGTTCTGAGCAAACATCTGAGAGATATGTATTTTTCACACAGAGATGTTAAAATTCTGTTAGTATCTGTTAGCCTGGGAACTGAAGGCAGGTGACAAAGAGTGATGTCATCCAAGCTAACCCAGCAGTAATGTGTATTATTAATTTAAGAACTCTCTCAGAGAGAGTCTGGGCATTTTATATCTTGTCTTGGATCTAGTAAGAACATCCATTCATCAACATCTGCACTTGCCTTGTTAATAGTTAGCAACTTGATTACAGCAATTTCTCTTAGATATAGGTAGGAATACAGTAAAGATTAGTTTAGATGTTTTCTGTATTTATTGGAAACTGTCCTGCAATGTTGTTTTAAAATATTTCCTGTGATTCTGAACTCTGCATTTACTGTTTTGATTGAGTATTGTCTTGTTCTTTTATTATTTATTGTTAAATATATTAAAACCTATTTTTGTGGCTGATATTTGTGAGATGTATTTAAGCCCTTATAGTACTTGCATATGTATTTGGTGACACTGTACAGGCCACTCCTAAATAGCCTTGCTCTTGGTCACACAATTTGGATAATAGTAACATTACACAGTAGGATTGGTCGCCCTTTGTAAGAGCCTTAAGTAGATGATAAATAGGGGTTGGTGGCAGGTATAACTACCTTATAGTCTGGGCAAAGGGGGGCATCACTAGTAAACCTGTGCCCGCTTTCCCCAGGAGTGTTTGTGTGTTTGTATATAAATCAAATCTCATAGTGTGTTTGTGTGTGTGTGTCAGCTACTTGGGCAGGGACACAAAGCACTGGTTGGGCAGAGAGGGTGCTGGAGGTCTTGGCTTGACCCCACAGCTGAGATAATAACCCTATAGCTATCCCGGTGGGGAGTCTTACTGGGGATCTGGAGAAGGAGAAAGAAACCAGCCCCCAGACTGACTGTGATCTCTGTGTGCTCTTAAGGAAAATTGTACTTTACTGTGTGTGTACTTGTCATCCTCCCATTGTGTGCATCCCTCAGTGCTGCCAGTGGCAAGGATTAAAGCTCCTTGATTATTGGGCCAGTGCAGGGGCGTCACATGGGGAATAAAATCTAAAGTCACTCCAAACACCTAGTATTGAATTCATATCTTGCAGGCCAAATATTTTCATAAATTCCTTCAACAATCTACCCTCCTTTGTTATATTTTCCCTTTTGGGCCACCCAGACACATTTTCACTGCTGCAAATCAAATTCCAGTTTCCACTTCTAAGTTATATTTCTTTCTGAAAGCTGATTATTTCTCCCAGAATTTTCGTAAGCTCCATTGTAGCAGTTTTAGGTGGAATGTAAATACATGCCAGTGTAATCTTCCTCCCTTGCTAGTAGCCCTTTACTACTACAAATATACCATAATTATGTTTTTTATCCTCTTCTTTCACTACTGGAGCTGCTCTTGCAAGTAATAAAAGTACTTATCTTTTCTTTTGTCCCAGGTATTCCTTTGAATGACCATCCTGAGAACCTTTCTTTATCAAATTCACATGTTCAGTTCTTTCCACTTGTGTCTCCTGTAACACAGCTATTTGCACTTTACATTTTTTAATATAGTTTACGGCTCTTTCTTTTTTGTATTTATTGTGAGACCACTGGCATTTAGAGACATTACAGAAAGCATCATTGTGTTAAAGAGTTAGTATTTCCACCTTTTATGAGTAACAGATTTTTTGCTAAGAGTCTAGTCCTGCTTTTGTGTTACATGCACACACTGTTTGGCAGGTTTATCTCTTATAAGGTTGCTTCTTGTCATAGCCACTTGAGACTATGTCACATAGTACAAAAAGGTTTTGTTTTATTGAAAGCCCTCAAACAAGAAAAACAAACACACCCTCAATACCCCCCTAAAACCTATTAATTTAATTAACACGCAAAAATACATATATCTTCAAATATTGAAGTTTTACTTTCCTAATAGAAACAAGTGTCCCAAACTGACAGCTACACTCACATATTTGGGTTAACCTAAAAGAAAGGTTATACACTCTAAGACTCGTGGTAGAGCATGTGCTGCTACTAAGTGCTTTCTGTGTTTTTTTTTAATCTTTATAGCTCTCATGGAATGAGAAAACACTTGAATGCTTTCAGAGAACATTATCTCCTAGCCATTTCTGTTTATTAGATTGTCTCCATGGAGACATGAGGACCAGATACAAAGCTGTTACTAAAAGCAGAACATATAATTGCTAGAAAAAAAGTTTTATAATATTCAATGTTTTTTTTTTCATTTACTTGCTTTCTCTTACAACTTGCTACTAGATCAAGCTACAGACCTTAATCACGGCAACTCCCTATGCAAGAATGAGAAAAAGTACATATCATTTTCTTTTTTTTTTTTTTTTTTGTCATGCTCTTTTGACCAGACTTTCCTTTCTTTTTTACATTGCAGTGCCTACATTTTTTAAAATTGAATAAGGAGTAAGAAAGAAGGGGGAGAAACAGGAGCACCTGTTTACATTACTATCCCCATTACACTTAAAAACAACTGAAAAATTACTTTATAGCATGCAAAAAAATCATGCACTATAAACATATTACTATTAAAAAATGTTTTACTTACAGTTAACATTCTTCCTCCACTTCCCCACTCATAAGAGTTTTTCCGAACATTAATGGCATGAAGTAGGGCATATGCTTTAGAGTCCCCCTAAAAGCTTAACAAAATCAAAAAAAGTCCAATATTTCCAGATTATCTTGTTCTGTCATGTTTTACAAATATAATTATTGCTTTGTAATCTCACATTTGTCAATTGCCAAGATACTAATTTTATTCCTGTTCATCTCCATCTCCCAGATCCTGTCTCTGGTTCATTTCCAATGTAGTTTCAATTCTTCTAGTCAACTCTTCTGTTTTTTTTCCTTCTCTCAATCATTTTCCATTGAAACATTGGAAAATGTCTCATTGGCATAGTCTCTCTGTGGTCTTTATTACCAGAAGAAAAAGAAGGAGAATGTCTTTCTATTTAACAGCTCACATTTTGTTGGGCAAGCTTTTGTGTTTCCTTAATAGCATGCACTGCATCAAAAATGATTTTGTCCCTCTAGAAAAGAATATTTTGTAGATAGCTGGTACAGCAGTTTGAATTTCACACTTGCTTCTCGGCATTCCCTGAATAGTGCAATCAGTTTTATTTTACATTTGCTAACTGGGAAAGTCCAACTTGGAACAAAGCCAATTTTCAGTGGAGGCCCGGGGAGAAATGCTCCAGATGCATATCTTTCTAACGTGGGAGGAAACCCACACAAATGCAGGGAGGACATGCAGAGTCTGCACAGAAGGCACCCCAGCCAAGAATCGAACCAGAGAATCTCTTGCTGTGAGGCTATAACACTGCCGCTGCACCACTGTGCCATCCTCTTCTGCCTGGTGTACAGTGAGTAATCATTCTCCACACTCTGCTATCTCCCACTTTTAATACTGTGTCCTTCTGCCACAGTTTTGTCAGAATCAACTCCTTCTGCTGGTAGGATTGCATCTTTACTATTAAAGATCTACGTTGCTTTCTCATAGCCAAGTTTGGAGTGTACACACAATTTGCCCTTTCAATTAACAACTCCTTGTGTGGAGGGTCTGCTGCTTTTAGTTGAATTACATTTGGTCAAAAATGATTTCAGGCAGCCCACTTCACTGAAAGCTCATTTGGTGGAATTCCATTTGGTCAAAAATAGAATATAGCCCCTGCCCCACTGCAGTGCGACCCTGGAGTGAGAATATAAAGTTAGGGGGTGGGGGCAGTAGCCCCCCACATTTTGCAACTAGTTTTTACTGACGTTATATGTTTCAATGTATTTTTAGTGGATACACATGTATATAATACTGCATACACAGCAATTATGTGGGGAGGGCTATGTCCCCCACACACCCCAGTATGGGGGGCTGTGCCCCCCACACCCCCTTACTTTATATTCTCAATCCAGGGTCACACTGCAGTGGGGTAGGGGCAATATTCCATTTTAGACCAAATGGAATTCGACCAAATGGGTTTTCAGTGAAATGCATTTTTGGTGAAGTGGGCTGCCTGAAATAATTTTCGACCAAATGTAATTCGACCAAAAGCAGTAGATCCGGTGTGGAATATCAGTCCAGTTGCTTATTTGTGCTTTCATAAAATTGATAGTCTATTCCTTTCAGCTTCTCTGGTACAACAGAAAATTTCAGGTTTTATGTATGTGCTCTGTCTTCTAATTCTATTATTTTTTGAAACATCTCTTCTTGAGCAGTCTCATATTCAGCTAGCCTTTTCTTCATTTTGACCTGTGATTTTTGCAGTTTTATCGCCTCATCTGAATATCTTTTTAAAGCTTCTTCCATTTTTTCCAGCCTTCTGTTATTTGAGTTGATATACTCCATCAGTGTTTTGTTTATTTTCATCAGGTCTGTGTGCAGTTGCTTTGCACTTTCATCTAGGTTACTGAAAGTCAAGTCTGGAGCTTGCACTGCTTTTTTGTACTCTTCCCAGTCAGTGTTTTTTTCTTCACTTTTTTGTAGCTGATTTTCCTTCAGGTCATCTGTATTTCTTTTTTCCTAGCATCCAGGCAGTGCACCTACTAGCCAGTTACTGAAATATAAGTCCAGTGGCTTTCTCTGCTGAATTTCTTTTTGCACACTGAGAGAGAGAATTAAGCTGTTACTCAATGTTCAGCCTTATTGGAAGTCCATATACTTTTACATTGTTAATTAAAAAGATAACAAGGACTTGCAATTTCACAGCAGATACCTTTTTGCCGGGGGAAATCGCACTTTTTTGTGAGCTTAGTAGTGCTGAGACTCTTTCCGATTATTTTTTTTTTGTTATGTGATAGAACCATGTTTGCCAGACAATATTTCTAATTCACTTTACTGCTTAGTTGCTCCTTCCAGCCAAAGTTTGTTTTGCTGTTATCCCTTATAGTGATTAATATGTAGCACAACTTTCTTTAAACTTTTTTTTTAGTTTTATTTGTCTTCCTTATTTACTTATTTGATTTTCTTTGTACATTGCACAGATTTAGGTTCATAGGTTCATACTAGGCTGTCTGCCCTAGGGCATTTATAAGCGTAGCCAGAGTGTGTTTGGCTTTCGCCACCCATTTTAAATTAATTTTTCTTTGCCCTTTATGGCGCCCAGTTTGCAGTCATTTGCGAACTTGGTCAGCCACAGTCCTTCCGTGTTAGCCAGTACCTCCGAGACCTTGCTTGTAATTTTTTGGCTCAATTTGTGTGTACTCTGCATATTGTTACCCTTACTTTCTTGTAATATCGCAAATGTACTTCTTAAACTCTGGAGCTTAACTCCTCGGGCCTCTACTGAAAATGGACATGTATCCAGCTAGACTAGCCCGGTCAACAAATGTAAAATAAAAATAAATAAATAAATAAATAAATATATACCGAACAAGAGAGTTCCCAGGACTGAGCCTTGTGGGACGCCACTTGTAACTGGTTTGGAGTCTGACATGGCTCCAGCAATTCTAACCATGTGGGTTCTGTCCTTGAGCCAGTTTGCAATCCATCTAGTGACATAGGGGTTTATATTTAAGCTGGTGAGCTTATCTATAATGCCCGAGTGGGGTATTGTATCGAAGGCTTTTGCGAGGTCCAGGTAGGCTGTGTGGACCACCTTCCCCTCGTCAATGGCCTTGGTGACTGTTTCAAAGAAATCAACCAGGTTTAAGAGGCAGGATCTGCCCTTAACAAAGCCAAACTGGGTAGGATCCAGTGTCTGTAGGTCCCCAATATCTTTATTTATGAGGTCCATGATGATCCTTTCCATAGCTTTGCAGACCAAGCTAGTCAGGATTATGGGGTGATAGTTTCCAGGATCCGTTGAGGCACCACCTTTGTGGAGATGGACCACTGTTGCTGTACGCCACTCTTTGGGTACATATCCTGTAGTAAGGCTGAGACTGAACAGTAGTTTTATGTTTGGGTTTAGTTCTTCTTGGAGTTCATGTAGGACGCACCCGGGGACACCATCTGGTCCCATTGATGCTGTGTTTTTTGCTTTGGAGAGGGCGGCTCTTACCTGAGCATCTGAGATGTCAGGGGGGAAGCACTCTGCTGGGATAGATATTTATCCTTTTGGTGGGGAAGAGGGGGGGGGAGTTTGCGCTGAACCTGTCAGCTAGGATGTTGGCAATGTCTGTGGGTTCGGTGTATTTTTTGTCATTTTGGAACTAATTCTGAGCATATCTGGGAATTCCCACCCAGGTTCCTAACATAACTAAAGAAAGCCTTGTGATTATCCTTAGTGTCCTGTGCAATTTTTCTCTCTAAGCTGGCCTTAGACGATTTTATGAGTGCCCGTAGTTTTTTGCTAATACTGATCAGAGATGCCTTCCCTTTTTGGGATTTTGCTCTATCATGTAGTAGCTTCCTCCTTCTATTGTATAGTTTGTTTATGGTTGGGGTCCACCAGACAGGACGCCTAACTTTGGAAGATTGGGTCTTGGTTTTATTTGGGATTGCATGATCCATGCATTCCTGAAGGTGTTCATAGAATGCGTTTATAAAGGATTCTGCGGTCTGGGCTATATTTTCCACAGGCCCGGGGGCTTTGAAGGATTCCACCTCAGTTTTGAGGAGTGTGAAATTTGCTTTAGAGAAGTTTTTCACTGTGGTTTTCTGGGCAGGGGCTGGGGTCGGGATGTGAATATCTAGTGAGATTAGTTTATGGTCTGATCTTACTAGTGAGGGATACACTTCTGGTCTGGAGCATAGAGTCCCCATGTTGGTGATGATCAGGTCCAGTATGTTTTCCCCTCTTGTGGGAGTGGCAACAAGTTGTTCCATAGCATTTGAGTTTATAAATTCTAGGAACCTTCGGGCTAGGGTGTTGGAGCTAGAGTAATGCTCTCAGTCTATGTTAGGATAGTTGAAGTCACCCAATATAATGGTGTTTGGAGAGACCTTCATATTTTCCAGTGTTCTGAGGAAGGCCGATTGGTGTTCCTGGGTTTGGGAGGGTGGTTTGTAGCAGGCTATAAACTGGAAGGCAGTTTTACCCACTGTTAGTTGCACATGGATAGTCTCTGATGCTTCGTGCTGTGCCACCAACCTGGAGGTGTGGGTATCTTTGACGAATATTGATAGTCCCCCTCCTTTTGTGGTTCGGTCCAAGTTTTGGGGCCGAAAAACATGGTATGAGGTATAACCTGGTAGTGCTGGGGTGCTCTCGGGAGCCTTGAACGAGGTTTCTGTTACTGCACAGATATCGATGTTCTCCATGCTAAGGAGAGTTTCGAGTGTGTGCATCTTGAGGTTTAGACTTCTGGTGTTGAGTAGCATTACTCTTAGTTTCTTATACCTTGTGATACCTATGGAGGTGGGTTTGTCTTTTGAGCCTTGCCTAAAAAAGGCACTATGGGGGTGGCAAGAGCCTTTGCCAATATCCGAAAGCCCAGGGGTGACAGGTGCAAGCCGTCCCTAGCGAAGCATCGTGGCTTGTCGAGCATGTCATCCCAGGCAGACAGGCATTGGATCCCCTTTGAATGAATACTTAAGCTAATTGTTGAAATTGATCATCTTGTCTTCATATTGTGGCATCATTCTTGGTGAGGGTAAGATGCTACTCAAGGTCAGGGTCATACCAGCCTGGGCTACATGCTCAGAGAGCCCCTCTATGTCTCTTTTCATGTAGTCCAGAGAGGTACGTCTCAGGTCATTCACACCAGCATGGACAATGACTGTGTCATATTTGTACTTGCCTTGGAGTGACCTGAGTGCTTGTGTTATGTGGCGGATCCTAGCGCCCAACAGGCAACTCACCGTGACCTTCTCCTTGTTCAGCCCGGTGAGTGGGACGTCAGTGTGCCTGACGATAGAGTCACCTATTACAAGTGTATCAGGTGTGTTGTTTAGCCTTAAGGGCTGTGACTGTTCGGCACACTGGCTTTGTGAGCTATGTGTTGCATGTGTTTTGTTTTGGGGTAGCGGTTGCTTGGGTGTCTGCTTTGGAGGCCTCTGCTGCTTAGGCAGATTTTTATTTAGAGCCTCCGAGTATGTTTTTGTGTGTTTATGTGTTTGGTTTACTGTCGTGGTAGGTCTATGTGAGACTGGAATTGTAGTGACTGTGGTTTCCTTCTCCTCCTGACTGGTTACGCCAGTACTTAGTTGAGAGAGCTTAGCCTCCAGTTTGGCTATATGGTTGCATCTCTCACATGTGTTAGAATTTGTTGGGAGGATGAGAAGGTTGTCTGTGTACATGAGGCAGTTGTAACATTGCCTCAAGATTCCCAGATTCACCAGCTGGACCGGAGAGGAGATTGACAACTGACCTTTGGACATTCTAGAATAGTATTGGGAATTCCTTTATAATTGAAAAAAAGGGCCAATGGGGAAAAAAGTACTCAAGGGGAGTTTGTGAGGGTGTAGTGCTTTTAATTTTTTAGTGCTGACTTATATAATTGCTTTAGTGAGCAAGTGCCAGGCTTTAGAGTGGGAATAGGGTGTTTATTATGAGAACTAGATCAGTTCCAAGGGAAAAAGTGAAGAGCAGACTTTGTGGAGCCGACAATGGTTTAAACCCAATTAAGCGGCGCTGCCCGATGCTGCGCTATGCGCAAAATCGTGCAAAACCGCGCTAAAGCAGGTTTTATACAGGGGGACTTGAAAGAGCTAGAAATTGGCCCAAAACGGCCAATAGACTACCAGATTCTTGTGCTGGGAACACTCCTCCTGGGATAGATAGGCTGCTCCAAGCTCCCCACTGCCACTGGGGAACAAATAAGCCTCCCTTTATCCAAGAAAGGAAATGGGCAACACATGAACTTTCCAAAAGTCCAGAATACAGCAAAGCCTGTATTTGGACTACTCTAGGTCAGGAAAGATGGTATTCCCTGTAACTTTTTAAGTTTTCTTTTCTCTGTCAGTCTCTATGTATTTTGTGTTTGTTGACCAGGATATTTTGACTGGGACAGACCATGCAAGACTCCATTTCAGCAAAAGCCCAGGAAGAAAAGCTCCACACAAACATCAGAACACTGATCTCACTGGACCAGTTTCAGTCTCAGCCTGGGTAAGGACTTCTAGCACTCCCCAACTCCCCAACCAAGGATCTAATTTTATTGATTCTTCTTCTTTGAACAACTTATTCAGGTAGCTTCCATGTCCCCAGTTTTCATAGCTCTGAAACCTCCAACTTCCAAACATGAAACACTACTTCTCACAGTGTGGAGCAAATGGGCAAAATGTGGAGCCCTTACTAATGAAAATGAGTGGATTAAGTGTGCCTTGGTCCCAGGGCAGTCCCCCCCCCCCCACAGACTGTTTTCTGACCAGATATAAATGCATGTGATCTGACAGCAGAATCAAGTCATCCTCATCCATGGATGTCTGCCACATCCAGTAATTAAACCTCCATTGTTGACAGTGTACAACTCAGTTGTTTGATTTTGATACAAGTAAATAATAATTATTGACAAAGTAATGTATTTCAAATTGACCTCATACAGACAGACACACATGCACACAAACAGTAGCACAAGTTTCCAAGTTATTTCACACAAATGCATACTATTCATTTAAAGCCAGACTATATAAACTGGAAAAAAACACAGAAGATAAGTTACTTTTATTTAAAGAAATCCCCCAGCCCCACCTCATAATTATTGCCACTTTGCTATGTACAGCTTATCTGATTGTGATAAAAATACATCTTAGAAAAGGAATCCAGGACAAAGCCAAAAAGTAATGTGAGACAAATGCCCAGTATCAGGAAAGGTTTTAAATATTGCTTATATATATATATATATATATATATGTAATGTGAGACAAATGCCCAGTATCAGGAAAGGTTTTAAATATTGCTTATATATATATATATATATATATAAACACACACATATATATAAACACACACACACTGGGTTTGAGACCTGGCAAGGGTGGTTATTTCCCTGGACCAGCTCGTTCTTACCTCCACTAGAGGTAGCAACAGCCTTGACCTGGTCATTACTAACATGGGCGACCATTGCTCTACACCAATAGTCAGCTCCTTCCTGGTTAGATCCAACCACAAACTAATCACACTGGAAATCCACATCCTTCCCACCCCCCCAGCAAAGGTAACCACCATGAAAAACTTCTCCAAAGCTAACTTTGGGATCCTAAAAACAGAGGTGGGTAACTTCACGGCACCCATGCAAATGGAGAATAGTTGCATGACTGCAGACTCATACACCAATGCACTGTACAGACATGTACACAAATGCATGGATCTTGCCATACCCAGTAGAACCAAGACACTCTCCTCCAAAAAGAGGAAGCCAATCTGGTGGTCCCCTGCCATAAACAACCTCTACAACAGAAGGAGGAAACTGATGCGGAATAAAGTGAAGTCCCAAGACTGGAAAAACTCCCTTATCTGCCTCAACAAAAAGTTGAGATCCCTCATCAAATCCTCTAAAGCTAGGTATGAAAACAGAATTGCAGCAGATAGTAAAGACAACCACAAGGCTTTTTATAGTTATGTAAAGAATCTCCCTGGCAATACCCAGATTTGCTCTGAGCCTACTGCACAATGGTACCTCCTATACAGAGCCAACAGATATTGTCAGTATACTGGCCGACAGATTCAGTGCCAACTTTAACCCCCGTCCCCCCAAAGGACCAGTCACAATACCAGTAGATTGCCAGGCACGCAGTATTACTGCTGCACATGTTAAAACAGCACTGTCCAAGGCCAAGAATACAGCTTCTGTGGGACCTGACAATATCCCTGGTTGTGTTCTACATGAACTACAGAGTGAACTGGCACCTGACCTGTTGTCTCTGTTCAATCACAGTCTCACCTCAGGCTTTGTCCCTGCCGAATGGCGCACTGCTACAGTTATCCCTCTTCACAAAGGAGAAGCAACTACAGACCCTGGGAACTATCACCCCATTAGCCTGACGAGTCTGATATGCAAAGTTATGGAATGCATCATCATGGACCTAATAAACAAGGATATAGGGAATCTCCAAACTCTGGATGCCACACAGTTTCGTTTTGTGAAGGGTAGCTCATGCCTGCTCAACTTGGTCGACTTCTTTGAGTCAGTCACCAGAGCTGTGGATGAAGGCAAGGTGGTTCATACAGCCTACCTTGATCTGGCCAAGGCTTTCAATACCATTCCCCACTCAGGAATCATGGAAAAACCTTACTAAGCTTGGCATCATCCCCTATATCACTAGGTGGGTTGCAAACTGGCTTACAGATAAAACCCACAATGTGAAAGTAGCTGACTCCAAGTCAGACTGCCAATTAGTCATGAGTGGAGTCCTACAGGGTACGGTCCTTGGTCTGCTCCTGTTTATTATCTACTTCTCTGAAGTCCAAGCCAACAGAAAGGGACTCTGGCTGGCAAAGTTCGCAAACGATTGCAAGTTGGGAGCTATTATTAACTCCCCAAGTGATGTTGACATCCTACAGAATGGCCTCTCTGTGACCAACGACTAGTGTCAGAACCATGGCTTTAAGCTCAATGCCAAAAAATGTGTCATCATCCCCTTTGGGAAAAACACAGTTCCCATGAAATACCACATTGATGGTAGTCCACTGAACACAGAAGGCGTTATAAGTGATCTGGGAACACAGGTTGACAGCAACCTCTCTTTTTGATCACCACATTGCCACTGTGGTCAGAAAGTCCTTCTATGTGGCTCATCTCATTACTAAGGGTTTCGTATCCAGGAAGAAAGAGGTAATTGTCTCCCTCTACTCTTCCTTCATTAGGCCAATCATCGAGTACAAAGCCCCATTTGGCATGTACCTCACTAGACACCTGCAACAACTGGAGAGGCCACAAAACTACCTCACAAAGAGGATCCTAGGCCTTAAATACTTGTCCTATATGGACAGACTCAAAAAACTCCAACTATTCTGTGTCTCATATCACCTACTTAGAGCCGATCTCTGCTTGACTTACAAAGCCATGTCTGACCCAGCTCTGTTAGAAATGTTACATCTAAAAAAATCCCAATCCCTCCAGACCACATGCTCCAGAGTCCTCAACCTCATTAGCACAATTAACAGAACATGCTGGAGGAACAGGTTCATAACCCAGAGACTGCCCATGCTATAGAACAGACTTCCCATACTTGTCAAGCAGAGCACCTCGCTGACCCTCTTCAAGAGAAATCTTGATAAGTGGATGGGAAACAGAAAATTCACCCCGGGGATAACACCAGTGGCTCTACTCGACAGAGGCACTGGGAACTAAGGTCGGGTGGCACTATGCCAGGGTAATCCTATGGCTAGGCTTGTAAAGGCCCCAGGGCCATTAGCCTAGTACACACCTATGAACAGTTTTTGCACCAGCATGAATTTTCTGAAGGATCTAATGTCTGTAGCTCAAATATCTGTCATTATTTAGTAACTACAATCCTCAATGATTTGCCAGATTTTACAAGGAACAGACCAAAAATAAGAGACTAAATCAGGGGTATTTTGCAAAATCAAGGACAGTTAAGAGTTTTATAAATGTTAACTTTGTTTTGAATAAAATTTATTTCACACAAATACAAACCAGTCCTGCAAAACCAGACTGTTTAAAGTGATCAAGCAATAAGAGAGGAAGTTACTTTCCTCCACAGATAGCCTCAACCCCTCCCACTTGTTATAACCACTTTGCTATATACAACTCATCTGATTTAATTAAAAAAAGCTCTTGGTCTCTTAGCACAAGAATCATGGACAACGCCAAACAGTAAAGATGCTCAAAGGCCCAAAATCAGTGACAAATTTTAATGTAAGTTGATAGAATAAGTTTTGCAATAGCATGTGTTTTCTTAAGGATATGAAGTCAGAACATCAAATTTCTGTCTCTATTTACCGACTGCAGTCCACAACAATTTGCCAGAAAACCAAACATTTTATGAGTAACAGACCAAAAAGAGAGGGCAAAAGGTCATAGACATTCTCCACAATCATACAGTTTTAACCTTGTTTCACACAAACAGCCAGTGATAGAGAGTAATAATCCCAACTGATTTAACACAAATGCACACTAGGCCTGTCAACCTAGACTGTTTAAACTCAGCAAATGACAGGGTGAGTTGCTTTCATCCACAGCCAGATCCCACCCCCAAAGAAGTGTTATAGGCACTTTGTTGTGTATAGTTCAGACATCTGAATGTGATAAAAATAATAGCTACATATTGTATTGCATCTTTATTTCACACAAACAGTAGCTATCACAGTAAAGTGTTACTTTCAAACATGCTTCTCTCAACTCACATTAGTCCTGGAAAGTCACCCCAGAATAATTGAACAAATGCCAGCAGTCAGCTGTGTTTTACTCACAGGCAGCCCCATATGCAGGCCAGCAATTATAGCTATATTTGTTGTCTGTGTATGCAGCCCAGATATCTAACTGTACTAAAAATGATAAAATAAGACTAACTGAGCTATAGCTCCTTTTTACACAAGCACACATTTATTGGCCAGACACAGCAAAGTGCTCCCATTTCCTATCCTAGCCATCCACTGAATGCCCATATCTGGTTGCTTGTCAGGATTTAGAAAAAAAAAAACTCATATTGCAGTGGCTCGCTGCTTCTCTTTCACATGTGAGTCTGTAATCATCCACTATTCCCTACTTGTTTAATATTCCTGGTCTTTATACTTGTTACCATCCAAATAAACCACGAGAAGGCAAGGAGCAGAAAGTCAGGGCTGTTTTGGAGTAAGTTTACAGTGGGCCATTTGTTTAATGATTTATTTACTTATTTTAAAGTAAAGAAACATTTCTTTACTTAAAATAAATAACTAAATGAATGAAGTTCCCTTAGCTGAAGAGCAACACCGGCCCTCATTGCACATGCACACATTGCAGGCACTTTGAGTATAGAGAGGTAAATAAAATTGCATTTACCCTTTATAATTAAAAGTAAATATAAATCATTTATTATCAGTGGTTATTGTGCTCATCACATAAGCTAATTAAAATGAGTTAGCAGTAATGAACATAACACAACTTTTTCATTTCCTTGCAGATACTGAGTGGTTGACCATGGGCCTCCTTGGAGCTATGGGGCCCTGGGGGAGCCACCTGAATCACCCCTGCTGTAATCTGCCACTGCTAACAATTTCAGTTAGGAAGATTGCAGTGTGGCTATTAACTGCTACTTCATACTTCACATTAAAATCAGGAGAATTCTTTAAAATGAGGTGTTTGTTGGGTAGTAAAAGAGTAACAATGTTTCACTGAAAATACTTGCCAGTTCCATTGTATGTGATAGGGCAAACATTGATCTTGTCTTTTAACCACCTCATCCCCAACATAGCTGTTAAATTCCTTGCTCAATAATCAGGTACAAAGCCTAAATAATGGGGGGATGAAGGTCCAAAATCAGGGACCATTTTTAAATATTACTCTAATTTAATTAAAATGTTAATAGAACAGCAGGATTTGTATCAACATGCATTTTCAGAACAATAAGACATATGAAACTCTAATGTCTGGCTTTATTCATTAACAGTAATCCTCAGTGAGTTACCAGGAAATCAGTCATTTTATGGGAGACAAGGCAAAATATGAGCAAACTCGGACATTCTGCAGAATTAGGGACAGTTGAAAGATATCTCTAACATGATCAACCCTTGAGTTTTCATATATTTATAGCATATTTACAGGTCTTATTATCAGACGCTCTCTTGAAACCTTACTTCAGCTTGACACAATATATCACATTTCACCCACTTCTCATTTAACAGGTGACAGATTCAAATTTCAGTCTTCATCTTACTAGCAGGTGGTAATGTGAAGATAACACAACATATACAGGATGCAGGATGGAGTTAAATGACTGCAGCCATGTATTTATTAAGCCAGTAAGTCAGATTGGCTAGAAGTCAGTTATAGTCACATATACTAATTCAGCCTTATCATTCTTGTCATGCATGGGGCCGACCACGGTGGTGCAGTGGTTAGTGTTGCCACCTCACAGCAAGAGGTTCTCCGGTTCGATCCTCAGCTGGGGTGCCTTCTGTGCAGAGTCTGCATGTCCTCCCTGTGGTCGCGTGGGTTTCCTCTGGGTGCTCCAGTTTCCTCCCACATCCCAAAGACATGCTGTAGGTGGATTGGACACACTAAATTGGCCCTAGGTGTGAGTGCGTGCGTGTGTGCCTTCTGTGGAAGGTTGGTCACCGGGCTGGCAACTCAACACCGTAAAACTCCACTGCCAATCATGAGCGGATGGTGATCCGCTGTGGCGACCCCTAACTGAGAAAAGCCGGAAGAAGAAGATTCTTGTCAT
Source organism: Protopterus annectens (assembly GCF_019279795.1). Lineage (NCBI taxonomy): Eukaryota > Metazoa > Chordata > Ceratodontiformes > Protopteridae > Protopterus > Protopterus annectens. The sequence goes on along the minus strand of NC_056742.1, from coordinate 482,867,101 downwards.
GCATGGCCGACAGGATGCCAAATAGAATTCCCAAATTCCTTCTCCCCAAGGCAGACCGAATTTTGTTGTTTGGCTCTATCCTGCACCAATCACAGATAACCTTCATTTTCAAGTAAAACACATTGTGGTCCACCTTATAGTCTGGTGAAAGAGGCTGGCTTAAAAAATGTCATATTTCCTCCAGGGCAATTCTTTATTTGCTTGGGATTGAAGTGCTTCATATTCTTACCAGTCCTCCTTTGGCATCTCTGCTTTCTGTCACATGACTGAAACAGCCTACTTACCCCTCCAGCTATTCTTTGTTGGAGAAGGCAAAACCTAAAAATCCTTTAGGAAAAAAAATAGGAAATTCTTTCTTGACCCCTAATGAAATTACACTTCTGGGCTAACAGCCAGCTCTATGCACTAACAGTTGACAAACGCTTGCTGTCTTGTCCTTATGACTCAAGTCTGCAAACTAGCTGCACTGGACCTCTGATTTTACAACATGTGGGTCAGGATGGAAAGCTTCAGTTGTTGTTCCTGTGGGAAAGAACACATTTCTGGATAGCTGCTGCTTTTCATCACAGCCTGGACAGCTTGTTCTGTCCTTAACCCATCATGTTAACCTACTACCTGTCTTTTGTTTGTCCCTGCTGCTGCCTCCACTCATCTCCATTCTCCCTCCTACTCTGGCTAGCTCAATGCACCTGCCCAACTAATGCCAAGGCCAACTTATCTACTTTGTGTGCTTAATAAATGCCCTCTGAAGAAAAGCCACTATTATGTTTGTATATTGTGTGTTCTACTTAGTTTATGGTCTTAACACTATGTTTAGCCCATCTTGCATGACTAAACTCATACCACAGAATATCCTTAGCTGTTATACAGTTATCATTTTAAATAAGAATAACATTGTCCAAACTTGAGTTCGATCAATGCACGACCAGTAGCCACAGCTGACTGACACAGCTCTCCTCCTTTAAATATATAAATATATATATATATATATATATATATATATATATATATATATATATGCACACATACAGTATTTTGACATGTTACACACTCCATAATCGTAACGCATGTGTCCAACTATCAGTCGAGTTCTTACTCATTTATCAAGCTGCACTGTAATGATCGTCACCCGTGCTGAAAACAAGCCCCCACAATACATTTATTTTCACTTTTCATACTTTCAGTTCACTTCTGCCCTTGATTGTTACTAAAAGAAAATGTGATTTTTAGACTCAAACTTCAGGCCAATTGTATTTATTTATTTATTTTGAGTTGATAACATTTTAATACCTTTATTAAATTATCACTAAAGAGATGGGCTAGCATACATTAATATACAAGAAAATGAACCATATTAGCATGTTTCCAGTTACATGCATTATACATCACATGTTCTTTGTTTATAAGTATCCTCAGTCCAACATTACATAAATTACTCAATCCCTGCCCCCCCTTAAACCTCACTCCTTCAGAAAATTATTCTGCATGTATTCTTCCCACAGTTTCCATATCTTTCTTTGTAATTTGCTCCTTCCCTTTTCTAAAGATCCAATTTACAGTTCTTTTATCTCTGTTACAATATTCAGTAATGATGAAATACAGTTGGTTTGATTTCCATTTTGTAACAATTGCTTTTTTGGCAAACAACAGAATTAAACCTAGCAAGAATTTACTATAGCGAGGTAATTCAGATCCTTTGTACCAGCTCAAAATAATTATTTCCTCAGTTACAGATATTTGCTCATCCAATATTTCTGATAGACTACACTTTTGGGAATTTTTAAAATATGCCAACTCATTACACTCCCAAAACATAACTTCCCAGTAATCTATTTCTTCCAGGCCAATAAATTTAGTTGAAAACTTACTCAATACATCAATGCAATACACTTGCTAAGTCTCTAGCCTTAGGTGTGTTTTCTTTAACTATTCACTACTTCTCCTCTATAACACAGGCTTGATACACTATCACCCCACCAAAGGTTAGCCTGGTTAAACACAACTATTCTGGAACCACAGTGTTTGCCCCTGTTACTAAGTTATTTACACGTATTGTTTTGCTGTTGTTATTATTATTACTTTTTTTTTATTTTACAATGCTCACTGGGTTGTGTACTGACCCAAACAAATAATTCATCACTGCCTAGCCAGTTAAGGTTTTTCAGTATGCTGGCAGATCACTGTTCCTTCCCCAATAGCCCAGACTGTCCATCCTTTCCCAACTTAAACTAACCTGTCATGTTGTTCTACCACTTCTCTCTCCTGCTTCCTTACCATTACCCCCCCCCCCCCCCACCTTATCTGGCTAGCTCAGTGCACCGAATCCCAGATGTCATATGGCTTTAATGAGCAGCCAGGTCTATTTTTTCATTTTTTTCCATTATAGGTTCATTGGCTCAAGAGCCATTTTAAGCCTAGTTTACCCCAAATTTGCTAAAATATTACTGACATTTGTCAATACCTGAAGGAGTTATATGGATATGATATAGACTTGTACACATCAAGCATTCACAAGCTGCCCCTGTCCATTAAGGACATACGTGCCAAACTAGGAGTAAATTTGTAATTTCCCTTCTATTGGTCCAAGTTACATTTGAATAGGGTTAGGCATAAGCTTTGTTTCTCATGGATGGGAAGCCTGTTCCAGAGGAGGGATAATCTTTGAGACACATACCTGTCCCTACAACATTCCTGCTTATGTCACAGATTTTATTTTTATTTATTTATTTTACATTTGTTGACCGGGCTAGTCTAGCTGGATATATGTCTATTTTCAGTAAAGGCCCGGGGAGAAAAGCTCCAAACATGAATATTGAGAAAGTTAACAATACATAGAACCATTAAGAATAAATACAGAGGTAGCAATGGTCTAGTGAACAGTTATAATAATACATTTGTATACTAAACAGTATTAGTAGAAATTAACTAAACAATTCTATAAAAAACTAAACTAAAACAATTCTACAAATCACACTAGAAGGTATGAGCAAGTCTTAGTTATGGGAAAGAATATATATGCCATTGTCTTATTCCAGAGGAAGGGTAGTAATACGATTTGGAAGTACAGGTTAAAGGAGAAGGGACAGGGTTAAGAACAGAAGGGGAAAAAGATGTCAGTCTGGGTTAGTACATGGACAAAGCCAATGAGCTTTCAGATGTTCTATAAGATGTTTTTAAAAAGAGAAGTAGAAGCAAGGGTAGATAATTCAGCAGGAAGCTGATTCCAGAATTTTCCTGCAGTGTTTGAGAAAAGTGAATCCCCGGCTTTGTTGTTGGCTTTGTTTGAGGAAACTAGAAGCTTGTTAGCAGAGCGTAGTGTAGCTAGATTAGTGTATGGTGTAATTAGATTAGTGAGGATAGGGGTGGTGTTAGGGTGGTACAGGGTCTTGTGCGTAATAAGTAATTGTTGAAAGAGTATCTGGTTTTTCAGTTCTAGCCATCCAAGTTGTTTGAGGTTAAGGCAGTGGTGAGTTTTAAAGGGAGAACATGTGATGAATCTAGCTATACTGTTATAACAGGTGGAGAGTTTGGAAAGGTTATTATTGGATAGGTTGGTATATATAACAGAGGCATAGAAGAGGGTAGAAATAAGGTGGGTCTGGGCAATTGCTTTCCTTGCAGAAGGGGTAAGGAAGGGTTTTATTCTATAGAAGGTGCCAAGTTTTCTGTTAACAGACTTTATAGTGGAGTTTGTGTTCATCGTAGTTGAGACGATTATCAATAGTTACACCTAGTAGGCGGGTTGTAGTCTCTGGGGTAATGTTGGTACCATTGTTAGAGGTTAAAGAGAAGAAAGGAGTGGGTGATTTATGAGTAGGAGTAAAAAGCAGTAGTTTTGTTTTTTTAGGATTTAGGAGGGGGCAGTGTTGCATAAACCAGTTTTCAACATTCTGAAAAACAGTTTGGGTGAGGGAGTGGAGAGAGGATATATTCTTGGCTGTGCAGATTAAAGTGGAGTCATCAGCATATTGAATGCAGGTGGCTTGAGGTAAGTTCATGTGTAAGTTATTAATAAATAAGGAGAAGAGTAGGGGACCTAAGATAGAGCCCTGGGGTACTCCAATATTTACTGGAAGTAGTGAAGACAGATTGTTATGCCAAAGTACTGCTTGCTGTCTATTTTCTAGATAAGACCTAAACCATTGTATGGCTTGAGCATCGAGGGAGTGAGCCTTTAGTTTGTTTAATAGTAGATTATGATTAACCATGTCAAAGGCTTTTGATAGGTCAATGAATAGAGCAGAGGAAAAAGAGTTAGTTACGATTTCTATATATAGAGTCAGTAAAGGATAAAAGGGCAGTAGATGTGCTATGGAATGGCCTGAAGCCATGTTGGCAGTTTGCCAGTAGGTTATTTTGTAGTAAGTGGTTAAGCAGTTGTTTGTGAATACATTTTTCCATTATCTTAGCTAATGGGGAGAGTAGAGCAATAGGGCGAAAGTTAGAGAGCTCAGTAGATGGTCCTCCTTTATGTAGAGGGATGATATGGGATATTTTCCATAAAGCAGGGATTTTGCCCTCAGAGATAGTTCTGTTAATAAGGATAGAGATGGGATAGTCTATGGCTTTTGCGGCAATTTGTAGGTATTCAGATGGGAGATGGTCAGCAGAAGGGGTGCAAGGTTTCAATTTTTGAAGAAGCTTACAGACGAGAGAAGTAGATACAGGTTGTTTTTGCAATGATGAGGCTTAAATCCTTAGAATGGACCATTTAATACCATGTATTGAAAAACAACCAAATTATTGTGGCAGCTGCACTTATCTGGTGGGGAAATTTTAATTTTTGAAAATGTATGTAGTTTTCTATTTTTTTTTCTAAGTTATGATGGAATGGGGTTCTAAAATAATTTATTCTTTCAGTGTTTTCATTTAAGCAAAAAACGTGGCATAGTATCAAATAAAGATGTGCTCTACCTAAAAGATCAGAATGCCAAACATCAATGTGTGTATGTAAGCCAAATGTTGGAAACAGACATTCAGAAGAACTGCCATGTATAATCCCTCATTTGTTATTGATACTATGGTCTCTTCCATATTGGAACACTAACACTGAGTTGGACTATTTACAAATGGTGCAGAAATGTGCAACAAAGCTACTATTACATTACATTACCATCATATTACACCAGTTCAGTATAGCCTTAATTAGCTCCCAACCCATTAGAGGATTGTCTTTAAGATCTTTGTGTTAGTATACATGTCCACTTACAGCTTAGGTCCCTGCTACCTGTAGGAGCTTATTGAACCCCCCCCCCCCCGTGCAACATTTACGTTTATCCTCTGAGGGGCTGCTGGCAGTTGTACTGGTGAACTTAGAAACCTCAGGTTTCTGTTCATTTTATTATCAGGCTCCTTACCTGTGGAACTTGCTAACCCAATGGTTTCCCACATTTGCTGACTTTAAACAAGCATTAAAAACGTGTTTGTTTGACTTGGCACACAATGATTATAGGTTCATAGGTGTGTACTAGGCTAATGGCCCTGGAGCCTTTACAAGCCTGCCCATAGGATTACCCTGGCATCGTGCCACCCGACCTTAGTTCCCAGAGCCTCTGTCGAGTAGAGCCACTGGAGTGATTCCTCGGGGTGAATTTTCTATTTCCCATCCACTCATCAAGATTATTCATGTTTGACATGTATGGGAAGTCTATTCCATAGCATGGGCAGTCTCTGGGTTATGAACCTGTCCCTCCAGCACGTTCTGTTGATTGTGGTAATGAGGATGAGGTCTCTGGAATGTGTGGTGTGGAGGGATTGGGATTTCTTTAGATGTAGTATTTCTAACAGAGCTGGGTCAGACATGGCTTTGTAAGTCAAGCAGAGATCACCTCTAAGTAGGAGATATGAGACAGAGAATAGTTGGAGTTTTTTGAGTCTGTCCATATAGGACAAGTGTTTAGGCCTCTTTCTTCCTGGATGGAAAACCCTTAGTAATGAGATGTGCCACATAGAAGGACTTTCTGACCACAGTGGCAATGTGGTGGTCAAAAGAGAGGTTGCTGTCAACCTGTGTTCCCAGATCTCTTATAACTCCTTCTGAGTTCAGTGGACTACCATTGATGTGGTAATTCATGGGAACTGGGTTTTTCCCAAAGAGGATGATGACACATTTTTTGGCATTGAGCTTAAGGCCATGGTTCTGGCACCAGTCGTTTGTCTCAGTGAGGCCTTTCTGTAGGATGTCAGCATCACTTGGGGAGTTAATAATGTCTCCCAACCTGCAATTGTCTGTGAACTTTGTTAGCCAGAGTCCCTTCGTGTTGGCCTGGACTTCTGAAAAGTAGATACCAAACAGGAGAGGACCCAGGACCAATCCCTGTGGGACTCCACTTGTGACTGCTCAGCAGTCTGACTTGGAGTCAGCTACTTTCACACTGTGGGTTCTATCTGTGAGCCAGTTTGCAACCCACCTAGTGATATAGGGGTTGATGACTAGCTTAGTGAGTTTTTCTATGATTCCTGAGTGGGGAATGGTATCAAAGGCTTTGGCCAGATCAAGTCAGGCTGTATGAACCACCTTGCCTTCATCCACATCTCTGGTGACTGACTCAAAGAAGTTGACCAAGTTGAGCAGGCATGCTCTACCCTTCACAAAACTAAACTGTGTTGGATCCAGAGTTTGGAGATTTCCTCAAGCAAACTCCATCCCCCCAACACAACCTAAATGACACATAGCCCACAAACTGTGCCACTCAACCACAGCCCATAAGGCATAATAACGTACCCAACACTCTAGTCATAGGTGACTCTATAGTCAGGCACACTGATGTTCCACTCACCAGGCTAAACAAGGAGAAAGTTACTGTCAGCTGCCAGGATCTGCCACATAACACATGCACTCAGGTCACTCCACAACAAGTACAGATATGACTCTGTCATTGTCCATGTTGGTGTGAATGACCTGAGATGTACCTCCCTGGACTACATGAAAAGAGACATGGAGGAGCTCTCCGATCTTGTAGCCCAGGCAGGTATGACCCTAGCCCTGAGTAGCATCCTGCCATCACCCAGAATGATACCACAGTACAAGGACAAAATGATTGACTTCAACAATTGGCTCAGCTTCTGGTGTCATTCTAAGGGGATCCAGTATTTGTCTGCCTGGGACGACATGATCGACAGACCACGATGCTTTGCCAGAGATGGCCTGCACCTGTCACCCTTGGGATTCCGGAAATGGCTAAGGCTCTTGCCACCCCTATAGTGCCTTATTTAGGCAATGTTCAAATGACAAATTCACCACCGTAACAGGTACAAGCAAGCAAAATCTGAGAGTAATGCTACTCAATGCTAGAAGTCTAAACCTCAAAATGCACTCACTCGAGGCACTCCTTAAAATGGAGGGTATCGACATCTGTGCAGTGACAGAGACCTGGTTCAAAGCTCCACAGAGCACCCATGCGTTACCAGGCTATCATTCATACCACACCTTTCAGCCACCTAACCCGGAACGAAGCACTAAAGGTGGAGGCATGTCCATATTCATTAAGGATATCCACACCTCCAGGCTAGTTGCACAGCATAATGCATCCGAGATTATCCAAGTGTAACTAACTCTGGGCAAGACTGCAATCCAAATTGTAGCTTGCTACAGACCCCCCCCCACCATGCCCCAGAATTCCCACTCATTTCTTGATACACTGGCAAGTATTAGGGTACAACCCAACACCCTAATAATGGGCGATTTCAACTACCCCACCATTAACTGGGAAAACTTCTCATGTACCAACTCTTTTGCTCAACGTTTTCTGGAATTCATAAATTCCAACGCCTTGGATCAACTTATTCACACCCCCACCAGGGGCAGCAGTACCCTAGACCTGGTCATTACCAACATGGGCAACCAGTGCTCCACACCAGAGGTCAATTCCTCGTTGGTCAGATCCGACCACAAGCTAATCACCCTAGACATCCACATCCCGCCCCCCACCCCCACCCCCACCCCCAATTAGGGAAACCACCGTAAAAAACCTCTCCAAAGCCAACTTCACACTTCTTAAGACAGAAGTGGCAAACTTCATGACACCCATGCAGACGGACAATAGAGGTACGACTGCTGAATCCTACACAAATGCACTTTATAAGCATTTACACGAGTGCATGGATCATGCTATCCCTAATGGAACCAAGATGCTATCCTCCAAAAAAAGGAAGCCAATCTGGTGGTCCTCTACCATAAACAAACTCTACAACAGAAGAAAGAAAGTGTTGCAAAAAAGAGTAAAATCCCATGACTGGAGGAACTCCCTGGTCAACCTCAGTAAGAAGCTGAGATCCCTCATAAAATCCTCCAAAGCTAGTTACGAAAACAAAATTGCCACTGACTCTAAAGACAGCCACAAAGCATTCTATAGCTATGTCAAGAATCTCAATGGCAGCACTCAGATCTGCTCTGAGTTACAGCACAATGGCACTAAATATACAGAACCAACTGATATTGCCAACATCCTGGCAGATAGGTTCAGTGCTAACTTTACCCTCCTCTCACCCCCTAGAGGGCCCATCTCTATACCGGAAGAATGCAAAGTTCCTGTAATCATGGCTGCACAGCTAAAAAACACATACTCCAAAGCCAAGAACACAGCATCCATGGGACCTGACAGTATCCCAGGCTGCGTTCTACATGAACTACAGAATGAACTGGCACCCTACCTAAGTACCATGTTCAATCATAGCCTCACCTCAGGCTTTGTGCCCACTGAATGGTGCACTGCGATGGTTATCCCACTCCACAAAGGGGGAGCCACGATGGACCCCGGGAACTATCGTCCCATTAATCTGACGAGCCTGGTCTGCAAGGCCATGGAACGTATCATCAAGGAACTCATAAACAAAGACATTGGTAATCTCCAAACTCTGGACCCTACCCAGTTCGGGTTTGTAAAAGGCAGAGTATGTCTCCTAAACCTGATTGACTTCTTTGAAGCAATCACCAAAGCCATAGATGAGGATAAGGTGGTTCACACAGCTTATCTAGATCTCGCCAAGGCTTTCGATACCATCACCCACTCTGGAATTATAGATAAGCTCACTAAACTAGGTATAAATCCCTATGTCACAAGATGGGTTGCCAACTGGCTCATGGACAGAACCCATACTGTGAAAGTAGCAGACTCCAAATCCGACTTCAGACCAGTGACAAGTGGAGTACCACAGGGTTCAGTCCTGGGTCCTCTCCTGTTTGGTATCTACTTCTCTGAAGTACAGGCTAACACAGAAGGTCTTTGGCTAACAAAGTTTGCAGATGACTGCAAACTAGGAGCCATAATCGAAACTCCTAATGATGTGGACATACTACAAAAGGGCCTCACTGAGACAGATGACTGGTGTCAAAGCCATGGCCTGAAGCGCAAGGCCAAAAATTGTATTGTCACCCCTTTGGTAAAAACTGTGTACCCATGAACTACCACATAAGTGGTAGTCTACTTAATGCCAAAAGTGTGATAAAAGACCTTGGGACACAGGTGGAAAGTAAGCTCTCCTTTGATAATCACATCACCACAGTGGTCAGGAAATCCTTCTATGTGGCTCACCTCATCACAAAAAGGTTCTCATCCAGACAAAAAGAGGTCATTGTTCCCTTCTACTCATCACTCATTAGACCCATTATAGAGTACAACACCCCTTTTGGTATGTACCTCACAAGACATCTACAACAACTGGAAAGGCCACAGAAATACCTCACAAAAAGTATTACTGGCCTCAAACAGATGCCCTACACAGACCATCTCAAAAAACTCCAGCTTTACTCCATCGCATATTGCCTACTCAGAGGCGATCTCCGCCTAACATACAAAGCTATGTCAAACCCAGAGCTGTTGGACATGCTCCACTTAAAGAAATCCCAATCCCTCCGAGCTACACGCTCTAGGGACCTAAACCTTGTCACCACAAAAAACAGAGACTTCCCATACTCTGAAACAGACTACCTATCTATGTCAAACAGAGCTCCTCATTAGCACTCTTCAAGAAAAATCTTGATGATTGGATGAGAAATAGGAAATTCACCCCAGGGATCACTTCTGTGGCTCTGCTCGACAGGGGCACAGGAAAATAATTTTCTTGGGTGGCGAAAGCCAGGGTACTTTTTTGGCTAGGCTTATATAGGCCCTAGGGCTAATAGCCTAGTACCTACCTAGGAACCTATATCCTTGTTTATTAGGTCAATGATGATGTGTTCCATAGCTTTGCATATCACACTTGTCAGGCTAATGGGGCGATAGTTCCCAGGATCTGTAGTTGCTCCTCCTTTGTGGAGTGGGATGACTATAGCAGTGCGCCATTCAGTAGAGACAAAGCCTGAGGTGAGGCTGTGATTGAACAGGCCACACAGGTGAGGTGCCAGTTCACTCTGTAGTTCATGTAGAATACAGCCAGGGATATTGTCAGGTCCCATAGATGCTGTATTCCTGGCCTTAGACAGTTTTGTTTTAACCTCTGCAGCAGTAATACTAAGTGCCTAGCAATCTATTGGTATTGTGATTGGTCCTTTGGGGGAAGGGGTAAAGTTGGCACTGAATCTGTCGGCCAGTATATTGGCAATATCTGTTGGCTCAGTATAGGAGGTGCCATGGTGCAGTAGCTCAAAGCAAATCTGGGTATTACCATGGAGATTCTTTACACAACTATGGAAGGCCTTGTAGTTGTCGTTCCTATCTGCTGCAATTCTGTTTTCATAGCTAGCTTTAGAGGATTTGATGAGGGAACTCAACTTTTTGTTGAGGCTGATAAGGGAGTTTTTCCAGTCTTGGGACTTTACCTTATTCTGCATTGGTTTCCTCCGTCTGTTGTAGAGTTTGTTTATGGCAGGGGAACACTAGACTGGTTTCCTTTTTTTTGGAGGAGAGCATCTTGGTTCTGTTGGGTATGGTGAGATCAATGCATTTGTCTACGTGTTTGTACAGTGCATTGGTGTATAATTCGGCGGTCATGCAACTATTCTCCATTTGTGTGGGTGCTGGTTACCTTTGTGGGGGGGGGTGTAGATTTCCAAGGTGATTAGTTTGTGGTCGGCTCTAACCAGGAAGGAGTTGACCATTGGCGTACAGCTATGGTTGCTCATGTTAGTAAAGACCAGATCAAGGATGTTGCTACCTCTAGTGGGGGTAAGAATGAGCTGGTCCAGTGCTTTGGAATTAATGAATTCCAGGAAACGATGGGCAAGTGCATTGGTACATGAGTGGTTTTCCCAGTTAGTGGAGGGGTAGTTGAAGTCGCCCAATATGAGAGTGTTAGGTTGGACCCTAATATTCTCCAGGGTGCTTAGGAATGTGGAGTGTGAGTCTTGGGACATGGTTGGGGACCTATAACAGGCTATGACCTGAATTGCTCTTACCCAATGTTAGCTGCACCTGAAGTATCTCTGATGCGTTATGTTGGGCTACCAGTCTGGAGGTGTGCGCATCCTTTATGAATATGGAAACACCACCACCTTTGGAGCTTCAGTCTAAGTTCTGGGGCCGAAAGGTGTGGAATGAGTTATAGCCTGGTAGTGCAGGGGTGCTTTCTGCTGCCTTAAAGCAGGTCTCTGTTACAGCACAAATGTCGATGTTCTCCATTTTAAGGAGTGCTTCAAGTGAGTGCATTTTGAGATTTAGACTTCTAGCGTTGAGCAGCATGACGCTCAGATTGCATTTGTTTGTAGCTGTTACAGTGGTAATTTGGTCTTTTGAACACTGCCTAAAAAAGGCACTATAGGGATGGCAAGAGCCTTGGCCAGTATCTGAAAACCCAGGGGTGACAGATGAAGGCCATCTCTGGCACAGCATCGAGGTCTGTCAATCATGTCATCCCAGGCAGACAGATACTAAAGCTCCTTAGAATGACACCAGAAACTTAGCCAGTTGTTGAAATCAATGCTTTTCTGCTTGTACTGCGGTATCTTTCTGGGTGATGGTAGGATGCTGCTCGGGGCAAGGGTCATAACTGCCTGGGCTACATAATCCGAGAGCTCCTCCATGTCTCTCTTCATGTAGTCCAGGGAGGTACGTCTCAGGTCATTCACACCCACATGTACAATGACAGAGTCATATTTGTACCTGTTGTTGAGGGACCTGAGTCCGTGCGTTATGTGGCAGGTCCTGGCACCTGACAGGCAGCTGCCTGTTACTTTCTCCTTATTCAGCATAGTGAGTGGGACATCAGTGTGCCTCACTATCGAATCTCCTATGACTAGTGTGGTGGGCATGCTATTTTGCCTTAGGGGCTTTGGTTGAGTAGCACACTGTTTAGTAGAGTTATGTGTCTCGTGATTAGTGTTGTGTTGTGGTGGCTGAGTGCGTTTCTGCCTTGGAGGTCTCTGTTGTTTGGGTAGATTTTTACTGAGAGCCTCTGCAAAGGTGGTTGTGTGGTTTGTGTTTTTATGTGAAGGCAGTGCTGGTGTGTGTTCTGGAGGGCTATGTGCTCCATCTGGTGTGGTGCAAGTGTTGACCTTCTCCTTTTGACCAGCTATTCCAGTCTTGGCTGGAGAGTGTGTGGCTTCCAATTTGGATATATAAGTGCATCTCTCACAAGTCTGAGTTTTGGGAGGTAAGAGGAGAGGGTTGTTGGTGTACATGAGGCAGTTGCTACATTGCTTCAGGATGCCTCACCATGTTAATAGGAGAAAGCACAGGACACTGACCTTTAGACATGCCTGGAAGGAGTGGGCATTAATAATAAGTACTGGAGCTGTTTCCTTGTAGAACATTCAGTGCTGGTAGCACTTTTGTGTGCTATAATAATTGCTACAGGAAGTCTGGTATGGTATGGTAAAGCGTTAGACTAATAAGCTAGTAAAAGTGCAGGAGAGGAGAGAACTAGCAGATCTAAGGGAAAAATTGAATAGCAGACTTTGGCACCTATCAGAAGCTTACAAACAGTCCTGGATACAGCAAATCTGTATCTGGACTAGACTAGTTAGAGGAAAGGCAGAAAACAAGCGCAAACACGGGCTTTTAAACCAGAAAGCTGAAAGAGATGGAAAAACTGCCCAAACGGCCAATAAACTACAAATTCTGGGCCAGACACCACTCCTCTTGTGGTAGATAGGTTACCTAGTGCTTACCACGCCCACTGACAAGCTAGAAGGTTTCCCTCAGACACAGAAAGGCTTGGGGGGCTCAGAAGCGTACAAACAGTCATGGATACAGCAAATATGTATCTGGACTAGACTAGCTACATGAAAGGCAGGAAACAAGAGCAAGAGCAAAACACGGTCTTTTAGACCAGAAAGTTGAAAGAGATGGAAAAACTGCCCAAACAGCCAATAAACTACAATTTCTGGGCCAGAAATTACTCTTGTGGTAGATAGGCTACCTATAGCTTACCACTCCCACTGATAAGCTTGAAGGCTTCCCTCCAACACAGAAGGGCTTGGGGGGGCTCAGAAGCATACAAACAGTCCTGGATACAGCAAATCTGTATCTGGACTAGACTAGTTACAGGAAAGGCAGGGAACAAGCTTAGAATTTTTTATTTTTTACAGAAAAGCAGCTAAAACAGCACTAAAAACAATTCAAGTGCATTGTAAGCTAGCAAACTTAAGTGTGTAGCAATATTAAAGCAAATACAGTCTAAATAAATGCAATTTACTCAGATATTCAGCAGAAATAAATTCACAGATAAGTGACTAACACTTATAAGCGCAGAGAAACACCCTAGGTTAAATGTTCAACACTGAATATCAATGAAGTGAAAACAATAACCCCCACTTACTGCATAGAGATAGAGAGACCAGAATATTCAGTGAAACAAATAAATAAACAGAAAAATAAAATGCAGTACTATCTTTAACACTGCAAGTTTGTACTTCTCTCAGCTTGTAATACAGTTGATGTAGGTATATAGCAGCAGCCAGCTAAACCGCTCAGATATTCAGCAGAATATCTTATGACTTTTGTTATTGTTTTTATTTTTACTTTGTTAAATTTAAATTATAATGGTGCTTGTGTTGTTAAAGCATCTTAAACACCTAAACTTGAACTTGTGTAATAGCTTTCTATTATAGTAGCTACTCTCTCTATGTTATCATGGAATGTTAATAACATTATAGTTACAGACAAAAAGGAAAGAGTATTGAATCATAGTAGGAAACCTAGGGTGCAAATAGTAAAGTTGCAAGAGACAAATCTGAATAGAAATGAGCATGTGAGGTTGACAAAAAGGGATTTCAAAATGGGCAACATGGACAAAGGAAAAGGGGAGTAATCATACTGATTCCGATAGTGATAGATGGGGGGGGGGGTAGATTTTTGGTAATAATGGGCTATTGGCAAGGGAGAAGAATTATGCTAGCTTATGTTTATATTCCACCAAAACTGCTATTATGGAGCATAAAATGGGAGAAATAATCAGCTTTCATCAGGGAATATTATATATGGGTGGGGACTGAAAACTGATTTGCAATAGTGAGGATATATCAAGGGGACCTTGAAGGGAAAGTATAACAAAAAGGGTATATTTTTGAAGAAATATATGAGAATATTTGATATGGAAGTTGTGAATTAAAAAGTAGGAAAACAGACATAATTCACATAGTATTCTCCAGGGTACAAAAACTGGATTAGACTGGATAAAATTTATATTTCACAGGCATATATGTATTTTAATTAAAAACGTTGACACCTTTCCAATAACTATTTTAGATCATGCAGCAATAAAAGCAAAGATAGAGATGAAGGGCAATGAAGTAAAAATGAGACACTGGTGCCGTCCTACTTACACGTTAAAAGACAGACATTTAAGGAATGGATGGTGGGAATTATCTGATAGTTTTAGGGAAGATGTTGATTTCTTCAGAAGGAATAGCTACTGAATGGAATAAAATGAAAATGGGTTTTAATAGGGTAGAAATAAAAGAGAAAGATATATGGGAAATAAGTAATAGGGATTATTCTGAGGGTCTGGCAAAGGTTAAAGTATTACAGAATAAAATGATTATGACAGAACAAGAACAGGAGCAACTGCAGAGTGCTAAAGAGAAGATAAGGGATTATTTGGATAATATGCATGAGTTGGAAAGGTTGATGTTAAGCAACCATTTTTGAAAACAACACCAGAACACAGATTTTTTTAATACAACAACATAGACAACAGAAAGAAGAAAGGGTTGTCATCAGGCTTAAATGAGTGTATGACAAGTAAAATAAACATAAACCCTATAGAGGTATTAAAGGTATTCTAGAAATGTTATGAAACATTGTATAAAGCAGAGGAATGTGGAAAACAAGCAATGTCACAATTGGAAATATTTATGGAAACATAATTATTACAAGATTTGAGAAAGATGAGGCTTAATAGTTAGTAGCTCAGATAGGAAGTCTCCAGGAGGAGATGGTATTCCCATAGAAGTTTGTAAATTAGGAGGAAAAAGTGATGAATATCTAGAAGGTTTTGTTTAACAGTATTTTAAAGGGGGTGAGCACCAGCATCTTGGAAAAACATGGTGGATAAATACCCAAAGAGGGTAAAGATCCTTCATAATCAGCTTCATATAGACCCAATTTTAAACCATAATTATAATGCATTTATGTTTATACCAGCTAAGAGAATAGCAAAGGTGTTGCCAAAATTGATAGAGATAGATCAAAGTGGTTTTGTGAATGGAAGACAAATATTTGACAACATTTATTCTACAGTGGTGATACAGAAGGAATGAGAATGTAAGAAAATACTGCTATTGATGGTAAGTCTTGATGCAGAGGAAGCATTCAATAGAGTCAGCTGTTGGGATTTTATGAGTATAATAAGAAAAGCATTTACATTCCCTTCTGTACCCATACATGAATTGGTTCACCAATATCCATATTTATGGGGTTAAGATAAGATTAAGTATTTAGGTATTTGGATTAAATATGATTATGTTATGGCAGCTAAAGATATGTAGAAAGAAATTAAAAAAAGATTATACAAAAACTGAGAAACTAGGTGCTCTTGATTATTGAGATGGATAGTAAGAAACAAACAGTGAAAATGTTTTAGTTCCTTTAGTTTTATATACAGATCAGGCATATTTTTATCAACCAGAGAAGTTGTGGACAATAATTAATAAAAAGTTGAAGGAATTTATTTTGGAGGGGAAGAGGGCAAGAGTTAAATGGAATAAGTTGATCTCACCATAGAATAAGCTGGTTTATGATTACCTGATTTGACTAGATACTTTAGAGTACACGAATGTAAAAACTACTTAAAAACAACAAAACTAAAGCTGCAAGAAAATGGAATGCCCAGTATAACTCAGAGAGAAGTAGTTTATTATAAAAAACAAATAAGCGCTTTTGTCCCCTTGTTTCTGTGAACTTCATCAGATAAAATAACTCATTCTTCAAGTTCTTTAAATATCAGACAATCTAATTAAAAACTGGTCTATTTTTCAGGAAGACTTGGAAATTATTGGAAAAATAGGTAAAAAAACAATAGTTGTGTGTAAAAAGGCATCCAGTTTTAAAAGCCTCCTGTAGAACTCGAGATTTACCCCACCACCCTCTTTAGGATCTTTGAATAATATGAGAAAATGTGGCTTTTGCCCTTATTGTAAATATGTAAGCGTGGAGGATTCTTTTATTGTTCAAGACAGGATGTACAAAATTCATGGGAAATTCAATTGTGATTCTAAATCTGTGGTGCACATAGCCATGTGTGCTCAAGGCCCATGTTTTTACATGGGCAAAATGGACTGTAGGCTAAGGGAAAAAATTATAAACATTGTTATGCTATTAGGAAAGCTAACCTTAATAATGCTTTGGTAAAACACATCCAGATAAATAAGGATCATATTTTTTTTAATTTATGGCCATTCATACTGTTTTTCATCTGGAAGAGGGGGGACCATGGATGTTACATTTAGAGAAGAAAGAATTAATTTGGCAAATTTTCCTGAATGCAAGTTACTGACCTGGAATTAATGCGCATATTTCTATTAACGGTCTATATTGTAACGTTGAAACTTCAAAAGATCGAACGCTCTTATATCGACATAGAAAAACCGAACTGACAGAATGTCGAACAGCTGGAACAGCAATTTTTTCCCAGGGAAAAAAAATGCTGGGCCATTGTCGGGACTTTAACATTTCCTTCACTGTAGTGTGATCTCGGAGTTGGTATATATAAGTAGGGGCGGTGGGAAGGCACAGCCCCCACTTTATTTTGTCTATTTGTTTTTTTTTTTGGCCCAGCGATTTTTTCCCCTGGGAAAAAAATCTCTGTTCTGGCCATTCGACATTCTGTGGGTTCGGTATTTCCGTGTTGATGTAAGAGCGTTTGCTCTTTTGAAGTTTCAATGTTGCCAAATAGACCCCTATTAACAGTTTATTAAATTTGAAAGCTATGTTGAAGTAATATTCTTGGGAATGGGAGTCTGTAAAAAAATTGTTTTTGTTTATAAAGTGTTTTGATTTTTGAAAATAATTTTTAACTGGATATATTTCTAGATTTTTAAGTCAAACATTGAGATGTGACTAACAGGAATAATTTAAAAAAAAGGGGATATTTATTTATTTATTCATTTGAGTGGAATGCTATTTTAAAGTGAATTGTTTAAATTGTTTCTTTAGAAATAATTTTTTGAAGAAATGTATATATTCTTTATGGTGATCAAATATGTTTATTTATGTTGAGGTTAGAGGAAGTATTTTATCTTTTGTGAGCTGCACCTATTGTAGTTTATTATTAAGTATGAAAGGGGAAATGACATCATGCTTGTTTTAATTAGCAGGATATTTAAAGAACTTGAAGAATGTGTTCTTTTATCTAATGAAGTTCACAGAAACAAGTGGATGAAAGTGCTTATTTGTTTGTTTATAATAAACTAACTATCTGTGAGTTACACCAGGCATTCCGTTTTCTTGCAGCTTTAGTTTTTTTGTTTTTAAATACCTTAGAGTGCCATAGTTAAGGCTTATATACATAACAGAAAAAGAAAGTTATAAATTAAAGTGAAAGGGGGTGATGCAATGGGGAGGGGGGCAAGAAATAAGGAGAAAGAAATATTTTATTAATTTTGAAGAGAAATCAGGGTACTTTCTTGATGCATATCTTTATGAAGAATAACAGATGCCATATAGGATATTATATTAATAAACTTGCAGAAGGTATTCTAAGAACTAAGCCAACACAGGAACAGAGAAAGAAGATTTTGCTAAGAGGAATGACTGCAAGTGAGGATATAGAAAATAGGTAAGAGGTGTGGAATTTACTGGAGGAAATTGACAAAAGAAGCACTGTATCGGGAACAAATAACTAGAGAGGGAAATGCAATAGATCGGATGATACCAATAGAAGTTTGGATTGATATCATAATATAGGCAAAGACAAAGGGAGAGAGGAATGTAAAGTGAAATACTAGCTCTGGTAGAGTTTTTAATCATCTAAAACAGAAGCTGCTGATACAAAATGGGATAATTAGTATGACAAGTAAAATATTGCATGATAACTATAAAAATCAATCAGAGGAGGTTATAAAATATTGGGAGATGAGACTAGAAAGGTAACTTACAAAGGAACAATGAGAGGAGCTCTGTATGGCTCCCAAATATGCAATTAAGTCCAGAAGGTTTAAGTTTTTTGCTTGGAATTGTTTGCATAGGTATTTTATACTCCAAGCAGACATCAGAGGATCTTTCTTCAAGTAGATAGCAACTGCTGGAGGTGTTATGGAAAAGAGAGAGGATGAATGGGAACATGTTTTTTTTTTTGTGGGGGAGTGTAATGAGTTAGTAGATTTTAATAATTTCATACAGAGTATGTTAAAAATGGAGGGAAGAAAATGGCTGTAACTGAGGAAATGATTCTTTTGAGCTGGGACACAGGAGCTGAATTGCATAGACATACTACAGCCTTGCTAAGTTTTATGTTATTAACTGCCAAAAAAACAACTACTAGAAAATGGAAATCAACATTTAAACCAACTGTAATTAAAGTACTGAATAGTTTTAAAGAAGATAAAGATCTAGATGTGGGATCTTTAGAAAAGGGAAGGCACAATTACATAGAAATAAATGTGATTTGTGGAAACAATACATGTTGAGTAATGTTGAGGAGGAGCAGTGATGTTTAAGTGAAGGCATGAGTGTAGAAATGTATATAATGTTAGAGTGATAATTGTTAAAAATAATGAAATATATACATGTTAAATAATGTTGAGTAGGAACAATGATCTTTAAATGAAGGCAGGAGTGTAGAAATGTATGAAATGTTAGAGTGAATAATTGTTAAAAAGGAAGAAACATATATGCAATGTGTAATGTATAGATATAGCAAAAGTTAATATGGCTTGTTTTATTTTCTATTTGAATATGTGTGCCTATGTCTTAAGCGATAATTTAATAAAGATGTTTAAAAAACCTCAATCAAACAAATATATATATATATATATGCAAACCAAAGATGGAGTTAATATAAAGACAGATAAAAAACATAATCTAAGACACGATCAGAGTATTGCTGGCAAGCCATCTGTCATCCACCATTATCACTTAAAGTAGAGACAACATTATGCACACATTTACAACATCCTACTTATTCTCACATTTACAGTTAGGATGCCAAACTACCACATCACCACTTAACAAGAAAAATGACAGTGAATCCAAAGTATAGTATAAAAGCTCCAACTTAAAAAACAAGGCACGGACCACACTAGAATATCAGGCGAGAACTTTAGATTAAGTCTTTTATGGATGAAAAGTGGAGATAATAAAGTTCTAGTATGCTTAAAGTTGACTGCAGTTCTCTCCTGATATTCTAGTGTGGTTTCTGCTATGTTTTTTAAGTTGAACCACTTAAAATCAGTTGACTGAAGAGTTGCTTGCAGCATCTCATGCCGTCATGTGAAACCTATAAGAGGTCCAGGATCTTTACACAAAAACTATAAGACTACTTGCAGAGACACACTGAAGTGGATTAGGTACCTACAGAATGGTTAGTAAACTTTTAAAATATCCATATATCCAGGGATCCCATTTCAGTCTTTCCCTAACCCTAGCCCTTGTATCCCTTATAATGCACAAAGCACTCGTTAAGGCTCTAAACTGATCTACCATGGGTGAGAGTGTCATTTTCCTGTTCTGTGTGATGCTCTACTTTACGGTGATCATAACTCTATCAACGCCACTTCTGAATTAGACCAGGGTCCCAGATTAAAGAACGAGATCAGTACTAGCAGGGGTTCTGGCTTTAATTGACTTGATCTAAGATTTTGAACCTTTTAAAAAATATGCTCAGGCTTAAGACAGAAGCAAAAAATACATAACCAGTCCCCTAATGCACTAGCCGAGCTTCATCAACAGGTTGGTGCTGTTGAAAAGAACATCCTGTTAAGCTTAGATGGGGTGTAAAATATTTAAAGACATTGTCATCCAAAGAATCTGTATTTTTTAGACACTGCAGCATACTTACAATACAGAAGCATTCTTTTCCAATCAAGAGGGAGATGTACATTCCTAAGTCCCTTTCCTATGCCCTTCTCATAGGTTCCATACCACCCCACTTTTCTCACCTCCTAATTCCTTCAAAATCATATCTTTCTAGCCAGCATTACAATCTCTTCTAAATACTTTAAAAGTAACTTATAAAAGTATTTTCAGATAGCTGATTTGTAGTACAATTCTGAGTCAGGAACAGCTAGGCCAGCCACCTCTTTTGGAGCTATCAGGATTTTCTAAGCAACTCTGTATTTGTTGCATGCCCAGACAAAGTCAACTATCTATTTACATTTCTTAAAATATATTTGTTCAAAGTGAAGTCTTACTGCCTGCAACATATAAACAATGTGTGTCAGAATAAACATCTTCACTGACAGAATGCACTGCTGAAAATCCATTATATTGTCACCCCAAGCCTTAAATTAATTGCTACAAGTCAAAGTCAAATTCAAAAATGCCAACTTTGTCTCTATCAGTTTTACCTCTAAATACTGTCTTTGTTGATATCCCCATAAATAAGGCACCTCTCTTTTAGGATTGAAGAGGGTACAAAGTTAATAACTATTGCCCTAATTTAATTTTGGTTCATTTTATAGCATGATACAGTGCAAAAAGCTACAATTTGCTCCCAAAGAGTCTGAATCTGTTGCTTTTGATCTCCCACATAAATCAGGAGATCTTCATAAAGAGAAACCATATATTTCTCCCCTTGTAAATAAACCCTATAGCCTCACTGGATTGCTGGTTGATTACCAGAGTCTCTAAATACAGTGCAAATAATAAAGGAGACAGTAGACAACCTTGCCAGGTCCCCATAGAAATCCACACTCTGTCAGCCAGGAAGCTATGTGCTTTCACCTTGCAGTAGAGTTTAAACAAGTGGCTCACAGGAGAGTTATAAAAGGTCTTGGGAACCTAAATCTCATCAAAGTAATACACAGATATCTTCATTCTTCGCTATCATATACCTTTTTGGCATCAAAACACAGACCTAGACGAGATGACTTCATCATGTTGGCATACTCTGTAACAATCAAAGTTTTCATAATGTTGTCAAAAGTTTGCCTACCTTGTATAAAGCCAGTCTAATCATGGTGTACCAAACACAGGCGATACCAAGATATCCTACACGTAATGCCAATATGAAAAGTTTATAATCTGAGTTTAAGTCAGAGAGTGGGCAGTATGAGGGGAGCTACTCCTAATTCTTTCCTAGCTTGGGAATCCGAGAAATACATGATACTTTCCAGCTTGGTAAGATTTTCCTCTGCAGCTTGGGAATCACAGAAATATGTGATACTTTCCATCTTGGTAGGATCTTCCCCTGCAAGAGAGCCTCATCTGCAAATCTCATTAAATCTTCAAGGAAATACTGTCCTAGAATCTGATAAATTTCCACTGGAATAGAATCTGATTCTATGGACTGCTGTGTCTTACAGCTTCCTAAAATACCCTCTAATTCCTTGTATATAAATGGAATAATCAGTTTAGTTTGCTGTATTTCAGAGTGAGAGAGAGTAAAGCCCACAGTTAAGTCTAAAAAAATCTGTTAGGCTCTCTAAAGGAAATTACTGCTCTGGATCTGATTAGTATAACTCTAAGTAGTATAGCTGGAAGACTTCTAGCACTGTCAGGCCTACTTTTCACATAGTAGTTTTAGTAGAACACCCCCCGGTCCAGTCTACTAGTTTTATCCCTGCATTTGTCAGGCTGTCTTTATATCAGCTTTTTTCTCAATTTTTTTTTCAAACACCTTTATTAAATTATCACTTGTGACATAGGCAAATTTGCATTCATATAAAAGTAATCAAAGTATATTAACATAACAAGCATTATAATTCACATATATTGCTATGTATCATATAACATAGGCAGTATTACATAAATTATTAAATTCCTGCTTTTTTAAAAAAGAAACATCTTTATTAAATCATCACTTACTATATAGGCAATCGTGCATTTATATAAATGAAAACAAATCACACAGACACAATCCTAGTTGCAAGCATTTTACATCGCAAACCATACTGACATACTCCCAGTTACAAATATTAAACATTATTTATAATCTACCCAATTTTTCTCACTCAGGCATTACATAGCTCATTTAAGTCCTGACATGGGTATGGGAGGGTGGCCAAATGATTAAGGTGTTTGCCTTACAAACACAAGGTGGAGGGTTTGAGTCTCACAAGGGATAATTGGCTAGGCTTAAAATGGCTCTAAAAGGCAGTTAGCTTAGTACTAACCTATGAACCACCTTTTAAACCTCATTCCTCCCTTGTATGTATTGTTCCCACAATTCCCATTTTTCCTATGTAGTTTGCTCCAACCCTTTTCTAAATATCTCAATTCCAGTTGTTTTATCTCTGTTACTATATTCACTACTTCCAATATAGTTGGTTTAGATTTTGATTTCCATTTTCTAGTAATTGCTTTTTTAGCAGCCACCATTATTAGACACAGTAAGGCCTTACCATGTCTAGGCAATTCTGATTTCGTATCATAGCTCAGAAAACTCATCACCCTTGTCAGACCAATTTTCCCACCCAGCATCTCCAACAGTCCATCCCGCAAGGAATCCTTAAAGTCCACTAACTCACTGCACTCCCAGAAAATTTGTTTGTACCTCTTTCGTTCCTTCACACCTCCAATATTTGCTGTCTGCCTGAGGAAAAATTCTCTGGAGTCTGCTTGGGGCATAAAAATATTTATGTAAACATTTCCAGGCAAAAATCCAGATTTTGTTGCATATTCGGGAAACATACATATATCCTCCCATTGTTTTTTTTTGTGCATTGCTTATTCAATCTCTCTTCCCAATCCTTTCTAACCTCCTCTGATTGATTCTTATAGATGTTATGCAATATGCAGTTATTCCTTTTTTAATGGCATCTTCTGTTCTAGATTCTATTAAACCTCTACCTTCAGTTAGAACCCCCCTATTTCTTTCTCTTTACCTATACTCTGATATCAATCCTTGATAGGGAAGGCAATCCTGCAGTCCAAATAAATTCTTGACATCTTCCCATTTTATCATCTTTCCATCTAGTTATTTGCTCCCAATACCCTGGTTCCTTTGTCAGTTTTCTCCAATAAATTCAGTCCCTCTCTTGCCTATTATCTGTATCCCTAATTGGAGTCATCCCTATCGGCAGAATCTCCTTTCTTCATTCCTGTGTTGGTTTAGTTCTTAGAACACTTTCTGCTACTTTATGGCTATAATGTTCTGCATGATTATTGTTATTCTCCTTAATCCAAAATCTCAGACTCTCCTTGTTTCTTGAGCTTCCCCTCTGTTTCATCATCATCATCTCTTTCTACTTTGAATTTTAGTTTTCTGCTTGTGCTATGTATCGAGTCCTAACTGTGTAGCTCTGTAATACCCCTTCAAATTTGGTAATCCCAGTCCGCCCTGTTTTACTGGAAGAATCAGCTCATCCCACTTGACTCTTGCTGTCTTGCCCTCCCAAATAGTCATTCAGCTCTTTATTAATTGTTACCGACAACTTCTCCTCTGGTTGATAAAAAATATATCTGACTTGTGTATAAGACTAAAGGGACTAAAAACATTTAACTGCTTGTAGCTTACTACCCATATCCATATAAAAAAGCTTCCACTTTTTCAGTTTTTGTATTATCTTTTCTTTAGTCTCTTCCTACATATCCTTAGATGCCACACTAGAATCATTTTGATACATACTCCTAAATACTTAATTTTATTATGTCTCCATAAATATGGGTACTCCTGAATCAGTTCATATGTGGGTACATAATTTACCGCTGTTGCCTTTGTTTTAGCTTCATTAATTTTGCATCCCAAAAAGGATCTGAAACTGTCTTAAAATGTTCCACAACACTGTAATGCCTCTTTCTGTTTTTGTCAGGTATAAAGTAATATCATCTGCAAATAAAGCCATCTTTTCTTGACTACCATACCAATTACATCCTTGAATTCCTGAGTCACTTATTTTCTTTGACAATGGTTCTAAATATAATGCAAATAAAAAGGGGGAAAGAGGACACCCCTGCTTTGTTCATTTGCTCAAGCAGAAATTATCAGAGAGAACCCCATCCACTTTAATTTTCACCTCCAATCATTCATATATCCTTCTAATCAACCTTATAATTTTTCAGGAAATGCAAATGCTTCCATTGCCCTCTTATAAAGTCGCAGCTTACTCTGTCAAATACTTTTTCTCTATCAAGAACCACCAACAATGGTATTTTCTTACATTCTGCTTCCCGCTGGATCATCAATGTTCTGTTGATGTTGCTAAATGTTTGCCTCCTCTCCACAAAACCACATTGATCTATATCTATCAGTTTTTGCATTACTTTTGCCATTCTTTTAGCCATTATGGGCATGAACACTTTATAATCATGGTTTAGGATTGAAATGGGCCTGTATGAAACTGTTTCTGATGGACATTCACCCTCTTTAGATATTACAGCTACCACTGCCTTCTTCCAGTACAGTGATACTTCTCCTCCTCTTACAATACCTTTAAACAAAACCTTCCAGATCTTTCTCAGTTTTTTTCCTCCTAGATTCCAAACTTCCACAGGAATACCATCTATTCACGGGGACCTTCCTATAGACTGGTTATACATCACAATTTTTATCTTGTCTTCTCCTATCCTACCCATTAGTAATTGGGCTTCATCTGCCTCTAACTTTGGCATATTTAATAAATATTTCCATTTGTATCTTTTCTTGATTTTCGTGTTTCTCTGCTTTACAGAGACTCATAGAATTTCCAAAATATTTATAATACTTCTATAGGATTTCTTGTTACCTTCCTTGTTATAGGTTACCTAAGTTTGCAGACAGCCCTTTCTACTTTCTGTTGCCTGAGTCATGTACTAAAAGTGTTTGTGCTCTAGTGTTATCAAAAAAACAGTTGCTCAACAGCAATCTTTCTAAGCCCATGCATATTATTGAGGTTATCCCTTATTTTCCGCCTAGCATTCTGCAGTTGATTCTCTTCTTGTTTTGTGAGATTCTCCCCTCTTCTGCAGTACTTTAACATTTGTCAGTCCCCCTAAATAATTCTTGTTACTTCTTAACCATAGCTCCCTTTCTTTTATTTCCACTCTAATTTTAAATGTCACCTTAATTTTATCTCTCTCCCTTGCTATATTTTCAGAATAAATTTCTATCCTCTCTAACAGCTCCTGAATAATCTCCACTATCCATTCCTTAAAATTCCACTCTTTGCAACCGATAGTTGGGAAAGTGTCAATATTTCATTTTTATTTCATTACCTGTTGATTTTATTTTAGCTATTATTGGCGCATGATCTGAAATAGTTATTGGGTGAGTATCAAGACCTTCAATTAAATGCACATGTTCCTGTGAAATGCAAATTCTCTCTAGCCTAGCTCAGTTTTTATATCTTGGGGAATAATATGTAAATTCACTCTGAACTCCTATTACTGAAGTCGCATCTTCCATGCCAACTATTTTCATAAATATCTTCAAAAATCTACCCCCCTTGTTATATTTTCCTTTCTGGACCCCCAGACACATCTTCATTGCTGCAAATCAAATTCCAGTCCCCACCTATAAGTAATATTCCTTGCTGAAAACTGATTTTTTTCCCCGTAATTTTCTTAAGCTCCATTAGAGCAGTTTTAGGTGGAATGTAAATAAATGCTAGTGTAATCCTCCTCCCTTGCCAGTAGCTCCTTAGCACTACAAATTTGCCATTATTATTTTTTTATCTTCTTCTATCACTATTGGAGCTTCTCTTGCAATTAATATAAGTACTCCTCTTTTTTTTGTCCCAGGTATTCAGATAAATAACCTTCCTGAAACCTTTCTTATCAAATTCACATGTTCAGTTCTTTCTAAGCATGTCTCCTTTAACATAGCTATTTGCACTGTACATTTTTTAATATAGTTCACTAGTCTTTCTTGTTTGTATTTATCTGTGAGGCCATTTACATTTAAAGATATTAATTAAAGCATCATTGCATTAAAAAGTTATTATTCCCAACGTTATGTATAACACCTTTTTTATTAAATGTCTAGTTCCAGCTTTTGTGTTACATGCATACACTGTTTGGCAGCTTTTATACAGTTGTTTCTTGTAATATCCATTTGAACCTATGTCACATCTTATAAAACTTTTTGTTTTAGTGAAAGCCCTCAAATAAAAAAAGAAAAGAAAAACAAACACACCCCAATACCCCCCTAAAACCTAACTTAATACTAACACACAAAACTATGTACACCTTCAAATATTGAAGTTTTACCACCCTAATAGGAACAAAAGTCCTAAACTAACAGCCACTCTCATAGTTTTGAGTTAACCTAAAAGAAAGGTTATCCATGCTAAAACGCATGGTGCAGCATGTGGTTCTACTAAGTGGTGATTGTTTTTCTCTTATCTGTATAGCACTCCCAGTTGGGAAAACCCCTGAATGTTTTCAGTGAACATTAACTACCTTGGGAAAGCGCCTGAATGCTTTCAGAGAACATTATCTGCCTTGGGAAAACCCCTGAATGCTTTCAGAGAACATTATCTCCTAGCCAATTTCTCTTTTCTTTTTTTCCCCCAGCCAATCCCTCTCCACCAGACTGTAGCCAATTTCACTTTATCAGATTATCTTCATAGAGACATGAGAACCAGACAGCCATTTTCTCTTTATCAGATTGTTTCCATGGAAACATGATGACAAGCTGCAGAATTGTTACTGAGCATACATGTATTTGCTAGAAAAAAGCCTCATAATACTCAATGTTCTTTTTCATTTACTTGCTCTCTTTTAAAACTTAAAAGGAAAACCACAAGTAATGGTGAAGCAATGTGTCACACAAAAAATACTTTAATCCACTGGTTTAGCGCTTTCAGCCCAAAAATTAGGCCTTTTCATTTTACAAAAGTTACACAAGGTGTGAGACAAGTCTGCAGTTTTTTCTTGAATTTGGTCTCTTTTAAAACTTGTTAATAAATCAATCTAAGGCCTTTAATCCAGTCATTCCCCTGTGCAAGAATTAGAAAAAGCATATACATTTTTCTTTTATCATGGTATCATGTAAAAAAAGACTTTTTTTACATTACAGTGCCTACATTTCTTAAAACTGAAGAAGAAGAAATAGAGAAGAAGGGAGAAATAAAAGAAAAAGAACAGCAGTACCTGTTTACAATCCACATTACACTTAAAACTAACTGAAAAAATACTTTACAGCATGGTAAGAAAACCACATGCCACAAAATTGGTAGTATTTAAGAAAAAAGTCTTTACGTACCGTTAACTTTCTCCCTCCCCTTCCCCTCCCCAAAGCACTTTTATGAACATTAATGACATGAAGTTGGGCATATGCTTTAGAGTCCCCCACAAGTCCAACAAATTCTGAAAAAGTCCAATATTTCCAGAATTTCTTGTCCTGTCATATTTCACAAATATAATTATTGCATCACACATTAAATTATTTGTTTTATTCCTATTCATCTCTGAAATCCTGTCTCTACTTAATTTCTAATGTACTCTCTCTTCCAGTCTACCCTAATGCTTCCTTCCTTCTGTCCAACATTTTACATTGAAAATTTTGAAAAGGTTTCACAGGCACAGTCCCTCTGTGGTCTTTAGTACCAGAAGAACAAGAAGCAGAATCTCCTTTTGTTTCACAGCTTACTTTTGTTGGACAAAGTTTTATATTTCCTCCTTTGCATGCATTTCATCATAAAATGATTTTGTCCCTCCAGGGAAGGATACCTTGAAGATAGCTAGATACAGCAGTTTGAATCTCACACCTGTGTCTTGACATTCCCTGAATAGTGGAATAAATTTGCTCCTCTTCCGTCTGTGTACAATGAGTAATCATTCTCCGCAAGCACTCTGCTGTCTCCCACTTTTAGTACTTTGTCCTTCTGCCACAGTTTTGTCAGTATCAACTCCTTCTGCTGGTAGGATTGCATCTTTACTATTAAAGGTCTAGGTTGCTTTCTTATAGCCAGGTTTGGAGCATACACATGATATGCCCTTTCAACTAATAACTCCTGCTGTGGAATATCAGTCCAGTTGCTTATTTGTGTTTTCATAAAATGAATGCAGCTTATTTCAGATTTTTGGATGACATTTTTGTCATCTGGGAGGGGACTCAGAAACAGCTAGATGATTTTATAGTCCATATCAATGGTTCTACATCCTTCCTGTCCTTTACACACCAAGTAAACAGTAACAGCATTAGTTATTTGGACATTACACTTATCAAAACCAAGGGAGGTTTCAAATCCAAGATATACAGAAAACCCACTTGGTGCAACAGTTACCTCCACTTTGACAGCCAACATCCACATTTTCAAAAAAGAAGTATTGTAAAAGGACAAGCTGTCAAGAGTGGCTAGGATGACATCTGATTTTGAAGACCTCCTACAGGAATTCACCTTTTTGGGTGAAATGTTCCGGGAGAGAGGGTATCCTAAGGAGATGTTAGGTGAGATTCTGGGTGAAGTGTATCAGGGATGGGGTACTCGTTACAAACCATTACTTGGCCAACGGTTGACCAGTCAAGTCAAGACAGTACAGGAACCCAAGGATTTTTCAGGAGCATGTTCTATCGAACACAACAACTTTTCCCTGTTTTTCAAAAAGATTTTGCAGGACAATTGGTCTATACTCAAGACCAATTCAGACATCATGGAGGTAGTAGGAAGTAAACCTACCTTTATACACAAGGTGGGCATCAACTTTAAGAGAACTCTAGAAGGAAGGGACATATCCTCTAGGCATGTTAGGGGTACCCACCCGTGTGGTAGATGTGTTCAGTGTTCATGCATCCATTCATTAGACAGCATTTCCTTGAACAATGGACTAGGAAGTACTGTAAAATTCTGCAAGGGCAATTGCCAGACCAAGATGGTTGTTTATTTGGCAACCTGTGGTCATTGCCCATGTTTTTACGTGGGCAAAACGGAACGGGCACTCAAAGAAAGGATATACGAACACAGAAATGACATCAGAACTAGAAAGGAAACCAGTGCCCTCTACAAGCATACCTTAGTTTGTCCTTTCCCTCCACTTTTCAAATTTGGTATTATTGACCTCGTAAACATAGATCCTAGAGGAGGAGATGCCAAGAACCTTCTGTTACAGAAGGAGATTAAATGGCAATTGAGACTTAGGTCTAACATCTATCCCGGGCTTAATGAATACATCAATATTAAGGCAATTCTAGTAGGCAAGGCTAATAATGTATAAACCCATATAAGTACCAAGTTTGATTTTTCATTAGATTAAAATAGATTCACAATTTACAATTCATTTTGGTAGATAATCATTCATGGAAATTAGGTGTGTACGCTATATTTTATCAATTCTTGTCTCTTAAACCTAGGACACAAGTTTTCTCATTATCTAATCCCAGATTTACTTTAACATAGTATCTTGTTTATTCGTGTAACCAATATTTGGTTTAATGATTAGTAACAGTTTGGCTGAAGGTTCGTTGGTTTTACATCTGCTTTGTAAAACATTATAATTCTCTATGAATCTTTCACTATTTCCATTGTGTATTTGAAATTCACACACATATACATAAATTTACCACATATATATATATATATATATATATATATATATATATATATATAAAATTTTACTACTATCAACATATATATTACTAAGAGGCAGATACATTGTATTAATATCACATACATAAGCATATGTATAAGTACACGAACATAAGCATATACTTACATAATTTTTACTGCATCAGTCGTTGCTATGTGTGAACCACAGAAGTTGCAAAAGGAACAATTTTATTGAGGATTATTTATGTTGAGACTAGTGCATTTTTAACCATTTTCAAATTGTTTAATTGTTTGATTTTAATTGAATAATTGAAGGGAAGGGTCCATGTATATAAAAATTATTTGTACCAGTGGGATTTTATCTGAGGAAGTTTGCCTTGTAGCAGACGAAAGCGCTCATTGTTGATTTGCATTTTTATTAAAAGATTTGGCTCTAACCTGGTGGAACGGAGACTTTATTTCATGGTTTTTCTGGTTTCTTTTTTATTTTGCAAGTAATTGCTTTTAGTGAAATCTAATCTTTCATATTAACCTTCTCATATAATTTAGTTTTTCCTATTTCCCCCTTTGTGCCCCTAAGGATAAGCCCCATCTTTCAGTCTTTCTCTAACACATGACTCCACAGTGCCTGCTTGCTTCTACATATTTTATTTATTCTCTTCCTCTTTTACTTCCAAGTCTTATTTGATTTACAACCTCATTTCCTTAGGAAAGGTCATATATATATATACATATATATATATATATATATATATATATATATATATATATATAAGAGAGAGAGAGAGAATTACTTTTCTATAGTATGATGGACACTTTTTCAGTTATTAATTTGATAATATTAATTAAATTTACAATGTGATCTTATTTTTCTTACTTCTGTCCAACTGTGTAGTATCCTTTCTCTCTTAAACTGCTAATCTCTGACCAATATTTCACTTATTAGTGATTGTAAGTCTGTCTTGAATTGTTCAAGCTTTGGGCAAACCAAGAAGATAAAAATCCATCTTTCTACCCTATCAGTTTCACACCCTCAACTCTTCAGATTAACCCCTGGGAATATTTTATGGAGTTTGTCTGGGGAATAGAAATATTTATGCAAATATTTCCACTCAAATATATGAAACTTCCATGGGTTGGTGGCAGTTTTCTTCCCCTTCATTCCTCGAGAATTGTGTTCCCAGATTGTTCTCCGAATACCATTTCTATCTGAAAGTCTTGAATTCTACACTTTCAAGAAGCCCTCTATATAATTTACTAATTAACTTCTTAATACATATATTTACTATACTAGTTTCTTATAACATCTGGACAATCTCAGGTAAATCCAAACCCTCCTGATGTTTCACTGTGGACAGGTGGTAGCTATACATTAGATATTCACTTTATCTGAAGCAAAAGCCTGTTTTGCTAGGTTCCATTCCTGTAGATCTTCTCTCTTTCTTAATTGCTCCCAGTAGGTCGGATCTTGACATCTCTTGGTCCATCTCTTGATTTCGGGATCAGTTCTTTCATTCTTTTAACCTAAACTATAGATCTGAAGTAGTTAACTTAATTTTATCTGCAACCTGTGGGTATACGGATCCATATTGGATCTGAGCCGGCAACTTTTTTCTAGCATCTGCTCCAAGCTCCTCCCATTACCCATAATGCCCTACCATCTCCTATCTTCCCTCAGATCTCGTTTGCTGCACCAGTAGTGTGCATCGTGGTCCCCTTTGCTCTGAGCTAAAAAGGGATAGCAAGTGGAAACTTTTGATTATATCTAAGTGTGCTTGTCTAGGATTACCCTTCCTCCCCTTCTGTAGTAACGCGTTGGTCGTTAGTGTTTTTGTGTCTTTCGGCTTTTCCTGGTTAGGGGTCGCCACAGCGGAACTCCGGTCTGCTAATAATTGGCAGCAGATTTTTACGTGCCGAGTTGCCAGCCCTGACGCACAACCTTCAACAAAGGTACGCCTATTCACGCATGTCTCCACACAGAAGATGCTTTAGCTGAGTTGGTCGTTAGTGTAAAAAAAAAGTTTTTTGTATTAGAATAGTAGTCAGGCCTGCCCTTCCCCTACCTGTGTGTGTGTGTTTTTTGTTGAGAAGGTAGTACCTTTACCTTTGAGTGCAGGGCTATGGCTGACCAGCCAAAGTCTGTGTTCAAAAAATGTACAGAGTGTGGCCACAAGCTTTCTCCTGCTGAAGGTCACACTCTGTGTGTGATATGTTTAGGAGTGACACATTTATCCACCCAGTGTGCTATCTGTTTAGGATTCAACCCTAGGGCCATTAGGGATTGTAAGTTCAAGCTAGTTACCAAAGGCCTTCTCCCCGTTGCCATGCTGGATTCTGCCTCGGTCACTAGTGCATCTCCCCAGACAGGGACTCCTTCTCCCTCTTCGTCTGGCGATGGGTCCTCTAAGGACAGGTCTTCAGTCAGTGAGTCTGACAATGATAAAGAAAAAGAGAAGGAAAAGGAAAGATGCAGAGAAGAAAGACAGGCAACGCAAGAGATCCCCAGACAGGGAGCTCTTTCTCAGCCCTCCATCCAAGACCATGAGGCCTGTTTCTCTTCGGCTCCGGTCACCGCATTTCTCACCGGAGCCGTTGGAAGATTCAGACCCGAGGCCCTCCACCCCTCTGCGCAGACCAGCCAGATCCGAGTCGGTGGCCTCTTCGAGGTCGACTCGGAGCCTATCGGACATGGATATGGACAGGATGATGCGGAGATTTCTTCAGACCCAAATTCAGATGGGAGTCTTGCCAGGTCCCTCTCCCTCTGGAGGAGCGACCTCCATGCCTCTTTTCCACCCCATCTCTCCTTCCCCGATCCGTGCTTTGGTTTCAGGGCTCTTGGATCCGAGGTTCTTTGGAGCTTGTAGCTCGTAGCCGATGGTTCCTCCAATCTCGACTCCGGCTGTTACCTTGAGTTTCTCGGATCTGACTTGTTCAGATCCGAGTGACTCTAGGAGCTGCAGAAAGGGAGTCGGACATGGGGGAATGGATTCTTCGGCTCTGACTCTTTCGGACCCGACCCATTCCCTCGGACCTCAGGCTACCCTGTCTTCGGCTGTGGTCCCTGCTTTGGATCTGGGGAGGACTTCTCCCTCGACCTTCGAAGTGGTGGAGAGGGTTCTCTCGCAGGGATTGAGACCCCAGCCCATTCCCTCGGATACCACCCAGGCCCCTCTGGATTTGGCAATGACTCCCTTCATCCTGTCTCAGGGACAGCCCATGCCAGAGGATCCCCAGGTCATTTTCCCTGAGGAAACCCATGCGGCTTGCGGATCCCCTTCTGAAAGTCCCAATGAAGAGGGCCACCGCAAGCACAAGTGCAAAAGGAGGCACTTGGACTCCCCTGAGTCCCTCACCACTGACACTGACTTAGATGAAGAAGAAGGTTCCCCCAGGTCACCTCCTGAAGACGTCTCCTTTGGAGAAATTATGGAAATACTCCACCAGAGGGGAGGTTGGTCAGCCCCAAAACCTTGTGGGGATGAGTCAGTGTTCCTGGAGGCCTTTGGCATGGGCCCATCTACTTCCTGGGTGTCCCTACCAGCAGACCCCTTGGTGGACTTCATCACCACGAGGGCATGGAAGGAGCCTGACACCGTAGAGCCCATCCCCAAACGTCCTGACAAGGTTTTATCTCCTCCTTCTGATAGACAACCCGGGTCAAAATGAGCCCAAGTTGATGATATGTTGGTCGCAGTGGCCACAAAGAAGGAACTAGCACAGGAGTGTTCCTTAGTCCACCCTCCAGACAAGGATTCCAGGTCGGTGGATAGGTTTGGGAAGCGCGTGTACTCTTCAGCGACTTTTTCTATCCGTGCGCTGAATTATTTGGCACATGTGATTCGACTTCAGCGAGACCTTGCTTCGGAATTCGCTGAATCACCCCCAGAGTCTTTATCGCCGCAGGACAGACAGCTGTTCTCAGCAAAAATGTCTACTCTGAAGTCAATCTCAAATACATCTATGTGGCTACTTTCCCACGCCATGGAAGGAGCAACTAGAGCAGCTGGGACAGGCATAGCCATGAGGCGTCATACCTGGCTCAGATTGTGTCAGTTCACGGACCCTTTCAAGGCGTCATTTATCAAAGCTCCCTGCGACAGCTCTTCCCTGTTTGGGAAGACAGTACGTGACACACTTGTCCAGAGCGAAAAGGATGGGAAGACTTTGTCTGCCATCGGAGTCCGCTTCACTAACCTACAGTGGTCCTTCTCTAGGAAACAAAGAGGGCAGAAGATGATGTGATTCCAAAATTCTCAGTTTTCCTGGGATTCTCAGGACAGCTATTCCCCCAGAGGCAGAGGGGGACAGGATCGAATGCTGACCTAGAGGTAGAGGGGGTCCCAGGAATTTTGGGTCTAGGGAACCCTTTTCTGATAGACCCGGTCAGCAGCCCTGAGGGGTTGTCCGACTGTCCTACTCTGGAGGCAGTCGGGGGATGATTGTCCTTACACCCAGTGGCATGGGACTCCATTATGACAGATCCCTGGGTTCTTCAGATAATATCCAGAGGTTACTCTATTGCCCCTCCAAACATTAAAAAAAAACCTCCTGGATGTTCCACCCGCTCACAGGGAGGCTGCAGCTCTAGAGGTTTCAAAGCTGCTTCTCAAATGAGCCATCGAAAAGGTGCCCCCCGATCAGTCCAGATTAGGCTTCTACTCAAGGTTTTTTTTGGTGCCAAAAAAGATGGGGGACCTCAGGCCCATTCTAGACCTGTCAACATTAAACCTGTCAGTAGCAAAACATTAATTCCGGATGGTCACCCTACAGTCCATTCTACCTTATCTCCGAGAGTGCGACTGGATGTGCTCGTTAGACCTTCAGGATGCTTACTACCACATCAAAATCTCTCTCTATTAGATTCCAAAAGTTTTCTTCCAACTTATTTAAGAAAGCCTGCCTTCTATATATTGTCAGGGGAAAAACGCTCTTTTCAAATCTTGAATTGTATTGTCCAAATCTAATGGAATCAATTTCTATTTTTAAGTATTTCAACATTTTACTTTGTATTTCCTTCCAAATGTATTTACTGTATCTTGTACAATTTTAGCTAACCAAAACCACAAGTATTTGATTTTAAAAATTCCCCACATGTAAGTTTTCTGTTCATTAACTATGTCCTGATATAGTGATAATTTGACTCACTATTAAAAATACATTTTGAAAACAATTGTTAGTTAAATATACAATATACAATGACAGGGTCTATATTAAATCATCAAATGCTTAGAAAAGTGAACGATAATTTATCAACCCCATGTAAGTGAAAGCTTACAAACTCGAACGCTTAGAACAGCGATTTTTTTTCCAAGTGAAAAAAATAGCTGTTCCAAAAAAAAAAAAAAAAACACTTAAAACATAACATAAAGTGGGAAGCTTCGCACCTCCACCTCCGGATGTGGGGGGGGCTGTGCCCCCCACCCCCCTACTTAAATATACCAAGTTCGAGATTGCACTACAGTGATGAAAATGGCAAAGTAATGGATGCGGCCAAACGATTTCTTTCCCAGGGAAAGAATTTGCTTATATGCCGCTTCGTCATTTTGCCTTTTTGTCTTTTCAAGTTCGACCAAGACACATTTGAAAGACTGCATCTTCGGTCATCTAATAGGAATCCACAGTGACATCATCTGCAAATAATTGCAGTCATTTTCTTGCCTATATCCCCATGGAAAACATTATACGTTACTTTGTCTGATTTTCTGAGCCAGAGGCTCTAAATAGGGATGAAACCATAATTGGGATAACAGACATGCCTGAGTAGTACCGTATACAGTTTATCTTTAATTTTATCTAAGACCTCAAATATAGATGATTCAACACTTTTTG
The DNA here is from genome assembly GCF_019279795.1 of Protopterus annectens. Taxonomy (NCBI): domain Eukaryota; kingdom Metazoa; phylum Chordata; order Ceratodontiformes; family Protopteridae; genus Protopterus; species Protopterus annectens. The sequence goes on along the minus strand of NC_056742.1, from coordinate 482,831,328 downwards.
AGGCCCCCTGAAAATCCAAATATTTTCAAAATTTCTCACAGAGTTCCTATGAACTCTGTTGAACACCTTTTCAGCATCCAGACTCACTAGTAGGAGGAGGATACCCTTTCTCTCTGCCTCTCTGTGACTTCACTGTGCTCTCAAAATGTTATCATTGACAGAGGACTTCCAAGATGGCAGCACTCTGATCAATGCTTTAATTTCAACTCTCCATAACTTTCAACCTCTTAGCAAAAGAAATCTGGACAAAGCCTAAAATAATATAGGAAACAATGTCCCAAAAATAGGGACAGATTTTAAATATTACTCATAAATGTATACAATTGCTAAAATAATGGGATATGAGCTAGCATACATTTTCTGAATTATATGAAGTTAGAAAATCAAGTGTATGTTATTATTCAGTGACTTCAATTCCTATTGATTTGCCAGATCAATGAGAATTGAAGTTACTGAATAATGAAATACATTTTATGAGGAACAGGCCAAAATATGATGCAAAAATCTGGACATTCTATACACATCTGGACAATTGAGAAGTATGCAGATCTTCCTGTGTGAAAGCAGAAAATGAAAAATAGCAGTCAGTGAAATTGCAATTTTGGATAAAATTAATTTACTGGCTATTAAGTACACTGCATGCCAAAAAAAAAGACATTTGGAGAAACAGGAAGAAAATCAATCAGAAAAGGTGAAGAGAAAACACTGGCTGTGAAGAATCCTGCAGCTGTTCAGCAAAAAGCAGTTCATGCTTTAGCTTTGACACTACAAGGAATGGCTTCCAGTGATTTAGAGGAAAATCAATAAAAGGTACTCAGAGGTGATTAAAATAAATGAAACATTAAAGGAATATATCTACTCAAATAACAAAAGGCTAGAAAAAAGAAAAAAAATAGCTATTCAGATGAACTGATAAAATTGCAAAAATCAGAGGATGAAATGAAGAAAAAACTGGCTAAGTATAAAACTTCTCAAGAAGAACTGTTTCAAAAAAATTTATGGTTAGAAGACAGAGTGAGCTTAGAAAACATAAGATTTTCTGTAGTAGCAAAGAAATTGGAAGGAACAGATTATATTAATTTTATGAAAGCACAAATAAGCAACTAGACTGGTATTTCACAGCGGCTTTTGTTAACTGAAAGGGCACATCAACTGTTTGCTCCAAACCTGGCTAAGATAAATTAGCCAAGACCTATATTAGTAAGGATGCAATAATACCAGCAGAAAGATCTGATCTTGACAAAACTATGACAAAGGGAAAATATTAAAAACTGGAGACGGCAGAGTGTTTTTGAAAAATTATTTTTTATTATACACCAAGCAGAGGAGAAGCATATTTATCCCCACAATCAGGAAATGTTGAGAGGCATGTGTGAAATTCAAGTTGCTGTATATAGCTGTCTTTAGAATATTTTTCCTGGAGGATCAAAACATTTTGTATGCAGAACAGGTTAAGCCAGCAAACAGAAGGGGACCCTGCTTCTCGTTCTTTTGACAATAAAGCTAATAGAGAGACTTTGCTAGGGAAACCTTTTATAATGTTCCAAAGGAAAATGCTTGAGGAAAAAAATTGCATCAGTTGACCAGAAGAATCAGAAGCACCTTGGACTCAAACCAGAGTCTGGTGGTAGAAGATGGAGCTGAACAGGATGAATACCAGCAATACTAAAATTAGTGAATAAATGGGAGAAAATAAAGCATCAGTTCAAGTTTGCAAGAAAAAGTGTCTGAGAAAGAATGGTCTTTTGCTGACTTTGTTAAACTTGTTGGAGGACCACAAATCATATGTCCCACTTTATAATATTAATGTTTAGAAGGGCACTAAAAAGGAAAAGTAACTGTAAGTAAAATAATTTGTTCATATTAGTATTTGAATAAAACATTTCATGTTATAAATATTATTAATATTTTCAGTCACTGTTGTATGTGTTAAAGATATTAAAGTAAACATAAGTTATAAGAAATAATAGGCTTTACAATATAACAAGAGAAGCAGGATTATTGGGCTAGAATTTATTGGAGAAAACTGGTAAAAGAACCAAGGTATTGGGAGCAAATAATTAGAAAGAGAAAGGTAATAGACTGGACATAGCCCAATAATTTATTTAGAAATAGGGGGATCCTAAGTGAAAGACCAGCACCCATAGAGTTTTAGAGGAATCTAGAACAGAAGCTGCTGTTAAAATGAATAATTAGTAGAGCATACAAAACATTGCATTATAACTATAAGAATCAACCAGAGGAGGCTAGAAAGGATTGGGAAGAGAGATTGGATACTCAATTCACAAAGAAACCATGGAGGATATATGCATGTCTCCCAAATATGCAACAAAGTCTAGAAGATTTAAGATGTTTCCTTGGAAGTATTTACAAAGGTCTTTTTATACTCCAGGTAGACTCAAAATAATTTTCCTCAGGTAGACTAAGGTAGTGAATAAGAGATAACAGCCTCCCTTGAAATCTGAATATTTTAATGCATTTAATAGAACAGTGTACAACTTAGTTTAATTTAAAGATAGCCAGTGTTTATTTTCTTATGACTAAAATTTACTGTTTTCTGAAAACAAGAAAGCTGTTTTTCACATCTGGGAGGTATAGCTCACAACTGTCCAAATTTCTGTAGAATGTCCAGAATTTTGCCTCCTGTTCCTCATTAAATTTGTGGTTTTCTGGAAAATCATTGAGGATGAAAGTCACTAAATGATGACAGGCATTTGTTTTCAGACTTCAAATCATTCAGAAAATGTGTGCATATACAAAACCTTTTATTCTAACAACTTTCTACATTTATAGGAGCAATATTTAAAATCTGTCCCTATACAAATACGATCATTGATATTTTCAGTGATTGTTATCACATGGTTCTTACATGTTTTTAATTTTTTACGTGACAAATATTTTATTTTTAATAAAATTTTTATGTCAGGGGAGGGTTAAATGTGATTTAATGTGATATAATTGAATTAGGTATTGTTAATTAGTTAATTAGTTGATTTAGGCATATATATAATGTTTGTTACTGGTTCACCAATCTGATGAAGTCAGTGCTTTGAGACAAAACCTAGGTTATTGGTGAATTGGTGCTGCCTTGTGCGTTGGACAATAAACCTGTTTTCCTTCTCGGGCAGTTTGGTTATCGTTTTTTTATGTTTTAAATGTTTCTCTTACATACTTAGAAAGTTATTAGAATAAAAGGCTTTGCATTAGCAAGCATTTTCTGAAGGATACATAGTCTGAAGTTCATGCCTGTCATTGTTGTGGTTGTAGTCATTAAATAATTTGACAGAAAGCCACACATTTTACAAGGAAACAGACAAAAATACCTCTCATTGCTCACAAATTGTAGACAAAGCCAAAAATAATGAGGGACAAAGGCAAACAAATTAAATACCACTTTTTTATCTATTTGCTAATCAGGTAAACTTACTATACAAAGTACAAAGTGTCTCTTCAGGATCACTGTCTGAGGGACTTCCTCAAAGGCAGAAAGTAGGCAAATGGAGCTAGAAGGATTCAGACCCTATACTTTTGGCTACAGGGAGCAGTTTGTTAACAATTCAGAGCCTTAAGCACCAGACAGCTCCAATTAACTTGAATTGCATTTCTGATTATTAAGTATCCAACTGTAATAACTAGCGTTATTGACCATTACCTTCAGTGATTTATCAGTAAATGAAGATGTTACAGAAAGTCTGTCCATTAGTGAGGTGGACTAAGGCTCTCAGCTCTTAATGCGCTGCTTCCTATATTCATGGGTGCAGGGTTTGATTCTTCCCAGATGTATATTTGCCTGCTGTGTGGCTTTGAGCAAGTCTCTAAATCAGACAGTGCTCCTAGGACTTGGAAGATTAAAAAATATGAGCAATAATTTTGAGACGGTAATGACTCCCAGTACTTACCTGAATTGGTAGGAGAACTGGAAATGATCATAGTAGACAATTGCTGTAATCCAGGGATATAGTTCATCCAGAAGCAATTTGTCTGGAGGGCATAGGACTGAAACAGAGAAGATAACTAGCTCTCTGGGGAAAAGATTGTGCATCATTCAGAGCATTTTTCAGACAGCAAGGAGGTATCTTCATCTTTCTGAGTTTAACAATTTTAGATGAAGAAGGGAAAGTGAAGGCAGTAAAACCACACAAGTCCTCCATTGAAATGGCAGTGTCTTTTTTCTGCAGGACATCATCACCCAGGTCAAGAACTGTCTGGAAGAAGATCATTTACACTGGAAATGGGCATCCGATAACTTGTTACATAGTTCTTCCCTTAAGAAGGATAATTTCAGTCATCCTGTCCTGTACAGGTAGCCCCTAGACAAAGCATATATGCAGTAAAATCTGAAGCTGGCTACATGACAGCCCACTGTAGAAGCCATAAACAATGTTTTTACAAGATCCTCTTTGAGTGTACATTCAGAAGTGTTTTTGTACTTTTCTGTTTTTCCCATCAGGATGGAAGAGAACTGAAACTATTGAGATAAACAGATGAGGGTGCCAAGCCTTAATATGGCACAGCATTAAAAACTTGTCAAACCTGTCCAAAGCTTTCAACTCCTTGTAAGGAAACAAGATGGCAAGTTGTTGTGGACTCAGTCCACACACACGTGCGCATACATGCACATATGCATACACACAGACATGACTCTTGAATTGTTTAATTCAAAACTGCTATTCCAGAGTTAATGCAAATGCTGAGTCAGCCCATTTGTTAGTGCACATGGGAATGCAGCAGCAGCCTCAGTGCTTCAAATATCTCCTCCACCTGTTCAAAAAGGACTATGCCTTAAACCTCCCACTCTTAGGAGTAAGCAGAGGTGAGTGCAGAATGCAGCAAATGTGCTTCATGTTGATTATCCTTTGTAGGAGCAGAGCTATTGATTAGTAGAGAAAGTGATCATGTCTACGTGTTGACAAAAGACCTGTGTTTCTGTTTGTATGGAAGCAGATCTCTTTTTTTTTTTCTTACAGCCAAGCAGTGGCCCCAATCTGTATAGCACCCAAGGCAGCTGCCTGGATTGCTTTGAGCTGCATCCAGCCCTGATCACAATGACTTAGGCAACCACAAGTAGAAAGGGTCAGCACCAAACATAGGGAGCCTATAACAAGAACATTTGCCAGAAATCCTGTAGAGGTATTAGAGATATTTTGGAAATTTTATGAAAGCTGTTATAAAGCAGAGAGGAATGTGGAAACCAAGAAAGACCACAAATGGAAATATTTATGGAAGACTTAAACATGACAGTTAGAGGCAGATGAAGCTCACCAACTAATAGCCAACACAGGAAAAGATGATATATAATCAGTCTGCAGGAAAATGTCCAGGAACAGATGGTATACCTGTGGGAGTCTGGAAGCTAGGAAGGAAGAAAGTGAAACAGATGTGGAAGTTTTGTTTAGCAGTATTTTAAAAGTGGGGGAAGTACCAACATCTTGGAAGAAATCTGTGGTAGCTGTATTACACAGAGATGGAAAAGACCCATCAGACCCAGTTTCATATAGTCTAATTTCAATTTTAAACCATGTTTCTTCTAGAGGCAAGAATTAAAGTGGGAGGGTTCCTCTCTGATAAATTGTGTTTGAACTGAGCCAACAGGCAGGGTTGTCCTTTTCCCCCTTTATTTGTTTTATAGTTAAAGCCATTGGCAAAGAAAATAAAGAACTCAGAAATTCAAGGATATAATTGGTATGATAATCAAGAAAAGTTGGCTTATTTTCTTTGCCAGTGGATCTAAACATAAAGGAAATTACAACTACAGCTTATTAGAGAGGAACCCCTTCACTTTAATTCTTGCATCTGATCCTTCATATATCCTCCTAATTAACCTTATTATTATGTCAAAGAATTCAAATGCTTCTATTGCCCTACTCAAGCTCTCACCTTACTCTACTGAATGCATTCTCTGCATCAAGACCCACCAACAACAGTGGTATTTCCTTACATTCTGCTTCCCTCTGGATCATTATTGTTCTATTAATGTTGTTAAATGTTTGCCTCCCATCCATAAAACCACATTGATCCATACCTATCAATTTTGGCAACATCTTTGCCATTAATTTAGCTAGTGTAGATGTAAACGCTTTATAATCATGGTTTAAAATTGAAATGGATCTATATGAAGCTAGGTCTGACAGGTCTTTATCCTCTTTGGATAATACAGCCACCACCACTACCTTTTCCCCTAATATGCTGGTGCTTTCCCTCCTTTTATATACTATTTTTAAACACCTTTATTGAATCATCACTTGTGACATTGGCAAATTTACATATATATAAAAATAAACAAACTGTATTAACAAGTTCATGTTTACAAACATACTTTACATATATTTCTCTATATCATATAATCTAAGCAACATTACATAAATTATTAAATTCCTGCCTTTTTTAAACAAGAAACATCTTTATTAAACCATCAGCTATGACATAGGCAATCATACATTTATATAAATGAAAATAAACCACACTGACACAATTGTAAGCTGCAAGCATTATACATCACAAACCATACTGATACACTTCCAGTTGCAGGCATTATACACTACTTATAATCTATCCAGTCATTTTCAGTCAAACATTACATAGTTCATTTAAGTCCAGCCTAATTTTAAACCTCATTCCTCCCATTATGGTATGTATTCTTCCCACAATTCCAATTTTTTCCTATGTAGTTTACTCCAACCCTTTTTTAAAGATATCAATTTCAGTTGTTTTATCTCTGTTATATGCACTACTTGTAGTATAGCTGATGTAGATTTTGATGTTGATTTTCTAGTAATTGCTTTTGGCAGCCACCATAATTAGACACAGAAAGGCCTTACCATGTCTAAGCAATTCTGATTCTGTAGCAGAGCTCAGAAAAATCATCACCCTCATCACACTAATCGGCCCACCCAGTATCTCTGTCAGTGCATCCTGCAGGGAATCCTTAAAATCCACCAGCTCACCACACTCCCAGAAAATATATTCCCCAATTACATCCTTCTTTACTGTCACACCTGCAACATTTGCTGTCTACTTGAGGAAAAAATCTGTGGCGCCTACTTGGGGTAAGAAAATATCTGTAAACATTTCCAAGAAAAAATCCTAAATCTTCTAGATTTTGTTGCATATTTGGAAGACATACATATATCCTCCCATTGTTTCCTTGTGAATTGCTTATCCAATCTCTTTTCCCAATCTTTTCTAACTACCTCTGATTGATTCTTAACGTTATCGTGCAATATTTTATATGCTCTACTAATTATTCCTTCTTAAATGGCAGCTTATCTTCTAGATTCAATTAAAAACTCTAGCAGGTTTGGTCTTTCGTTTAGGACCTCCCTATTTCTTTCTCTTTTTTTTTGCGCATACTGTATCAGTCTTGCAGTCCAAATAAATTCTTGGCATCTTTCCATTCTATCATTTTCCCTCTCTAGTTATTTGCTCCCAGTACCATGGTTCCTTTGCCAATTTTCTCCAATAAATTCTAGATACTTTATAGATATAATATTCTGTATAATTTTTGTTATTCTCCTTGAAGGCCTGCATCCAAAATCCCAGTCTCTCCTTGTTTCTTGAGATTCTCCCTTGTTTCATCATCATCCCTTTCTACTTTGAATTATAGTTTTCTTCTTGTGCTATGTACAGGAGCTTTAACCTAACTCTGTAGCTCTGGAATACCCCTTCAAATTGGGTAATCCCAATCTGCCCTGATCTATTAAAAGAATCAGTATATCCCACTTTACTCTTGCTGTCTTCCCCTCCTAGGTAAAGTCCTTTAGCTCTTTATTCATTGCTATCCACAACTTCTCCTCTGAGTGATAAAAATATGCCTGACCTGTGTATAAGACTAATTTGACTAAAACATTTAACTGCTTGTATCTTACTATCCATATCCATATAACAAAGCTTCCATTTTCTCAGTTTTTGTATTATCTTTTGTTTATTTGCTTCTCACATATCCTTAGCTGCCACACCACAATAATTTTAATCTATACTCCTAAATGCATAATTTTATCATGTTCCCATAAATATGGATATTGCTGAACCAATTCATATGTGGGTACATAATTTACAGCTATTGTCCATCTTTTAGCTTCAATAATTTTGTGTTGTATCTTGAAAAGATCTGAAACTATCTCAAAATATTCTACAACACTGAAATGTCCCTTTCTGGTTTTGTCAGGTATAAAATAATATCATCTGCAAATAGACCCAGCTTTTTTTTGACTACCATACCAATTATATCCTTGAATTTCTGAGTCCCTTATTTTCTTTACCACTGGTTCTAAATATAATTCAAATAACAAAGGGAAAGAGGACACTCCTGCCTGATCCTCTATTTAAGCAGAAATTATCAGAAAGGACTTGACCGACTTTAATTTTCACCTCTGATCCCTCATATATCCTCCTAATCAGTCTTACAGTTTTTTTTAGGAAATGTAAATGTTTCCACTGCTGTGCTAATAAAGTCCCAGTTTATTCTGTCAAATGCATTCTCTGCATCAAGATGCACAAACAACAGTGGTATTTTCTTACAAATTGCGTCCCTCTGGATCATCAGTCTTCTGTTAATGTTGTCAAATCTCTGCCTCCCTTCCACAAATCCCCATTAATCCATTGCTACTAATTTTGGCATTACCTTTACCATTCTTGTAGCCATTGTGTACATAAACACTTTATAATCATGGTTTATTATCGCAATGGGCCTGTATGAAGCTGCCTCTGATGGATCTTTATTCCCCGTTTAGCAATTACAGCTACCACTGCTTTCTTCCAGGATGCTGGTACTTATCCTCTTAAAATACTGTTAAAACCTTCCAGATCTTTATTAGTTTTTTCCCTCCTAGCTTCTGAACTTCCACAGGAATACCATCTATTCCTGGGGACTTTCCTGTAGATTGGTTATACATTACAATTTTTATCTCAGCTTTTCCTATCCTAACTATTAATAACTGAGCCTCATCTACCTTTAACATTGGAATATTTAATTCTTCCATAAACATTTCCATTTGTATCTTTTCTTGATTTCCATATTTCTCTGCTTTATACAGACTTTCATAGAATTTCCAAAATATTTATAATACCTCTACAGGATATCTTGTTACTTTCCTTGTTATAGGCTCCCTAAGCTTGGTGACAGCCCTTTCTACTTTCTGTTGCCTGAGTCATTGTGCTAAAAGTTTTTGTGCTGTAGTGTTATTGTCAAAAAACAGTTGCTTAACAGCAATATTTCTACATTTGTAAATATCATCGACATAAGCCCTTATTTTCTGCTTAGCATTCTGCAGTTGATCCTCTTCTTGTTCTGTGAGATTCCCACTATTCTGCAATACTTTAACATTTGTCAGTCCCTCTAAATAATTCTTGTTACTTCTTAACCATACCTCCCTTTCTTTTATTTCCACCCTTTTTTAAAACTCCATCTTAATTTTATCCAACTGTCAAGGTATATGTTCAGAAGATATTTCTATCCTCTCGAATAGCTCCTGAATAATCTCCACTACCCATTCCTTAAATTCCTTTCGTTTCAACAGATAGGTGGGAAATCACCAGTGTCTCATTTTTATTTCATTACCCTGTGTTTTTATTTTAGTTATTATTGGTGCATGATCTGAAATAGTTATTTATTGTGTATCAAGACCTTCAATTAAATGCACATTTTCCTGTGAGATGTAAATTCTGTTTAACCTAGCCCAGTTTTTATATCATGAGGAATAATATATAAATTTAGTCCAAACTCATATTACTGAATTCACATATTCTATGTCAAATATTTTCATAAATTTCTTCAAAAATCTACCCTTTTTTGTTATACTTCCCCATCTGGGCCCCCCCCAGATGCACATCTTCACTGCTACAAATCAAATTCCAGTCCGCATGTACGAGTAATATTCCTTGCTGAAAACTGATTTTTTTTCTCCCAGAATTTTCTTAAGGTCCATTATAGTAGTTTTAGATGGAATATAAATACATAACAGTGTAATCCTCCTCCTTTACCAGTAGCCGCTTAGCACTACAACTCTGCCATTACTATTGGAGCTCCTGTAGCAATTAATATAAATAGTCCTCTTTTTGTTTGCCTCAGGTATTCCGCTGAATAACCATCCTGAAAACCCTTCTTTATCAAATTCACATGTTCAGTTCTTTCCAAGTGTGTCTCCTGTAACATAGCTATTTGCACTCTACGTTTTTAATATAGTTCACTACTCTTTCTTTTTTTGTATTTTTCTGTGAGACCATTGACATTTAAAGACATTACAGAAAGCATTATTGTATTAAAAAGTTAATATTCCCACCTTTTATGTATAACACCCTTTTTTGTTAAACATCTAGTTCCACCTTGTGTGTTACATGCATACACTGTTTGGCAGGTTGAACTTTTATACAGTTGTTTTCTTGTCATATACATGTGAGCCTGTGTCACATCTTACAGAACTTTTTCATTTTATTGAAAGCCCTCAAAAAAAAAAACTCTCCAATACCCCCTAAAACCTATTAACTTAATACTAACACACAAACCTATATGTATCTTTAAATATTGAAGTTTTGCCCTCCTAATAGGAACAAATGTCCCAAACTGACAGCCACAATTGCACACTTCAGTTAACCTAAAAGAAAGGTTATGCGTGCTCAGACACATGATGCAGCCTATGCTTCTACTAAGTGCTGACTGGTTCTGTCATATCTTTATAGCTCTCTCAACTGGGAAAACCCCTGAATGGTTTCAGTGAACATTATCTCCTAGCCAGTTTTGTCTTTTCTTTTTCTTTTTTCCTCAGCTAATCTCTCTCTTCCAAACTCTGACCAATTTCTCTTTATGAAATTGTCTCCATGGAGAGATGAGAACTAGACAGCCCATTTTTCATGATCTGGTTGTTTTCATGGAGACATGAGAACCAGACAGTCAATTTCTCTTTATCAGATTATTTCCATGGAGACATGAGGGCCAGATACAAAACTGCTACTAAGCATACATTCATTTGCTAGAAAAAAGCCTCTTGATATTCAATATTGTTTTTAATTTACTTGCTTTATCTTAAACATGTTACTTAATCAGTCTAAGGTCCTTAATCCAGTCATCCCCCATGCAAGAATGAGAAACAGCACATTCATTATTTTTCTTTTATCATGTTCTTTTAACCATTTTTTTCCCACATTGCAGTGCCTGCCTTTCTTAAAACTGAACAAGAAGAAAGAGAGAAGGGAGAAATAAAGAAAGGGAAAAGGGAAGAGTAGCACCTATTTAAAATCTGCATTACACTTAAAAATAACTGAGAAATCTTTACATTATAGCATGTAAAGAAAACCATACATCAGAAAAATAGTACTGTTAAAAATGTTTTCTTTACTTACAGTTAACTTTCTCCCCTCTCCCCCCCTCCCCAAAGCATTTTTCTGAACATTAATGATAGTAGTAGGGCATATACTTTAGAGTCTCCCACAAGTGCAACAGATTTTGAAAAACTCCAATATTTCCAGATTTTCTTGTTCTGTCATATTTCACAAATATAATTATTGCATTGTAATCACACATTAAGTTACTGGTTTTATTACTGTTCATCTCCGTATCCTGTCTCTGATTCATTTCCAATGTACTCGAGTCTTCTTGTCAACTCTTGTGTTCCCTTCTTTCTCTCCAACATTTTCTGTTGAAACATTGGAAAAGGTTTCACAGGTACATGCTCTCTGTGGTCTTTATTGCCAGAAGAAAAAGAAACAGAATCTCCTTGTGTTTCACAGCTCCCTTTTGTTGGACAAACTTTTGTATTTCCGCCTTAGCATGTACTTCACCAAAAATGATTTTGTCCCTCCAGGGAAGAATACCTTGAAGACAGCTGTGTACAGCAGTTTAAATCTCACGCCTGTGTCTCAACATTCCCAGACTATTGCAATGAATTCACTCCTTTTTTGCTTGGTGTGCAATAAGTAATCATTCTCCACAAACACTCTGCTGTCTCCCACTTTTAGTATTTTGTTTTTCTGCCACATTTTTGTCAAAACCATCTCATTCTGCTGGTAGGGTTGTATCTTTACTATTGAAGGTCTAGGTTGCATTCTCATAGCAAGGTTTGGAGGATACACATGATGTGCCCTTTCAACTAACAACTCCTGCTGTGGAATATCAGTCCAGTTGCTTATTTATGCTTTCATAAAATTAATGCACTCTGTTCCTTCCAGCTTCTTTGGTATAGATGAAAATCTCAGGTTTTCCCTGCATGCTCTGTCCTCTAATTTTATTATTTTTTAAACATCTCTTCCTGAGCAGTTTCACATTCAGTCAGACTTTTCTTCATTCCAATCTCTGATTTTTGCTGCTTTATCACCTCATCTGAATATCTGTTTAAAGTTTATTTCATTTCTTCCAGCCTTTTGTTGTTTGTGTTGATATACTCCATCACTGTTTCATTTATTTTAACCAGGTCTGTATACAGTTGTCTTTTTAAAATATCCTTGTTGAATTATTATTTGTGACATTGGCAAATTTAAATTTTTATGAAAGTAATCCAACTATATTAACAAGTTCATGTTTACAAACATTATACTTCATATATATTGCTATATATTATATAACCTAAGCAACATTACATAAATTATTCAAATTCTGCCCTTTTTTAAACAAGAAACATCTTGATTAAACCATCACTTATGATATAGGCAATCATACATTTATATACATGAAAACAAACCATACAGACACAATCCTAGTTGCAAGCATTTTACATCACAACCCATACTGAAACACTCTCAGTTGTAAACATATATACATCACTTATAATCTACGCAATCACTTTCTTTGCTTTTTTAAACACTTTTATTGAATTATCACTTGTGACATAGGCAAATTTACATTTATATAAAAGACAGATTAACATTAACAAAAATTATACTTCACATATATTGCTATATATCTTATAACGTAAGCAACACTACATAAATTATTCAATTCCTGACCCTTTTTAAACAAGAAACATCTTTATTAAACCATCACTTGCAACATAAGCAATCATACATTTATATACATGAAAACAAACCACACCAACACAATCCTAGTTGGAAGCATTTTACATCACAAACCATACCAACACACTGCCAGTTGCAAACATTATACATCACTTATAATCCACCCAATCATTTTCAGTCAAATATTACATAGCTCACTTAAGCCCTGCCTTCTTTTGAACTTTATTCTTCCCCTCTGTGTATTGTTCCCACAATTCCCATTTTTTCCTGTTTAGTTTGCTCCTACCCTTTTCTAAAGATCTCAATTCCAGTTGTTTTATCTCTGTTACTATATTCACTTCTTCTAATATACTTGCTTTATATTTTGATTACCATTTTCTAGCAATTGCTTTTTTTGACAGCCAGTATAATTAGACACAGCAAGTCCTTACTGTGTCTAGGCAATTCCGATTCTGTATCATAGCTCAGAAAAATCATCTTCCTTGTCACACCAATCCACCAACCCAGCATCTCCAACAGTGCATCCAGCAGGGAATCCTTAAAGTCCACTAACCCACCACATTCTCAGATGTTCCCAAGTACCTCTTTATTCCTCTTGCTGTCTACCTGAGAAAAAATTCCCTGGAGTCTACTTGGGGTATAAAATATCTGTGTAAACATTCTCAAGCAAAAATCCTAAATCTTTTAGATTTATTGTATATTTGGAAGACATACATATATCCTCCCATTGTTTCTTTGTGAATTGCATATCCAATCTCTCTTTCCAGTTGTTTCTAACCTCCTCTGATTGTTTCTCATAGTTATCATGCAATATTTTATATGTTGTACTAATTATTCCTTTTTTAATGGAAACTTCTGTTCTATATTTTACTAAAAACTCTACTAGTGCTGGTCTTTCATTTCTTTTTGCCTATACTCTGATATCAATCCTTGATAGGGAAGGCAGTCTCTAACCTGCAGTCTAAATAAATTATTGACGTCTTCTCATTATATCATCTTTCTCTCTCTACTTATTTGCTCCCAGTACCTTGGTTCCTTTGTCAGTTTTCTCCAATGAATTCCAGCCCCCTCTTTCCTATTGTCTATATGTGTAATTGCAGTCATACCTATCTGCAGAATCTCCTTTCTTCATTCATGTGCTGGCTTAGTTCTTAGGATACTTTCTGCTACTTTATGCATATAATATGCTGTATGATTATTTTTATTCTCATTAAAGGCCTGCATCCAAAATCCCAGTCTCTCATTGTTTCTTGAGCTCCCCACATTTCATCATCCCTTTCCACTTTGAATTATAGTTTTCTGCTTGTGCTATGTATAGGAGCCTTAATTGTGTAGCTCTGAAATACCTGTTCAGTTCGTGTAATCCCATGTCGCACTGTTCCACTGGTAAAATCAGCTTTTCCCACTTGACTCTTGCCATTGTCCCCTCCCAGATAAAGTCCTTCAGCTCTTTATTAATTGCTTTTCTCAACTTCTCCTCTAGTGGATAAAAATATGCCTGAAATGTGTATAAGACTAAAGGGACTAAAACTTTTTAACTGCTTGTATCTTACTGTCCATATCCATATTACTCAGCTTCAGTTTTCTCAGTTTTTGTATTATCTTTAGTTTAGTTTCTTACCACACCCTTAGCTGCCACACGAGAATCATTTTTTAATCCATACTCCAAAATACTTCATTTTATCATGTCCCCATTCATGTATGGGTACATAATTTACCACTATTGCCTTTGGTTTACCTTTATTAATTTAGTATCCCCCCCAAAATTGAAATTGTCTTAAAATATTCCACAACCTGTAATGTCTCTTTCTGGTTTTGTTAGGTATAAAATAATATCATCTGCAAACAGAGCCAGCTTTTCTTGACTACCATACCAATTATATCCTTGAATTTATGAGTCCCTTATTTTCTTTGCCAATGGTTGTAAATATAATGCAAATAAAAAAGTGGAAAGAGGACACCCCTGCCTGTTTCCTCAGCTCAAGTAGAAATTATCAGAGAAGACTCGACCGACTTTAATCTTCACCCCGATCCCTCATATATCCTCCTAATCGATCTTACAATTTTTTCAGGAAATGCAAATGCTTCTGTTGCCCTTCTCGTAAAGTCCCAGCTTACTCTGTCAAATGCTTTGTCTGCATCAAGACCCACCAACAACAATTGTATTTTCTTACAATCTACTTCCCTCTGGATCATCAGTGTTCTGTAAATGTTGTCAAATCTTTGTCTCCCTTCCACAAAACCACACGGATCCATTGCTACTAATTTTGCCATTACTTTCGCCATTCTTTTAGCCATTATGGATATGAACAATTTATAATCATGGTTTAGTATTGAAATGGGCTTGTATGAAGCTGGATCTGATGGTTCTGTATACCCTCTTTAGGTATTACAGCTACCACTGCTTTCTTCCAGGATGCTGGTACTTCTCCTCCTTTTAAAATACTATTAAACAAAACCTTCCATATCTTTATCAGTTTTTTTCCCTTCTAGCTTCTGAACTTCAACAGGAATACCATCTATTCTTGGGGACTTTCCTGTAAATTGTTTATACATCACAATTTTTATCTCATCTCTTCGTATTCTAACCATTAATAATTGAGCCTCATGTACCTCTAACCTTGGCAGATTTAATTCTTCCATAAACATTTCCATTTGTATCTTTTCTTGATTTCCATATTTTTTTGCTTTATACAGACTTTCATAGAATTTCAGAAATAGTTCTAATACCTCTACAGGATCTCTTGTTACCTTCTTTGTTATAGGCTCCCTAAGCTTGGTGACAGCCCTTTCTACTCTCTGTTGCCTGAGTCATTGTGCTAAAAGTTTGGGTCTATATCACATAATCAAAATATGATTTCAGCAAACGGCATTTACTTCGAAAATGCCGTTCACTGAATTTGATCTTGTGGGGGGCTGTGCCCCTACACCCCTGCTAATTATATATATCAACTCTAAGATCGCACTACAGTGAAGAAAGGGCAAATATTCCAATATTCACTGTACTGCGATCTCACTATTAGCAATGCGCTGGATGCCGTTTTTGATGTAAATACCATTTGTTGAATTCATCTTTTGATTATGTGATATAGACCCAAATGTTTTTGTGCTCTAGTGTTATTATCAACAAAACAGTTGCTTAACAGCAATCTTTCTAAACTCATACATATTATTGATGTAATCCCTTATTTTCTGCTTAGCATTTTGCAGTTGATCCTTTTCTTGTTCTGTGGAATTCCCCCTGTTCTGCAATATTTTAACATTTGTCAGTCACTCCAAATAATTCTTGTTACTTTTTAACCATAGCTCCCATTTTTATTTCCACCCTATTTTTAAACTCCATCTTAATTTTAGCCCACTCTCTAGCTATATTTTCAAAAGAAATTTATATCTTCTCGAATACCTCCTGAATAATCTCCACTACCCATTCCTTAAATTCCTCTCTATTCAGCAGATAGGTAAGAAAGCACCAGTGTCTCATTTGTATTTCATTACCTTGTGTTTTCATTTTAGTTATTATTAGTGCATGATATGAAATAGTTATTCAGTGTGTATCAAGACCTTCAATTAAATGCATGTTCCTGTGAAATGTAAATTCTGTCTAATGCAGCCCAGTTTTTATATCTTTGGGGAGTAATATCTAAATTTACTCCAAACTCCTATTATTGAATTCACATCTTCTATGCCAAATATTTTCATAAATTTCTTTAAAAATCTACCCTCCTTTGTCATACTTTCCCATCTGCCCCCCTGACACACATCTTCACTGCTGCAAATCAAATTCCAGTCCCCACCTATAAGTAATATTCCTTGCTGGAAACTGATTATTTCTCTCAGAATTTTCTTAAGCTCCATTATAGTAGTTTTAGGTGAAATATAAATACATGCCAGTGTAATCTTCCACCCTTGCCAGTAGCCCATTAGCACTGCAAATCTGTCATTATCTTTTTTTATCCTTGTCCATCACTATTGGAGCTCCTCTTGCAATTAATATGAGTAGTCCTATTTTCCTTTGTCTCAGGTATTCCGCTGAATAACCATTCTGAAAACCTTTTTTTATGAAATTCATATGTTCACTTCTTTCCAAGTGTGTCTCCTTTAACATAGCTATTTGCACTCTACAGTTTTTAATATATTTCACTACTTTTTATTTTTTGGATTTATCTGTGAGAATATTGACATTTAAATACATTACAGAAAGCATTATTGTATTAAAAATGTAATGTTCCCACCTTTTATGTATAACACCTTTTTGTTAAATGCCTAGTTCCAGCTTGTATGTTACCTGCATACACTGTTTGGAAGGTTGAACTTTTATACAGTTGTTTCTTGTCATATCTATTTGAGCCAATGTCACATCTTACAGAACCTTTTGTTTTATTGAAAGCCCTCAAAAAGAAAAAACAACCCCAATACCCCTAAAACCTATTAACTTAATACTAACACACAAAACTATGTGCATCTTCAAATATTGAAAATTTACCTTCCTAATAGGTTCATAGGTTCATAGGTTCATACTAGGCTATCTGCCCGAGGGCATTTACAAGCCTAGCCCATAGTTTTGTGGCTTACGCCACCCCTTTAGTATGGGGAACTATACCCATTATTTTGCTGTGCCTCTGTTGAGCAGTGACACTGAGGTAATCCCTGGGGTATATCTGCGATCTCCCATCCATTGGTCAAGATTTCTCTTGAACAAGGCCAGCGAGGTGCTCTGCCTCACATATACCGGGATTTTATTCCACAAATGTCCCAAACTGATAGCCACACTCACAGACTTGAGTTAAACTAAAAGAAAGGTTATCCTTGCTAATATGCATTGTGCAACCTGTGCTTCAATTAAGTGCTAACTGGTTTTGTCTTATCTTTATAGCTGCCTCAGCTGGGGAAACACTGAATGCTTTCATAGAACATTATCTCCTATCTAGTTATTCTTTTCTCTTCCCCCCAGCCAATCACTCTCCATCAGAATGTAACCAATTTCTCTTTATCAGATTGTCTCCATGGAGACATGAGTACCAGACATCCAATTTCCCATTATCAGATTGTCTCTATGAAGACATGTGAACCAGTCAGTCAGTTTCTCTTTATCAGATTGTTTTCATGGAGACATGAGGGCCAGATACGGAATTGCTACTAAGCATACATTCATTTGCTAGTACAAAGCCTGATAATATTCTATATTCATATTCATTTGCTTGCATTCTGTTAAAATGTGTTACTAAATCAATCTAAGGTCCTTAATCCAGTCATTCTTCCATGCAAAAATGAGAAAATGCACATTTATTTTTCTTGTGTCATGCTCTTTTAACCTGACCTTTTTTTTACATTGCAGTACCTGCATTTCTTAAAACTGAACAAGAAGAAAGAAAGAAGGGAGAAAGAAAAGAAAAAAAAGAACAGCAGCACCTGTTTACAATATCCATTGTACTTAAAAATAACTGAGAAAATGTTACTTTATAGCATACAGTGAAATCCATACACCACAGAAATAGTACTAAGAATAAAAAATGTTGTTACTTGTACTTAACTTTCTCCCCTATCTTCCCCTCCTCAAAATATTTTTCCAAACATTAATGACTTGAAGTAGGACATATGCTTTAGAGTCTCCCACAAGTCCAACAAATTCTGAAAAATCCAATATTTCTTGATTTTCTTGTTCTGTCAATTTTTACAAATATAATTATTGCATTGCAATACCACATTAAGTTACTAGTTTCTTGTACTGTTCATCTCCATCTCTCAAATCCTATCTCTACTTCATTTCCAATGTACTCTCAATTCTTCGAGTCAACTGTTTCACAGCTCACTTTTTGTTGGACAAACTTTTGTGTTTCCTCCATATCACATACTTCATCAAAAAATGATTTTGTCCCTCCAGGAAAGAATACCTTGAAGACAACTGGGTACAGCAGTTTGAATCTCACACCTGCATCTCGACATTCCATGAATAGTGGAATAAATTTACTCCTCTTCTGCCTGGTGTACAATGAGTAATCATTCTCCACAAACACTGCTGTCTCCCACGTTTAGTATTTTGTATTTCTGACACAGTTTTGTCAGAATTAACTCATTCTGCTGGTAGGATTGCATCTTTACTATTAAAGGTGTAGGTTGCTTTCTCACAGCCAGGTTTGGTGCATACACATAATATGCCCTTTCAACTAACAACTCCTGCTGTGAAATACCAGTCCAGTTGCTTATTTATGCTTTCATAAAATTAACATACTCTGTTCCTTCTAGCTTCTCTGGTATAGTTGAAAATCTCAGTTTTTCCCTATGAGATCTGTCCTCTAATTCTATTATTTTTTGAAACATCTCTTCCTGAGCAGTCTCATATTCAGCCAACCTTTTTTCATTTCAACCCCTGATGTTTCCAGTTTTATTACTTCATCTAAATATTTGTTGAAACCTTCTTTCAGGTTTTCCAAACTTTTTTTGTTTGTGTTGATATAGTCCATCAGTGTTTCATTATTTTAATCAGGTCTTTGTGCAGTTGTCTTGTATCTTCCTGTAGATTACTGGAAGTCATACCTGGAGGTTGCATTGATTTTTGCTGAACAGCTGCAAAACTTTCCCCAGTCAGTGTTTCTTCCTCATTTTTTGTAGCTGTTTTTTTTCCACAGGTGCTCTGTATTGCTTTTTTCCTGGCATCCAGGCAGTATACTTACTAGCCAGTTACTGAATTTATCCATAAATATAAAAGTCTACTAGCCTTCTGTGCTGAGTTTCTGTTTTCACACTGGGCGAGTTAGAGTTAAGCTGGTACTCAATGTGCAGCCATCTTGGAATTTCCTTTTATATGCAATTAAACAAAATCTTTCAGATCTTTATCACTTTCTTCCCTTCTAACCTTCAAATTTCCATCTATATATCATATTTTCCTGGAGACTTCCCTGCCAATTGATTATATATCAATGTTGTTATTTCATTTTCTTCTATTCTAATATTAGTTGACAAGCCTCACCTTCCTTTAACTTTGGCATAATTAAGTATTTCATAAATATTTCTATTTGACTTCTTTCATTGTTTCTACATTTTTCTGATTTATACACATTTTCATAGAATTTTTGAAATATCTCTAATATTAGTAAAGGATTTCTGGTTAGTTTTCTTGTTATATATCTCTAATTTTGGTGATAGCCATTTCAACTATCTGCTGTCTAAATTTTTTTGCTAAAATGTTTTCTGCTCCGGAGTTATCTAAAAAATGTTGCTTAACAGTAATCTTTTAATCACATGAATATTATCCAAATATTTCCTTATTTTCTCTTTAACACTCTACAGTTGCTCCTCTGCCTGTTCTGTGAGATTCCTCTTATTCTGCAATACTTTAACATTTGTCAGCCTGTCAAAATATTTTTATTGCTTCTTAATCACACATATTTCTCTTTTATTTCTACCCTATTTTTCACCTACATTTTTATTTTATCCCACTCACTGTTAATCCTGTCTGAAAAAAATTATACTTGGTATATTAACTCTCAAATAATTTCTACTACCTACTCATTGCATTCTTCCCTTTATAATGGGAAGGTGAGTGCCAGTGTCTCAGTTTTACTTCATTACCCTGCATTTTGTGTCTTGTTTTATTGGTGCATGATCTGAAATTATTATTGAATGTATGTCAGTTTTCAATTATTTGCCATTCTCCTGTGAAATATAAATTCTATTCAGTCTAACTCACTTACTGTACCTTGCAGAATATGTAAATTCTGCCGGAGATCGTACTACTAAATTCACATCTTTCATATCTAATATTTTCATAAATTTCTTCAAAAATCTACCCTCTTTTATTATATTTCCTTTTAGGTCCCACTGATGCATCCTAAATACTGCAAATTAAGTTCCAGTCCCCACCTATAAGTAATATTCCCTAACAGCCGATTCTTTTCTTACAAAATTTTCTCTTAAACTCTATAATAGCAGTTTTTGGTGGAATATAAATTATAATCCAGAGTAATCCTCCTTCCTTTCCAATTGCACCTTACTACCACAAATCTACCATTATTGTCTTTTCCTCATTTATCAGTATTGGAGCAATTGGCAATCAGTATTACTACCACCTTTATCTTTGTCCCTGATATTCTGCTTAATATCTACCATGAAATCCTCTCTTTTCAAATTCACATATTCATTTTGTTCAAGCTGTGTCTCCTGCAGCATTGCTATTTGTACTCTGCATTTCATAATGTAATTCAACACTCTTTCTTTTTTGTCTGTAGCTGTAAGGCCATTCACGTTCCAAAATAGTATGGATAGAGTAGCCATTATATTAAAAAGCTATTGTTCCCACCAATAATACTTGACAGTTTTAAATATGTATTTCCAAATTTTGTCTTACATGCATGCATTGTTCAGCAGGCTGATCTTTTATACAGTTGTTTCATCTCATTTTCATTTGAACCCATGTCATATTTTTCAAGATTTTTGCTTTAATGAAAATCCTCAAACAAGAACAAATGAAATACATTTTAAGAACAATCTCATCTGCTATTGACTTAAAAGAAACACACCAAATTATGTACATCTTTAACAAGTGAAGTTTAACCCTCCAGATAGCAACAATTTACCCAAATCAACAGCTGCAATGACAGGTATTACCTAATCTAAAATTAAAGTTACCCACGCTATAGCACGTTAGTCCATACCTCTCAACCTGGAAACATCAAAAATCTGGACAAAGGCCCATGAAAAGTACGTACAACTGGCCAAAAATTTGGATGCTGATAACATAAAATTTGCATAAATAATCATGTAACCCTGCCCCTTCCAATGGAATTGTGGGATATCAACATGAAAATTGAAGTCACTAAATAATAATAGCAGGCATTTGAATTTTGGACTTCATATCCCTCAGAAAATGAATAATAATACAAAACCTGCTATTCTAATAACTATCTGAGTTTACAATATTTAAAATCTGTCTCTATTTTTGGACCTTTGCCCTACCATTATTTTTTTGGCTTGTCTAGATTTCTTGCTGTGAGAGCTTGAGAGGTATGAGTATAAATTGTATACTTCATAACATAAGACTATTGAAAAGTGGTATAAACTCATAAGTTGGTATTAAAACTTTGCAGATGCATTATGCTAAAATATAACAGAAGACATCCTCTTTCTACAGGTTTTATTCATCCTTCTCTTAAAACTTCTAATAAGCAGATCATTCTTTTTTTTTGAAGGATGTTCTCCCCAACCCTGAAAAAAGCACAACCAGGTACATTGTTAGTGTAACTACTGTTTGGACTGCCTTTGTGTAATGTTCCATACATTAAATAACCAAATAGTCCAGTTCTGACTTTTCTGACTGAAAATAAGGAAAATGGACTGGAATGCAGAGTAAGCCACAGGGCTGTAGGAAACTCAAAATATCTTCATAACAGAGCATACCCTATTGCTCTTCCTTCTGTAGTTCAACAATGAGGTAAGAGTCGGGACTTACAGAAAACAACTGACTGAGCTGCAATTCCTAATAAATACATATGCAATTATAAAGCTTGAACCCAGCTGGACAGGGCTGGCTGACAAAGTTGTCACTGCTGCCTTACTAGCTACGAAGCAGGGCAAGTATCCAGGCTCAGAGAATAATAGGAACTAGTTAGTGAATGAAAGGCAGTAAAGGAAGTGCAATGGGCTGCACTGGAGGCAGTCATGATACATCTGTCATGTGATCGAACATTTGCCTAATGTGTAATAGGTGACCCCAATCGAGAAATTATGGAAGTGATGATTTATGTGCCCGGTCAAATGTGTAACCAGGCATACTTGAGTGATTACATATTTTTTCAGCAGCTCTCAGTGAAGCTATGGGTTATACATAGCTCTCAACCTTTTAAGAGACCAATGCGGAACACAAACCCTAGCAATGTGTGACAATCAGTCAAAATGTAGTAGACCCTATTTTTGAACTGAGTGAAACACGCCATTGCCATGGGGTCTAGAATATTTGTAAAATTCAATACAGGACACATGATTCAGATATTAAAACTGTATTTTACAGGGTGCAATACCATTACCACACCATAAGTAGATAAACAGCATTTATGTACAAATCAAAAATAAAATCACATTGTCATTAATCCATTTGCTACATTTAAATACTCTAAATAGACCTGTTAGGATGCTGCTCTTGCACTACACATCATCATAAATTAGATACACCAGATACACACTTGTTGTATGCTGTTGTGGCTTTCCTAGCAGCAGCTAACAAATGTTTTGGTAGATTAAGATCACAGCAGTCCAGTTCTTCATTGATTTTCACTGCTAATAATGAGTTCAATGTTTTTACACTGACAGACTGTTGCAATTCAGTTTTCACCTTCCGTACCATGCTAAATGCTGTCTCAGCTTGTGCATTTGAATGTGCCAAGCAAAGTAGAGTCATCATAAGCTGCTTAAAGAGTGGCAGTTTCCCATCAATGCAAAGGTCCCTCAGAAGGTGTCCCCGGTACTTTGACACATATGAATGGGGCCCATCCACTAGACCTGTCAGATTGCCTGTGTCCTCAAGCTGATACTGGGTAAACTCATCAATTAATTGTTCAGCCTCAGCATCATTTTCACAGACACTCAGACAGAAACCATCATCCCTGACAAATCCTGAAGAAATATCCAACTTTTTGGCAGGGTTAATAAGGAATGCAGCATCTTTCATTAAGTGGTCCTCCATGAGACACTTTTTAAGCATTTCCTGCAGCACTGCAGCATAGAATGTGGTAACTTTTATATAAAAGTTAAATTCAATGACTGTGCCAGCAATATCCTCCTCATGGCTACTCATGTACTGTTTAACTTCATAGCCAATATGCAGCTCACTCTTTGGCAGAAAAGATGTAGTGTCAGTCAACACTGAGACATCACCTTGTTTGATTAGTCTGACAGCAGTTGCAGGTCCGAGGAGTCTGCCAGTGTACTGCTGCAGGAGTTTATGCACAGTGGCATGCAGTGTCAGAAGCTGAGTTTCTCAGCTTTGAAGCTGAATGTTGAATTCCAATAAAGGTTCCAGTGCATACTTAAGAAACATAAAAATTATATGCACTTCATGACTCTGTAGGTGTTTAGAGATCAAGTGAATCTTAGTAGAACCTGACTCCACAGACAAAAGATACGAATTCAGAGCTGGCCACATGGCCAAGGTTCTATTAATTACTTTCCCCAGACTCAGCCATCTAGTAAGTGCATGTCTAATAATCTTGAGGGAGTCAGTGTCTGTGAATAAAGCAAATTTGTGCAGTTTTTGTTCTCTTTCTGCACTGGAACTGAAATGACAGTGCACATCAGATATATGTTCTTCAACTGGTGACTGTAATGTTTTTACACCAGCCTTACTACATAGATCTACCAGGTGCACAGACACCTCACATTTACCATGGTAGGCTTCACCTCCTTTAAACGAGATAACACAGAATTGTGTTTTCCAATCATTGAGGCAGCACTGTCTGAAGAAAAGGCCACAATGTTGGAAACTGGAATGTTAAATTGTGTCAGAGTGGACATTAAAGCATCAAACAATGCTTGTCCAGTTCCTGGCACACATTCTGTCATATTAAGGAACCATATAACATTTTTGCCTGCCTTTTCATCAATGTAACCAACAAGGATCACCAACAGTTTTTTCATCACCCATGTCTGTTCTTTGGTCCATATACTCACAGAATGGTGATTTCTGGAAGGCAGCAGCGTCATTCTAGTAATGAGGCCGTAAAACATCCCATGCAATACAGCCTGCCTTCGTTGCTTCACATGTCATTTTCCTGAGAACATCTTGATCCTCTCCACATTTCTCCATAAATTTCAGAATGTGTTCTACTGCAAATGACAAGTTGTGTTTTGCAAGGAGCGACACAAAGCCAACCTCTGCTTCAACCACCTTTGTACTTGTTAAACACTGAAGTCCAAAGAAGTCTGCCATAGTCCTTCAAGCTGAATGCTTGCAATTCTGTCTATGTTTCTCACTGCTGGTATGTTGTTGCAGATCATGTCAACCACCATGATTGAATATGAAGTCTGTGTTGCAGATCCTGCAGAAAACATATTTCACTCTGCCCCTACTCACAGGAAGCCAGTCAAAGGCACTTGCCCAACTTGGGTGAAAAAATGTGTATCTCCTCGTTTTTGGAGTGCTATCTATAGCCATATCCCTGTCCTCATCATAATCTGGGCAGTCTGTACCTAGATTTTTAAAACAGTGGTAGGGTTACTGAACACAGAAAGAAATGGGGCTATACTGCAGAAAAAAAAAGAACCATCTCCTGAACATCTAAGATATGGGGCAACAGGCCCACAACCTACCCACATCACCGGAAATTTCTGGTCTTTGTACCTTCTCCTGGTCATCTCTGCTCCTTTTGCCAACTATAAAGGCCTGCAGGATCACTGTACTCACTCCCTTGCTTCGATGATGACACTTGCAGTCATCTGGTGTTCGCTTGCCCAGCTAACCAGCGTTAAAGAAGGGAGGGATTCATTGCAAAATAACATCTTCAGTATCAAAGCACTCTTGCTCTCACAATTCACGTTAAGGATAAACAAACCTAGCTTAGTCTACTTGCAAAACACTTCAAACTGTACCATGACATACATACACTACATCAAGACAACACTACCTGCAGTGCTACATCATGACAATACTACCTGTAACACTACATCAGGACAATACTACACTACCTGTAACACTACATTAGGACAATACTACCTGCAGCACTACATCAGGACAATACTACACTACCTGTAACACTACATCAGGACAATACTACCTGCAGCACTACATCAGGACAATACTAACTGTAACACTACATCATGTCAACACTACCTGCAGCACTACATCAGGACTATACTACCTGTAACACTACATCAGGACAATACTACACTACCTGTAACACTACATTAGGAAAATACTACCTGCAGCACTACATCAGGACAATACTAACTGTAACACTACATCATGTCAACACTACCTGCAGCACTACATCAGGACTATACTACCTGTAACACTACATCAGGACAATACTACACTACCTGTAACACTACATCAGGACAATACTACCTGCAGCACTACATCAGGACAATACTAACTGTAACACTACATCATGTCAACACTACCTGCAGCACTACATCAGGACTATACTACCTGTAACACTACATCAGGACAATACTACACTACCTGTAACACTACATTAGGAAAATACTACCTGCAGCACTACATCAGGACAATACTACACTACCTGTAACACTACATCAGGACAATACTACCTGCAGCACTACATCAGGACAATACTAACTGTAACACTACATCATGTCAACACTACCTGCAGCACTACATCAGGACTATACTACCTGTAACACTACATCAGGACAATACTACACTACCTGTAACACTACATTAGGAAAATACTACCTGCAGCACTACATCAGGACAATACTACACTACCTGTAACACTACATCAGGACAATACTACCTGCAGCACTACATCAGGACAATACTACACTACCTGTAACACTACATCATGACAACACTACCTACAGTGCTACATCATGACAATACTACCTGTAACACTACATCATGACAACACTACCTACAGCACTACATCAGGACAATACTACCTGTAACACTACATCAGGGCAATACTATACTACCTGTAACACTACATCAGGACAATACTACCTGCAGCACTACATCAGGACAATGCTACCTGCAGCACTATATCATGACAATAATACCTATAACACTACATCAGGACAATACTACCTGCAGTGCTACATCATGACAATACTACCTGCAGCACTACATCAGGACAATACTACCTGTAACACTACATCAGGGCAATACTATACTACCTGTAACACTACATCAGGACAATACTACCTGCAGCACTACATCAGGACAATGCTACCTGCAGCACTATATCATGACAATAATACCTATAACACTACATCAGGACAATACTACCTGCAGTGCTACATCATGACAATACTACCTGTAACACTACATCATGACAATACTACCTGTAACACTACATCAGGACAATACTACCTGCAGCACTACATCAGGACAATACTACACTACCTGTAACACTACATCATGACAACACTACCTACAGTGCTACATCATGACAATACTACCTGTAACACTACATCATGACAACACTACCTACAGCACTACATCAGGACAATACTACCTGTAACACTACATCAGGGCAATACTATACTACCTGTAACACTACATCAGGACAATACTACCTGCAGCACTACATCAGGACAATGCTACCTGCAGCACTATATCATGACAATAATACCTATAACACTACATCAGGACAATACTACCTGCAGTGCTACATCATGACAATACTACCTGCAGCACTACATCAGGACAATACTACTTGTAACACTACATCAGGACAATACTACCTGCAGCACTACATTAGGACAATATTACCTGTAACACTACATCAGGACAATACTATCTGCAGTGCTACATCATGACAATACTACCTGTAACACTACATCATGACAACACTACCTACAGCACTACATCAGGACAATACTACCTGTAACACTACATCAGGACAATACTACCTGCAGCAATATATCAGGACAATACTACCTGTAACACTACATCATGACAACACTACCTGCAGTGCTACATCATGACAATACTACCTGTAACACTACATCATGACAACACTACCTACAGCACTACATCAGGACAATACTACCTGTAACACTACATCAGGACAATACTACCTGCAGCAATATATCAGGACAATACTACCTGTAACACTACATCATGACAACACTACCTGCAGTGCTACATCATGACAATACTACCTGTAACACTACATCAGGACAATACTACCTGCAGCACTACATCAGGACAATACTACCTGTAACACTACATCATGACAACACTACCTGCAGTTCTACATCATGACAATACTACCTGCCACACTACACAATGACAGTACTACCTTTAACACTACATCACGGCAATACTACCTGTAACACTACATCATGACAACACTACCTACAGCACTACATCAGGACAATACTACCTGTAACACTACATCATGACAACACTACCTACAGCACTACATCAGGACAATACTACCTGTAACACTACATCATGACAACACTACCTACAGCACTACATCAGGACAATACTACCTGTAACACTACATCAGGATAATACTACCTGCAGCACTACATCAGGACAATACTACACTACCTGTAACACTACATCAGGACAATACTACCTGCAGCACTACATCAGGACAATACTACCTGCAGCACTACATCAGGACAATACTACACTACCTGTAACACTACATCATGACAACACTACCTGCAGTGCTACATCATGACAATACTACCTGTAACACTACATCATGACAACACTACCTACAGCACTACATCAGGACAATACTACCTGTAACACTACATCAGGACAATACTACCTGTAACACTACATCATGACAACACTACCTGCAGTGCTACATCATGACAATACTACCTGTAACACTACATCAGGACAATACTACCTGTAACACTACATCATGACAACACTACCTACAGCACTACATCACGACAATACTACCTGTAACACTACATCAGGACAATACTACACTACCTGTAACACTACATCATGACAACACTACCTGCAGTGCTACATCATGACAATACTACCTGTAACACAACATCAGGACAATACTACCTGTAACACTACATCATGACAACACTACCTGTAACACTACATCAGGACAATACTACCTGTAACACTACATCAGGACAATACTACCTGCAGCAATATATCAGGACAATACTACCTGTAACACTACATCATGACAACACTACCTGCAGTGCTACATCATGACAATACTACCTGTAACACTACATCAGGACAATACTACCTGTAACACTACATCATGACAATACTACCTGCAGCACTACATTAGGACAATACTACCTGTAACACTACATCAGGACAATACTACCTGTAACACTACATCATGACAACACTACCTGCAGTGCTACATCATGACAATACTACCTGTAACACAACATCAGGACAATACTACCTGTAACACTACATCATGACAACACTACCTGCACCCCTTCAGAAGTGTTCTAGCCCTGTCCTACACCGTGGTGTGTACCTGGCAAAGGTGCCTTGAAAGGTTGAAGTACAGCACTCAGTACGTAGAAGGATGTGACATTTCAAACATGCGTGAACAGTTATGTCCAAAGAACTTTAAGCTCTCACATCTGTAACCACCAAAAAACAAATCACAAATCCCAAACAGTTGTACATCAAGAAATCCTATTATTGTACTTAAAATCCAAATAGCACACTAACTGCAAAAGTTATATACAATGGCTACAGGAATACTGGCATGAATGTGCTACAATATATTGTTACCATTACCCTGAGGCAGTGACAGAATGTGCTTTAAACATTTTCTAAAGTAGAACTGCATAACTGTGAAGTGACATGCATGACATTTTCTCCAAAAGACACCAGTAAAGTTCTAAAAATAGGGACAAACCTAGGTACACAAAGTATTAGTGAAAACTGAGACATTAACAGAATAGACAATTTTAATTGTCTAGTGCAGAGCTAACAAAACAAATCCGGAAAGTCTTGCATAAAAATATTTCCAGCACAAGCAGTAATGCACTTCTAGCCTGCCAATATATCAAAACACTTCCAGCCTCCCAATATAGCAAACACTTTTATCCATAATAAGTGCTCAGGCTGTTCTTAGAACTATCTAAAGTAGTTTTGGTAGTCTGTCTTCAGCACTTAAAATGAAGGCATAGTAGCTGCCCTTTTCTAACATGTAAGCGACCATATTGCATTCCTAGGTGAGAGAACACAAGATACACTGTATTACTTTTAGTTATATTGCAAAACAAACCCAGTTTTGTAACACTCTTCATAAAAATTAGCATGCCTGTATAATAAAATAGATGTACTCTGAGTACAAGGCAATAGTAACCCAAACAACTATCAGGAGAATTGTTACATCAGTTGCTGTGCAAACATCTGACAAGACAAAAAAGCATAGGGTCTTAGGCCTTGCTATTATGAGCATGCACTGTAAAACCAGTACAACAAGGAAAATAAACCCTACCTCAACCTGTTAGGAAAATAAATCTGTACAAAGCTTTATACTTTGGGGACAAAGGTACAAAGAGGGACACAAATATTGCTCTTATAAACCTGGAAAGCTGTTACAACAGGAAGTGTGTCTATGCATTTTCTAAAGGAAAGCTGAAACTCAAAGGCCTCTTAATATAGTGACTTTAAACTAGGCATCATAATTTCCCAGGCAAACAAAACTGTTATGAGCAGCAAACTAAAAATATAGAGCAAAAACCTGGCTAATAGGGATACATGTTAAGTATTGCTCTTAAACCTGGAAAGCTGTTAGATCAGGACTTTTTTACGTTTAAAGAATATGAAATCTGAAACCAAAATTCTTCTTAACATACAGTGATGTTAAACGAACACAGCATAATTACCCAGACAAACACATTTTATGAGCAACAAACCAAAAAATAGAGCAGAGACCTAGCTAACATGGATACATATTAAATATTACTCTTATAAACAGAACAGTGTGCTCATTAGGGGCTGAATGCAGCATGTTCTGCATAATCCAGAGCACTTGGCTGCCCAGGGTTTATAGGCATTAACAAGATCTACAGATGCCTAAGTTAGTGCATACAACAAAGATCTTGATTGCTTACCAAATACACCTACTAATTTGAAAATAACCTTTTTGATTATAGTAGGGGGTACCATTCAAAAAGATCCATTATTTCTTCCTAAGTGGAATGCCTTTGGATATGGGGGCTGACTGAGTGAAAAATGAAATTTTCTGGCTGCACTCCTGATTCGGTCAATACTTTTGGAACAACCTATCCATTTTCAACACTAGCCAAATAAAACAATAAAACAACTCCCCTATGATTTGCGATGGTGTTCGTAAAATAAAAGTAACAGTTTTTACAATAAACTCGCTAGACATCCCTGATGACTCCAGATTGAAGTGTCGGCACCCATAATTTTGAGTACACACACTGTTCACAAGTCGAAAACCCAGAGAAAGAGTGAATCACAAAGATCATTCTTCTCCTTTAAACTTACTCTTTTTTTTTTTTCAGGGGTGGCAGACACATCTAGGATCATGATTGTGTTTTATGTACTATGAACTATTCTTTCCTTGAGAATTTAGACCCACAAATCACCTATGTTGGTCTGGTTATATTTCCATAGTTGGCACAAGGATTTTTGATTGCGAAAGTCACTCTTCTGTATAAATACATAAACATTTTTACTTCTGATGTAATGCTAGTTCTATGAATAATAGTGTCACTGAACTTACCACAGCTGAATCGCTGTACGGATTATGGGATGGTGTAGTACTTACTGGTGTGGCTGACTTTAACAAGATTCTACGAGCTAAGCCTATGACATTGGTTCATTTACATATTGTTCATCATAGGTTAACATACTTTCTTAGCTACGATTTGAAAATGTTATTACTTTGTGTTGAAGTTAAATTTTTGTCACCTAAAAAATTATTTAACTGTACGTTGCTGTTATAATTCACTGCTTTATTGTTAATAATTTCTTGTTGCCATTGTGGCCTAGGCCATATTAACAAATGGCAAATCAGGTAACAAAATAAGTAAATGAATTGTCCCTGAAAATGAGAGAGATGGAGGGAGGGAAAGAGATGAGATATATGTTTTTTTCAACATCTTTATTAAAATTTCCACATATGACAAAGGCAATCTTACATTTACATAAATTAAAAACATACAAAATTATACCACTTTAGTTGCAAACAGTTTACATCACAGACACCATTGAAACAACCATAGTTGTAAACATTATAAATAAGTTATAAACCTTCTAGTCATTGTCAGTTAAGCATTATATAGCTCATTCAAATCCTGCCTTTTAAACCTCGTTCCTGCTGTGCATATACTGTTCCCACAATTCCCATTTTTATGTAGTTTGCTCCTTCCCTTTTCTAAAGATCCCAATTCCAATTGTTTTATCTCTGTTACTATATTCACTACTTCTAGTAAAATTGGTCTAGACTTTGATTTCCATTTTCTAGTAATTGCTTTTTTGGCAGCCACCATAATTAGACTCAGCAAGGCTTTGCTATGTCTAGGTAATTACGATTCTGTAGCATAACTCAAAAAATCATCTCCCCAGTTAGTCCAATCTGCTCACCCAGCATCTCTGACAGAGCAGTCCGCAGGGAATCCCAAAAGTCTACCACCTCATCACACCTCCACACCTCTTTCTTGCCTGTCACACCTCCAACATTTGCTATCCACCTGAGGAAAAAATTCTTTGGAGTCTACTTGGGGTATAAAAATACCTATGTAAATATTTCCAGGCAAAGATCATAAAGCTTCTATACTTTGTTGCATATTTGGGAGCTATACATATATCCCCCCATTGTCTCTTTGTAAACTGCTTATCTAATCTTTTTTCCCAATCCTTTCAAAGCTCCTCTGATTGATTCTTATAATTATCATGCAGTATTTTATATGCTTTACTAACTATTCCTTTTTTAATGGCAGCCTCTGTTCTAGATTATATTAAAAACTCTACCAGTGCTGGTCTTTCATTTAGGAGACCCCTATTTATTTTTCTTTGTCTATACTCTGATATCAATCCTTGATAGGGAAGGCAATCTCTAACCTGCAGTCCAAATACATTTTTGACCTCTTCCCAGTCTGTTACCTTTCCCCTTTCTAGTTATTTGCTCCTAATTCTTTGGTTCCTTTGCCAATTTTCTCCAATAAATTCTAGCCCCTTCTTGCCTATTATGAGATGAGATATATGGTTGGTATGGTTGGGATGTATTTGGCTGGCCTAGCTAAAATGTGTTACTTAGTTTGCAATTACAACGTTGCATTCATAGTAAATAATATTGGCAATTTGGCCTTCAAGACGGTCACAAACACAGTTCTATTAGGCAATAAATAAGGCCCATTTCTTTTTTTTTTTTTTTAACTTATCTGGGGCTGGAGGTGGTCAAGCAACCTTTCTGGCTGTGAGTCTGTGCAGAACATGGGTGGTTGCTGGGCAGATGATGACCGGACACACACTGCACAACAGGAAAACTTGGCAGAAGCAGAACTTAAGTAAAGTTACATTTTAAATGGCTCTGTAGCTCAGCTCCATTCACTGCTGTACCAAGTATGAGTGGTAAAGACAGGCAGTCTGTGTGTCCAATAGGCTGGCAGTTCATGCTTCTGCCTCAACTTTAACTTCTAAAAAAGTTAAAAGGGTCACACAGGAATTTGTGGCACCCCATTATTATTATTGCCCTCAAAACCGGTAAATACGGAGGAATTCTGTATGGTCGAGAGGTATGCAAGTTACAGCCTGTGTTCACACTTACACCGACTGCTTTCTGTTCTTTTCTTATATCTATTCCACTTTTAGATGTGAAAAACAGCTTGCATGCTTTCAGAAAACATTAAATTTTAGCCCTAAGAAGAAGTGCACTGTATGCCTCTAAATAAAGTAAACTGTGCACTGTTCTATTAAACAAATAAAAATATTAAGGCTACTGTGAGGATACTATCTTCACTTCCCATAGTTTCAGACTTTATATTTTTTACTGAATTACTTTCCATTTTACATTTAAATGTTGCATTTTCCTCATCAAAGAATGTTCAGAGCTCTCATGATCAATTGTTTGCATGCTCAGAATGCTCAATTTCATGTAAAATAGTCAGCAATGAGAAAAAGCAACTAACAACTCTGCACATGCATGAATGAATCTTTGTAAATTCTCCTCAGAACACGATGTACAAAATTCCCCTGGTCAACTACCCTCAGCTTCAGATGTCATGTCTCCCACTGAGAGCATTTGCTAATGGAAAATTAAAAAAAAACAAGCTAATATCCTTACAAATGCGAAAAACTTAATATTTGTCATACCTTTTATCATTTAATCTTATTTTGCAAGCCTGATTGCTTACACAATTAATTTAGACATCCACCCTTGTAAAAGCATATAATGCAATCAATGCACTTTTGTACCCCACCCCAGCAGCTCAAGATCACAGCATTATATTAACTTAAACTTGCTTCTGTACAGCCTTTCTTATGTTGTTAGAGTATAAAGCCTTTATTTCTTATAAATTAGAAAAAACACTTAAGTTTAATATCTTTAAAATATGCAACATCCACTGAAAAGACCCCCACATTTAAAATAACCATGTTATACCCATTACAAAAGTGCTTTACAATATAACATGCAGTTTATATATCATGAAATGATTTATGCAAATACTAATAAAAAGAAAAAAAATGTTTTACTGACAGTTACTTCTTTTTTCCTTTAGTTTCCTTCTAAACATTAATAACATAAAGTGGGGTATATGCTTTATAGTCCACCTACAATTTTAACAAAATCAACAAAATTTCAGTCAATCTTTCTTGCAAAGCCATATTTCAGAAATGTGATTGATGTTTTATAGTCACACATTTATTCACTAATTTTAGTGTTACTGGCCTTCTTCCTGAACGTTTTCATCTTTCAGCACCAGACTCTGGTTTTAGTCCAAGGTGCTCCTGATTCTTCTAGTTCACGCCTGTGTTTTTTTTTCTGGTTTTCAAGCATTTTCTTAAGGAGCAATGGAAAATAGTTCACTGGTATCTCTCAAAGAGCTTTATTGTGAAAAGAATGATAAGCAGAATTTATTTCTGCTCCCCGGCTCATTTTTTTGTATAAACTGTTTTGTTTCCTCTTTAACCTGTTCTGCATCCAAAAATGTCTTTGATCCTCAAGGAAAACATATTCTGTAGACAGATGGACACAGCAGCTTGAATCTTATGCCTCCTTCTTGACATTCCCGGATTGCTGGGATAAATTTGTTGCTCTTTTGCCTGGCATGCAGTGAATAATCATTTTTCACAAACACTATGTTGTCTCCATTTTTAAATACCTTTTTTAAATTATGACTTTAGACATTGGCAAACATACATTAATGCTAAAGAAAGCAAACCCTGTTTCATTTGCATACATTATATATATAATATATCTTCTCTTTGTAACTATTATCAGTCCAATGTTACATAAATTGCTGAATTCCTGCCTTCCCTTAAACCTCATTCCTCCTCCTCCTAAACATTATTCTGCATGTATTGTTGCCACAAATTAAATTTATTTCTATGTATTTTGTTCCTTCCCTCTTCTAAAGCTCCATCATCAAGTTTTTTTACTATTGCCTCCAGTTTTAATACTTTCCATTCTGCCACAGTTTTGCCAGTATCAATGCTTTCTACTGATAATATTGCATCTTTGCTAATATTGGTCTTGACTACTTTCTCATGGCCAGGTTTGAGGCGTATACTTGATATTCCCTTTCAATGAACAAATCCTGTAGTGGAATACCTGTCCAATTGCTTACTTGCATTTTTATAACATTAATACAATCTGTTCCTTCCAATTCATCTGGTACATCAGAAAATCTCATTTTTTCTGTGTACTATCTTCTAATTCAACCATTTAAATGAAACAGCTGTTCTTGAGAAGCCTCATATTCAGCCAACCTTTTGTTCATTTCAACCTCTATTTTTTTTGCAGTCTTATCAGTTTATCTGAATATCTAGTTAATGCTTCTTTTATTTTTTCCAGCCTTTTGTTATTTGAGTTGAAATGTTCCTTCAGTGTTTCATTTATTTTAATCACCTCTGAGTAAATTTGATTTATTTTTTCTTCTAAATTACTGGACACCATCTCTTGTACAAATACTACAGCCTGAACTGTCTTTTGCTGAACAGCTGCAGGATTCTTTACAGCCAGTGTTCCTGTTCTCCTTTTCTGGTTGATTTTCATTCTGGATCTCTATATTTCTTCTTTGCTGCCATTCAGGCAGTGTACCTACTAGCCAGTAACTGAATTTTACCCAAAATGACAAATTCACTGGCTCCCTTTTCTCACTTTTTGGTTTCACACTTGGATATCTGAATTTAAGTTTTTGATCAGTGTGCAGCCATCATGGAAGTCCTTATTTTTTGTTTTTGTTTCAGACCCTCACATTGACCATGAAGTTTTCCTTCAGTTTCAATATTGACCCATTCATTCCACTTAGGGGTGATAGCCTGCCAACTTATTTGTTCACTCAGGAAGCAAGAGACAGGCACTAAGAGTACAGCTGACATATAATGTGGGAGGTGGAATTTTTTATTGTGCTTCTAACTCTGTTCCTTTGCCATGGTTATGACTTGTCAAGGTTTGATTCCCTCAGCCTCCATTGTCTAACTGTGTGACTCTGAGCAAGTCAGTTAACCAAACACCACTCCTGGGCTGGGTTTGAAAAAGGTTCATGGAGATCAGTGCTCTACCATGGAAACAAATAAAATAAATAAAATATGCTTTGGGAGAGAGCATTTGTGCTTCCACACTAGCTAATTCCTGATATGTGGCACACTGCTGGTGCAGTCATGGTTGTCCTGGTCCTTTTCATGTACCTAAAGAGAGGCTGTCCTCTTATGATGGTTACCACAACTTCTGCTCCTGCCTCACATCCCAGTGCTAGTTCATCCAGCACCTGGACTACTAGCCAAACTTGGGTCATAAGGTGCAAATGTCAGGGCTTTATCTCTCTTGCCAACAGGCTTTGTATGCTTTGTTGTTCTTCTGTGCTGTCAATGAGCTGTGGAATGCAGCATGCATAAGAGCTCACAGCACACTTCCTTGCAGTATGAGCATAACAGCGCCTATCTCTTGTGAGTGTTATACCTGCTAGGCCCCCTTTGTGCACTTCCCTTAAGGCAGAAAAGTAGGCCAATAGCTGTACCACCCCCCACCAATCATACTAAATATCCATGTTAATTCCCAAACATGGGTCACTGGCACTAAGGAAACTTACCTGCCTCTGCATCAGCAAGCTAGTTATGGCTACCAATATAAGATGAAACTAGTATGCAGCTTTTTTCATGTAAAGTTTATAAACCTTTCAGCTAAACAGATCACTGAGGAAATCAAAGAAATGATGAGATACGGCTATTCACCTGTCTTGTGGTTCAAGGTGCACAAGCCCAAAGTGTTAACTCCAAGTCGAGTCCCTGGTGTAGACCGGGAATCAGTGGATGCCCTTTGCCTTTAAGTGGACAGGGCCATAGGAGGTAGTAGCACCTTTTGCAGTAGTGGTAGACATACCTATCATACTGCATACCATCCCTTGGAGCACAGTGATCATACAGAAGGAGACTGCTAGGGCTGTAAATAAAAACACAGTTCCCTAAAGGTGCATGGTAGTACCACTTCCAACACTTACCTCCTGCCTGTAAGGAGGATAAATTGGCCACAGGACTTTCACTTTGGGGCAGATGAGAGAGCAATTGGATGAGTGTGAAGTTCATTAGTTACCTGGGTTGTAAGCAGAAATAAATGAATGAATGAATGAATGAATAAACTAATTAAAAGTACTGCTAGTAATTTCAATAATTCCATTTTAGCTCACTTGCCAGGACAATGGACTTCACACATACACTCTCAAATAATGGCTTTACTTTAACAAGTATTCCGAAAAGCCATAGACTTAGGTTGTACTCAGGATTTCAGTCCATATATTGAAGAAACTTGATGGAAAAGTCAGCAAAGTGCTTTTTCTGAACTACTTCATAACTTCCAACATTACTGATTATGAGTCAATGAATATGTAGATAGTTTACCAGTTATTTTCAGGACAGAACGCAAAAAGTAAAAATTGTATCACTTCATACTAAATAAACTCATCTCATTGGTGGCTGCAAAAAGTTCATTTGTAGCCCTTAGGAGCTGTCTGTATATCTGTTTAGGGTAAACAAATATGGGAGACATGAGGTGATACCACATGAATCTGTATGCTGAAGACAGTATTCTGCTGAGCTGAAACAACTCCACAGATATTATCATCAAGACAAAATGGCTTTCAACCAGTGACATTTTGGAGAAATGGCTAACAGATACAAAGCAGATACCCTAAACCCAACAAAATAAAATGAATACCATCTAGTGGGAATTTATTTTATTTTATTTAGTTATTTTTAACAAGATAAGTACTTTAGTCTGAAAACTTTTTTCAGTAATGACCTTTACCAAATGGCATTAACATACAGTGACATAAAAACATAACAGTCATTGTTACAGTAGAATTTTCGCAACACTGTAGAATAGAAAACAACCATGGTATAAAGAAAATAATGATTACCATAACTCTTGAATGGAATATCATAATAAATCTATTTCTAAAAAAATAGATCAGATATCATAATTATGAAAAATTAAACAGCTCTATTCTAAGAAATTAAATAGTGTTTCTATAATCAAAGTAAATGCATTAAGTACTGTAATTTCTCAGCTCCAAGCTCAGAATTTAAATGTAATAATTACTACACCTTAATTAATTACCTGCATAAAAACTGAAGCCATGCCAAAGATAAAACCCATAAACATCATAACAGAATAAAAGATAATATTTTCTTAGAATGTAGAATATTTATCTTTTAAATCTATAAACAAAACAGTTATGCTATACTGATGCAAATGTTTTAACAACAGAAGCCAGATGAAGTTTCTGCCAAGAGTGTACAACCAGTACTGCCATACAGTAGCATAAGTCCCACCTCACAATATGCAAAGTGATCATGGAAACTATGTATTGTAAAGTGACCAGATATGTTGCTAAGATCCATGAATAACACATTACTAGACTGGATGTAGCACAATAAACTAGTTACAAAAGGTGGCAGTGGTTAAAGGGGAAAGGAAGGGAATTGAAGTGTTCAATGCGATAACTGCTGAATTATGATCTAGATAGATAGCACATAATAGAATGAAAGTGGTGAGAGGGAAACCATAGAAGGAGAAGGTTATTAGTGATTTGGGGCAGAAGTGATCTGTATAAAGTAAGGGTGGGGAGAATGTTAAAGAAAGATTCACAGGCCATCCACAGAATCAAATGTTTACCCATGCATGAAAACGGGGTTGTTTTGTAAATTAAGTTAACAGTGTAATATACTGAACTTGGTTAAAAGTGTTACTGTTGACATTGGGCCAAAATAGACTGCATCAATGCATGCTGGAGGAATACGAGAAAAGCATCATAGACTGTCTGCAGAAATTAAGTGAATGCATCATACATGAGGATTGTTTTGGTTGTAATGTGATGTATGGAATTAGAGAAGTTTTAGTTAAAAAAACATAAACTGATCACACAGTACCAACTGCTATGTTTTCAGCAAATTCTATTATAATGACTCATGTTTACATTTAGCAGAACATGGGACCAGATGTACACCAACCAGGCAGTTTAGAACCTCCAGCAATATAGTTCAGCTTACCAAAAGATTCAAGAGATTCAACACTTATAAGTGATAATTCAATAAAGATGCTTCTTGTTAAAAAAAAAAAACAGAGAGAGAGAGAGAGAGACAGATCCAACACTTCTCTGTGTCATAAAGCCTGTATAATAAATGAATTTCTAATCAATACGTAGAAATACCTAAAAATATCTTCATTCAAAAGGAGCCAAATAACCCACAACAGCCACACTAAGGAGGTGTGCAAAAGGATGACTTAAATAGAACACGAATGCTAAACTTATTGTGAACTATATGATATATAAATGTGATGATGGATGCAGTAACCCTTTATTTCCAATACTTTATAAAATGTGTTGGGGCTATCTATCTTTAGCTATCTATCTATATATATATATATATATATATATATATATATATATATATATATATATATATAGGTCCCCTTCATATGGTCAACATTTCATAATGTCAAAGACCATATAGCTGAGACCATATGATTGACATAAAATGTCGACCATGCGGAACTGGCATCTCCGTACAGTGCCGAATGGAAAGATTTCCATCCTCCGCACTGTAGTGCGATCTCGCAGTTAGTATATTTAAGTTATGGGGAATGTGGGGGGCATAGCCCCCCACAGGGGGCACAGGGGGGGCATAGCTCCCCTGCTAGTAGTGTGAAGGTAAGTTACTGTGTTTTTTTTTTTTTTTAATTACATGGTAGACATTTCAAATGTCGATCATATGGTTTCAGCCATATGGTCTTCAACATTCTGAAATGTCGACCATGTATAGTAGACCCATATACACATATATATATATATATATATATATATATATATATATATATTGTTAGATTTTATGAATATAAATCTGAAATTAATTATGTTGTAAATATGCTGAAAGAAAAGGCTTGCTTAAATGCAGAAACAAAGTTTAAGTAATATGTGATCAGCAGTCATACTAAATGACCATGGCTTGGAAAAGGAATCTGCTGAATGGACATTTTTCCCTTACAGACTCAAAATAGGATGTATGCAAGAACAAAAATGCAAAATCTGCTTTTAAAGAACAATGACATGTTATTCTGCATGGAAAAACAGGATAACAGATGTTTTTTATACAAAGATCCAAATAAAATACAGGATGTTCACACTGTCAGAAAAGCTGATCTCTGACAATGTGTTTTCTCAAAAATATGTTTTTCTTCATAAAAAACAGGATATGCTTATCAGCATTGACATAAGAACATGTGTTTTATACAAAGATCCAAATAAAATACAGGACAATGTGTTTCCTCAAAAATATGTTTTTCTACATGGACATCAGGACACTGTTACAGGATATTCACACTGTCAGAAAAGCTGGTCTCTTACAAGACATTGTTAAACAAGGAAGTTTAGTATTGTTTCTACAGGATAAGCAATTCTCCAAAATATGTTTATGCATGACTAAAACTGTATATAAAGAGCTGTATAAATCCAGCTATGTGAGAGAGAGGTTTGGTAGGGACACAAGTCCCAAGGTAAATGTTATATCTCTCACATCATCTGTACTATATGAGAAGTAAAGTTGGAACAGTACTTTTAAGCTGCAACGTTTGTCCAGTTTTATTTATTATAAAAGTTATTGGTTACTGCTCTTAAAGACAAGTGCTGCAAAGTATATTCTCTCATCAGTGTATATTCTGCAAGTTTCTGTATGCAACAGACTGTGAATGCAATTATAACCAGACTTTGATTCCAGCCAGCAAGACTGAGTGTCTTAAGAACACTGCAGATCCATCACACCAAGCAAGTAAGAGAGAAATTTCAAAATATTTTTTCAATGGCGAGGCAGCTGAGTGACTAGCTCCATGTAATTTTTTCAATGGCAAGCTAGTCTGCATTTGAACCTACAATCTGCATTCAAACACAGGAGGAGTGATGGTAAGCCCTGCAGAGGGTCACTTCAGTTAAATTGCAGTAACTAACATTTGTACGTATGTGTAAATCCTAAACAGAAGTATTCCAGTTTATGCAGCTTGCAGTAGTAAAGTTTTTTAGACGTCTACAATCCGGAGTGAGACTAGTTCAAGAAATTCGCAGTGCCATAAATTCTTCAAGAAAAGGGGGATATCCACTAGCC
Source organism: Protopterus annectens (assembly GCF_019279795.1). NCBI lineage: Eukaryota > Metazoa > Chordata > Ceratodontiformes > Protopteridae > Protopterus > Protopterus annectens. The sequence continues at coordinate 482,789,903 of NC_056742.1, read as the reverse complement.
CATCAGTCCACTGCCTGTTGTGCTTTCCCAGCTTCTCAAGTGACTTTGAAAAATTTCCAGCCATCTGCAATAGCAGCCTGATCACCTGTTTTCTTGCTAACTGGTAAGACTTTTTTCTGTGTCACATATTTAGTGCGGATGATGTTAAAACAGTTTGTATATTCTTAAGAGAGTTTTATATTCTTAAGACAGTTTGTATATTCATATATAGTTTCTGTATTCCTAGACAGGTTGTATATTACTAGATAGTATGGATATTATTTATAATTCATGCAGGAGTAAACCAAACTTTAGTAAATTGCTATGTTAGTATACACAGCACATTAGTAAATGCAAAACCTTATTAGGGCAGGTTGATAGTAAGGCATTATGCAAATGTATTAAAATATTTGACTGGTATCTCAAAGAAAACCATGTGAAATATGACAAATGTTTATTGTGTGCTTCAACAAAAACTGCATTTTGTGTATTATGTCATAAAATAATATTGCATCATATTGCGAAAAAAATAGACTGTAAAGACAGATCTGAAGAATTAACTAAGGGTAAAGTGTTTCCATTACATTCTGATGTTGAACAGTTATGTCCTGTCACCACATGTGAGTCAAATCAGTTACTGATAGAACCCCTAGTACATTTTGTTACAAAGGAATGTAGTAAACTTCTAAAAGACAGACACAATGGGTTCAGGAAGCTTAGAGAAGTTATACATACATCTTTTCAAAAGTGCATAGGAGTTTCAAATTCAGCAGAACAACTTAATAAAGAATGTCAGAAAGAACATGCAACATCACAGGAAATTCAACAGAAGTTCCAGGATAAAGAAAATAAATTAGCTGAACTGACAGAGACTGGGAACTTCCTGCATACACAGCTAATCTGTGCAAAAGAAATATATTTTATAATATGTTTATGTTTTGAAAATGGTTAAACATACATGGTAGGATGGTAGGATCTGATGTCTGGACAAATCATTCTTATCAGTACTACAGTAAAGTAAAGCATATGAATGCCATTCATTAGCATAGTCAAAAGGTAAACAAAACTGTTCTAGTGTAGAATAACAGTCAGACAACAGCAAATATAAATAATATAAATATAAATGTGTTGGTTAAACTAATATCTATTTTGTTTTTTACAATTTGTTTATAATTATATAGTAACACCAAACAGTTAAAGTTCTGAATTTTAAAAAGAAAATCACAGATGATATTAGTCAAACAGTTTTTGTAAAATTAATGGCAGGACAGTTAAATAGTTAAATAAATTAAAAAAAAAAATACTGAAATCCATGTAAGGTAATTGTAAAATGATGTCTATTTATGTTGTATAAATGCATAGTTATGCAAATCACAATCACATTAAAGGAAAAATGCCAAAAGAATTAACTATAGTTTATAGAGTATAAAATGTGAGCTAAGACCTTCCTAGACTGAATGAATAGTTACAGGAAATGCTGGAAAGATAAGATAAACAACAAGACTGATTGCCAGATAAGTAGCTTGAGTTTTTCTAAAGCATCATTGTTATTAAAACATAATTGTTAAAATGTTTACAAGCAACACTATTTAGTAATTGTCATAAAATGCCACAATTGTGCATAGATGTCACTGATAATCTGTTTGCAAGTAAATGTTAAAAGGACAAAAAAACTCAGTTGCATCAAGTACAGCCAGCAAATAGGCTATAGTATATATACAGTTCAAATCAATTGTGCAGGAGGGTGTAGATGCCTACTAGTGGTAGTAAACAGCAAAAGCTTTAGAAAAAAATATCAAATCAGACAGGGTCTATAGTTTGGTAACCTAATAAAACAAATGTAGATGACATACATTCTATTCTTACAGCATAGGGCAGGAAAACAGTGCTGAAGTACTACAGGGGGAGGGGTACTTTCTCAGTTTTACACTGACTGTATAAGAGGGAGGGCACTTTCTCAGTTTTACACTGACTGTATAAACAGACTGTGACAAGGGTCTGAAATAAAGCTACATAAAAATAAATAATAAGGGTCTAAAATAAAGCTACAGGAAAAAATATCTCATTCCTTCTTGACAATACTCTTTTAGGGAGAGGAAAAACAGGTATTAGTGTATTAGAAATACTGGTAAACTGGATTAAACCTGACAGGATAAGATATTTTACAAGTTGTTAATAGCTATCATAATGGTTATTATTGTATTGTTTAGTATTAAATTGTATTTACAACCTGTTAAACGTAAAGCTATACAAGAGATGGTTTAAAAAAACAAGAGATGGCTTAAAACTGATTACAGCTATACAAGAGAGAATAAAGATATGCAAAAATGCATAAATGTTTCTAATAGCAAGAATGGTCACTATTTTTAATATGTTTTTGGCAAAACAATGTTGGTATAAAAAAGCATCAATGACAATGTTGGTATAAAAAGCATGAATATTTTTAATAATTGTTGAGTATGTAGTTTAAAATAACAGGACATATGGATTTGGTATCAGTTCCACTAGATATTTCTAAAGAGACAAACATTTTCCAAGATTTTGCTTAATATTAATGTTATTAAATTTGTAAGATTAGACTAAATGTACTTTATAGTCATTGTATGTACAAATGCAGAAGAATTCAGTACAAATTAAATAAATGTCTAGTAATGAATGTGTGTGAAAAAACATATTTAAAGAAAAAATGGGTCCAGGATACCTACTAGATTGAAATGCATGAATAGCAAACAGTCTGTGTAAATACATACTGTACAGGATACATTGTAATAAGTTCAAAAGTAATTTGTCAAGTTGTAATATCACTGGTTTACCCCAGTAAAATAATTGCTTTCAAATATTTATTATCTAAGCCCAGTTCAGTACTTTACCAAGATGTTAATGGGCAGTTCAAAGACATGACCACAATGTTATGGTTAAAATGACATTGAAATTGTGTGTTTTCAGTATTGTATAAATGCTTGCAGTAGCACATGGTTACTGTCTCTTATAGTTAATTCAACAGTTGCAAAGAGTTAATGAAACAGTTCTAAGTCATAAATTAAATTCTGTGATTGCAAAAGAATAAATTGATCAAGTTAAAAAAAAAATAATAACATTAAAGCAGACACAGCTCATAACTGATAAAATATTTTCACAGAATGGTCTGCAAAAGAAAAAGTTGTTAAATACATTCAGTTTTGGTAGTAATACTTTAATATCATTGTATTAACTATGTAAAATTGCATTTTGATTTGTTGTATCAAACTAAAGGTTTGTTTCTTGTGTTTTCTATATAAAATGTTTTGAGTATGTTTAAAAACAGAGGGAATTGTTAGATTTTATGAATATAAATCTGAAATTAATTATGTTGTAAATATGCTGAAAGAAAAGGCTTGCTTAAATGCAGAAACAAAGTTTAAGTAATATGTGATCAGCAGTCATACTAAATGACCATGGCTTGGAAAAGGAATCTGCTGAATGGACATTTTTCCCTTACAGACTCAAAATAGGATGTATGCAAGAACAAAAATGCAAAATCTGCTTTTAAAGAACAATGACATGTTATTCTGCATGGAAAAACAGGATAACAGATGTTTTTTATACAAAGATCCAAATAAAATACAGGATGTTCACACTGTCAGAAAAGCTGATCTCTGACAATGTGTTTTCTCAAAAATATGTTTTTCTTCATAAAAAACAGGATATGCTTATCAGCATTGACATAAGAACATGTGTTTTATACAAAGATCCAAATAAAATACAGGACAATGTGTTTCCTCAAAAATATGTTTTTCTACATGGACATCAGGACACTGTTACAGGATATTCACACTGTCAGAAAAGCTGGTCTCTTACAAGACATTGTTAAACAAGGAAGTTTAGTATTGTTTCTACAGGATAAGCAATTCTCCAAAATATGTTTATGCATGACTAAAACTGTATATAAAGAGCTGTATAAATCCAGCTATGTGAGAGAGAGGTTTGGTAGGGACACAAGTCCCAAGGTAAATGTTATATCTCTCACATCATCTGTACTATATGAGAAGTAAAGTTGGAACAGTACTTTTAAGCTGCAACGTTTGTCCAGTTTTATTTATTATAAAAGTTATTGGTTACTGCTCTTAAAGACAAGTGCTGCAAAGTATATTCTCTCATCAGTGTATATTCTGCAAGTTTCTGTATGCAACAGACTGTGAATGCAATTATAACCAGACTTTGATTCCAGCCAGCAAGACTGAGTGTCTTAAGAACACTGCAGATCCATCACACCAAGCAAGTAAGAGAGAAATTTCAAAATATTTTTTCAATGGCGAGGCAGCTGAGTGACTAGCTCCATGTAATTTTTTCAATGGCAAGCTAGTCTGCATTTGAACCTACAATCTGCATTCAAACACAGGAGGAGTGATGGTAAGCCCTGCAGAGGGTCACTTCAGTTAAATTGCAGTAACTAACATTTGTACGTATGTGTAAATCCTAAACAGAAGTATTCCAGTTTATGCAGCTTGCAGTAGTAAAGTTTTTTAGACGTCTACAATCCGGAGTGAGACTTGTTCAAGAAATTCGCAGTGCCATAAATTCTTCAAGAAAAGGGGGATATCCACTAGCCCATCAGTCCACTGCCTGTTGTGCTTTCCCAGCTTCTCAAGTGACTTTGAAAAATTTCCAGCCATCTGCAATAGCAGCCTGATCACCTGTTTTCTTGCTAACTGGTAAGACTTTTTTCTGTGTCACATATTTAGTGCGGATGATGTTAAAACAGTTTGTATATTCTTAAGAGAGTTTTATATTCTTAAGACAGTTTGTATATTCATATATAGTTTCTGTATTCCTAGACAGGTTGTATATTACTAGATAGTATGGATATTATTTATAATTCATGCAGGAGTAAACCAAACTTTAGTAAATTGCTATGTTGGTATACACAGCACATTAGTAAATGCAAAACCTTATTAGGGCAGGTTGATAGTAAGGCATTATGCAAATGTATTAAAATATTTGACTGGTATCTCAAAGAAAACCATGTGAAATATGACAAATGTTTATTGTGTGCTTCAACAAAACTGCATTTTGTGTATTATGTCATAAAATAATATTGCATCATATTGCGAAAAAAATAGACTGTAAAGACAGATCTGAAGAATTAACTAAGGGTAAAGTGTTTCCATTACATTCTGATGTTGAACAGTTATGTCCTGTCACCACATGTGAGTCAAATCAGTTACTGATAGAACCCTAGTACATTTTGTTACAAAGGAATGTAGTAAACTTCTAAAAGACAGACACAATGGGTTCAGGAAGCTTAGAGAAGTTATACATACATCTTTTCAAAAGTGCATAGGAGTTTCAAATTCAGCAGAACAACTTAATAAAGAATGTCAGAAAGAACATGCAACATCACAGGAAATTCAACAGAAGTTCCAGGATAAAGAAAATAAATTAGCTGAACTGACAGAGACTGGGAACTTCCTGCATACACAGCTAATCTGTGCAAAAGAAATATATTTTATAATATGTTTATGTTTTGAAAATGGTTAAACATACATGGTAGGATGGTAGGATCTGATGTCTGGACAAATCATTCTTATCAGTACTACAGTAAAGTAAAGCATATGAATGCCATTCATTAGCATAGTCAAAAGGTAAACAAAACTGTTCTAGTGTAGAATAACAGTCAGACAACAGCAAATATAAATAATATAAATATAAATGTGTTGGTTAAACTAATATCTATTTTGTTTTTTACAATTTGTTTATAATTATATAGTAACACCAAACAGTTAAAGTTCTGAATTTTAAAAGAAAATCACAGATGATATTAGTCAAACAGTTTTTGTAAAATTAATGGCAGGACAGTTAAATAGTTAAATAAATTAAAAAAAAAAATACTGAAATCCATGTAAGGTAATTGTAAAATGATGTCTATTTATGTTGTATAAATGCATAGTTATGCAAATCACAATCACATTAAAGGAAAAATGCCAAAAGAATTAACTATAGTTTATAGAGTATAAAATGTGAGCTAAGACCTTCCTAGACTGAATGAATAGTTACAGGAAATGCTGGAAAGATAAGATAAACAACAAGACTGATTGCCAGATAAGTAGCTTGAGTTTTTCTAAAGCATCATTGTTATTAAAACATAATTGTTAAAATGTTTACAAGCAACACTATTTAGTAATTGTCATAAAATGCCACAATTGTGCATAGATGTCACTGATAATCTGTTTGCAAGTAAATGTTAAAAGGACAAAAAAACTCAGTTGCATCAAGTACAGCCAGCAAATAGGCTATAGTATATATACAGTTCAAATCAATTGTGCAGGAGGGTGTAGATGCCTACTAGTGGTAGTAAACAGCAAAAGCTTTAGAAAAAAATATCAAATCAGACAGGGGTCTATAGTTTGGTAACCTAATAAAACAAATGTAGATGACATACATTCTATTCTTACAGCATAGGGCAGGAAAACAGTGCTGAAGTACTACAGGGGGAGGGGTACTTTCTCAGTTTTACACTGACTGTATAAGAGGGAGGGGCACTTTCTCAGTTTTACACTGACTGTATAAACAGACTGTGACAAGGGTCTGAAATAAAGCTACATAAAAATAAATAATAAGGGTCTAAAATAAAGCTACAGGAAAAAATATCTCATTCCTTCTTGACAATACTCTTTTAGGAGAGGAAAAACAGGTATTAGTGTATTAGAAATACTGGTAAACTGGATTAAACCTGACAGGATAAGATATTTTACAAGTTGTTAATAGCTATCATAATGGTTATTATTGTATTGTTTAGTATTAAATTGTATTTACAACCTGTTAAACGTAAAGCTATACAAGAGATGGTTTAAAAAACAAGAGATGGCTTAAAACTGATTACAGCTATACAAGAGAGAATAAAGATATGCAAAAATGCATAAATGTTTCTAATAGCAAGAATGGTCACTATTTTTAATATGTTTTTGGCAAAACAATGTTGGTATAAAAAAGCATCAATGACAATGTTGGTATAAAAAGCATGAATATTTTTAATAATTGTTGAGTATGTAGTTTAAAATAACAGGACATATGGATTTGGTATCAGTTCCACTAGATATTTCTAAAGAGACAAACATTTTCCAAGATTTTGCTTAATATTAATGTTATTAAATTTGTAAGATTAGACTAAATGTACTTTATAGTCATTGTATGTACAAATGCAGAAGAATTCAGTACAAATTAAATAAATGTCTAGTAATGAATATGTGTGAAAAAAACATATTTAAAGAAAAAATGGGTCCAGGATACCTACTAGATTGAAATGCATGAATAGCAAACAGTCTGTGTAAATACATACTGTACAGGATACATTGTAATAAGTTCAAAAGTAATTTGTCAAGTTGTAATATCACTGGTTTACCCCAGTAAAATAATTGCTTTCAAATATTTATTATCTAAGCCCAGTTCAGTACTTTACCAAGATGTTAATGGGCAGTTCAAAGACATGACCACAATGTTATGGTTAAAATGACATTGAAATTGTGTGTTTTCAGTATTGTATAAATGCTTGCAGTAGCACATGGTTACTGTCTCTTATAGTTAATTCAACAGTTGCAAAGAGTTAATGAAACAGTTCTAAGTCATAAATTAAATTCTGTGATTGCAAAAGAATAAATTGATCAAGTTAAAAAAAAAAATAATAACATTAAAGCAGACACAGCTCATAACTGATAAAATATTTTCACAGAATGGTCTGCAAAAGAAAAAGTTGTTAAATACATTCAGTTTTGGTAGTAATACTTTAATATCATTGTATTAACTATGTAAAATTGCATTTTGATTTGTTGTATCAAACTAAAGGTTTGTTTCTTGTGTTTTCTATATAAAATGTTTTGAGTATGTTTAAAAACAGAGGGAATTGTTAGATTTTATGAATATAAATCTGAAATTAATTATGTTGTAAATATGCTGAAAGAAAAGGCTTGCTTAAATGCAGAAACAAAGTTTAAGTAATATGTGATCAGCAGTCATACTAAATGACCATGGCTTGGAAAAGGAATCTGCTGAATGGACATTTTTCCCTTACAGACTCAAAATAGGATGTATGCAAGAACAAAAATGCAAAATCTGCTTTTAAAGAACAATGACATGTTATTCTGCATGGAAAAACAGGATAACAGATGTTTTTTATACAAAGATCCAAATAAAATACAGGATGTTCACACTGTCAGAAAAGCTGATCTCTGACAATGTGTTTTCTCAAAAATATGTTTTTCTTCATAAAACAGGATATGCTTATCAGCATTGACATAAGAACATGTGTTTTATACAAAGATCCAAATAAAATACAGGACAATGTGTTTCCTCAAAAATATGTTTTTCTACATGGACATCAGGACACTGTTACAGGATATTCACACTGTCAGAAAAGCTGGTCTCTTACAAGACATTGTTAAACAAGGAAGTTTAGTATTGTTTCTACAGGATAAGCAATTCTCCAAAATATGTTTATGCATGACTAAAACTGTATATAAAGAGCTGTATAAATCCAGCTATGTGAGAGAGAGGTTTGGTAGGGACACAAGTCCCAAGGTAAATGTTATATCTCTCACATCATCTGTACTATATGAGAAGTAAAGTTGGAACAGTACTTTTAAGCTGCAACGTTTGTCCAGTTTTATTTATTATAAAAGTTATTGGTTACTGCTCTTAAAGACAAGTGCTGCAAAGTATATTCTCTCATCAGTGTATATTCTGCAAGTTTCTGTATGCAACAGACTGTGAATGCAATTATAACCAGACTTTGATTCCAGCCAGCAAGACTGAGTGTCTTAAGAACACTGCAGATCCATCACACCAAGCAAGTAAGAGAGAAATTTCAAAATATTTTTTCAATGGCGAGGCAGCTGAGTGACTAGCTCCATGTAATTTTTTCAGTGGCAAGCTAGTCTGCATTTGAACCTACAATCTGCATTCAAACACAGGAGGAGTGATGGTAAGCCCTGCAGAGGGTCACTTCAGTTAAATTGCAGTAACTAACATTTGTACGTATGTGTAAATCCTAAACAGAAGTATTCCAGTTTATGCAGCTTGCAGTAGTAAAGTTTTTAGACGCCTACAATCCGGAGTGAGACTTGTTCAAGAAATTCGCAGTGCCATAAATTCTTCAAGAAAAGGGGGATATCCACTAGCCCATCAGTCCACTGCCTGTTGTGCTTTCCCAGCTTCTCAAGTGACTTTGAAAAATTTCCAGCCATCTGCAATAGCAGCCTGATCACCTGTTTTCTTGCTAACTGGTAAGACTTTTTTCTGTGTCACATATTTAGTGCGGATGATGTTAAAACAGTTTGTATATTCTTAAGAGAGTTTTTATATTCTTAAGACAGTTTGTATATTCATATATAGTTTCTGTATTCCTAGACAGGTTGTATATTACTAGATAGTATGGATATTATTTATAATTCATGCAGGAGTAAACCAAACTTTAGTAAATTGCTATGTTGGTATACACAGCACATTAGTAAATGCAAAACCTTATTAGGGCAGGTTGATAGTAAGGCATTATGCAAATGTATTAAAATATTTGACTGGTATCTCAAAGAAAACCATGTGAAATATGACAAATGTTTATTGTGTGCTTCAACAAAAACTGCATTTTGTGTATTATGTCATAAAATAATATTGCATCATATTGCGAAAAAAATAGACTGTAAAGACAGATCTGAAGAATTAACTAAGGGTAAAGTGTTTCCATTACATTCTGATGTTGAACAGTTATGTCCTGTCACCACATGTGAGTCAAATCAGTTACTGATAGAACCCCTAGTACATTTTGTTACAAAGGAATGTAGTAAACTTCTAAAAGACAGACACAATGGGTTCAGGAAGCTTAGAGAAGTTATACATACATCTTTTCAAAAGTGCATAGGAGTTTCAAATTCAGCAGAACAACTTAATAAAGAATGTCAGAAAGAACATGCAACATCACAGGAAATTCAACAGAAGTTCCAGGATAAAGAAAATAAATTAGCTGAACTGACAGAGACTGGGAACTTCCTGCATACACAGCTAATCTGTGCAAAAGAAATATATTTTATAATATGTTTATGTTTTGAAAATGGTTAAACATACATGGTAGGATGGTAGGATCTGATGTCTGGACAAATCATTCTTATCAGTACTACAGTAAAGTAAAGCATATGAATGCCATTCATTAGCATAGTCAAAAGGTAAACAAAACTGTTCTAGTGTAGAATAACAGTCAGACAACAGCAAATATAAATAATATAAATATAAATGTGTTGGTTAAACTAATATCTATTTTGTTTTTTACAATTTGTTTATAATTATATAGTAACACCAAACAGTTAAAGTTCTGAATTTTAAAAAGAAAATCACAGATGATATTAGTCAAACAGTTTTTGTAAAATTAATGGCAGGACAGTTAAATAGTTAAATAAATTAAAAAAAAAATACTGAAATCCATGTAAGGTAATTGTAAAATGATGTCTATTTATGTTGTATAAATGCATAGTTATGCAAATCACAATCACATTAAAGGAAAAATGCCAAAAGAATTAACTATAGTTTATAGAGTATAAAATGTGAGCTAAGACCTTCCTAGACTGAATGAATAGTTACAGGAAATGCTGGAAAGATAAGATAAACAACAAGACTGATTGCCAGATAAGTAGCTTGAGTTTTTCTAAAGCATCATTGTTATTAAAACATAATTGTTAAAATGTTTACAAGCAACACTATTTAGTAATTGTCATAAAATGCCACAATTGTGCATAGATGTCACTGATAATCTGTTTGCAAGTAAATGTTAAAAGGACAAAAAAAAACTCAGTTGCATCAAGTACAGCCAGCAAATAGGCTATAGTATATATACAGTTCAAATCAATTGTGCAGGAGGGTGTAGATGCCTACTAGTGGTAGTAAACAGCAAAAGCTTTAGAAAAAAATATCAAATCAGACAGGGGTCTATAGTTTGGTAACCTAATAAAACAAATGTAGATGACATACATTCTATTCTTACAGCATAGGGCAGGAAAACAGTGCTGAAGTACTACAGGGGGAGGGGTACTTTCTCAGTTTTACACTGACTGTATAAGAGGGAGGGGCACTTTCTCAGTTTTACACTGACTGTATAAACAGACTGTGACAAGGGTCTGAAATAAAGCTACATAAAAATAAATAATAAGGGTCTAAAATAAAGCTACAGGAAAAAATATCTCATTCCTTCTTGACAATACTCTTTTAGGGAGAGGAAAAACAGGTATTAGTGTATTAGAAATACTGGTAAACTGGATTAAACCTGACAGGATAAGATATTTTACAAGTTGTTAATAGCTATCATAATGGTTATTATTGTATTGTTTAGTATTAAATTGTATTTACAACCTGTTAAACGTAAAGCTATACAAGAGATGGTTTAAAAAAACAAGAGATGGCTTAAAACTGATTACAGCTATACAAGAGAGAATAAAGATATGCAAAAATGCATAAATGTTTCTAATAGCAAGAATGGTCACTATTTTTAATATGTTTTTGGCAAAACAATGTTGGTATAAAAAAGCATCAATGACAATGTTGGTATAAAAAGCATGAATATTTTTAATAATTGTTGAGTATGTAGTTTAAAATAACAGGACATATGGATTTGGTATCAGTTCCACTAGATATTTCTAAAGAGACAAACATTTTCCAAGATTTTGCTTAATATTAATGTTATTAAATTTGTAAGATTAGACTAAATGTACTTTATAGTCATTGTATGTACAAATGCAGAAGAATTCAGTACAAATTAAATAAATGTCTAGTAATGAATATGTGTGAAAAAAACATATTTAAAGAAAAAATGGGTCCAGGATACCTACTAGATTGAAATGCATGAATAGCAAACAGTCTGTGTAAATACATACTGTACAGGATACATTGTAATAAGTTCAAAAGTAATTTGTCAAGTTGTAATATCACTGGTTTACCCCAGTAAAATAATTGCTTTCAAATATTTATTATCTAAGCCCAGTTCAGTACTTTACCAAGATGTTAATGGGCAGTTCAAAGACATGACCACAATGTTATGGTTAAAATGACATTGAAATTGTGTGTTTTCAGTATTGTATAAATGCTTGCAGTAGCACATGGTTACTGTCTCTTATAGTTAATTCAACAGTTGCAAAGAGTTAATGAAACAGTTCTAAGTCATAAATTAAATTCTGTGATTGCAAAAGAATAAATTGATCAAGTTAAAAAAAATAATAACATTAAAGCAGACACAGCTCATAACTGATAAAATATTTTCACAGAATGGTCTGCAAAAGAAAAAGTTGTTAAATACATTCAGTTTTGGTAGTAATACTTTAATATCATTGTATTAACTATGTAAAATTGCATTTTGATTTGTTGTATCAAACTAAAGGTTTGTTTCTTGTGTTTTCTATATAAAATGTTTTGAGTATGTTTAAAAACAGAGGGAATTGTTAGATTTTATGAATATAAATCTGAAATTAATTATGTTGTAAATATGCTGAAAGAAAAGGCTTGCTTAAATGCAGAAACAAAGCTTAAGTAATATGTGATCAGCAGTCATACTAAATGACCATGGCTTGGAAAAGGAATCTGCTGAATGGACATTTTTCCCTTACAGACTCAAAATAGGATGTATGCAAGAACAAAAATGCAAAATCTGCTTTTAAAGAACAATGACATGTTATTCTGCATGGAAAAACAGGATAACAGATGTTTTTTATACAAAGATCCAAATAAAATACAGGATGTTCACACTGTCAGAAAAGCTGATCTCTGACAATGTGTTTTCTCAAAAATATGTTTTTCTTCATAAAAAACAGGATATGCTTATCAGCATTGACATAAGAACATGTGTTTTATACAAAGATCCAAATAAAATACAGGACAATGTGTTTCCTCAAAAATATGTTTTTCTACATGGACATCAGGACACTGTTACAGGATATTCACACTGTCAGAAAAGCTGGTCTCTTACAAGACATTGTTAAACAAGGAAGTTTAGTATTGTTTCTACAGGATAAGCAATTCTCCAAAATATGTTTATGCATGACTAAAACTGTATATAAAGAGCTGTATAAATCCAGCTATGTGAGAGAGAGGTTTGGTAGGGACACAAGTCCCAAGGTAAATGTTATATCTCTCACATCATCTGTACTATATGAGAAGTAAAGTTGGAACAGTACTTTTAAGCTGCAACGTTTGTCCAGTTTTATTTATTATAAAAGTTATTGGTTACTGCTCTTAAAGACAAGTACTGCAAAGTATATTCTCTCATCAGTGTATATTCTGCAAGTTTCTGTATGCAACAGACTGTGAATGCAATTATAACCAGACTTTGATTCCAGCCAGCAAGACTGAGTGTCTTAAGAACACTGCAGATCCATCACACCAAGCAAGTAAGAGAGAAATTTCAAAATATTTTTTCATATGGGTCTACTGCTTTACATCGAAAACACACTTCTCTGAAATAAAGCAGTAGACCCTACACTTCAGCGAAAGTCCACTTAAACAAAAATGCACTTTCACAGAAGTCTAGTTCCCCGAGCTACCCAAAACAAAAAAAAAGCACTAAAACATGTTTTTGCAGGGAGGCAAGCCCCCCTTGCACCCCCCCCATGTGGGGGGCTGTGCCCCCTCACCCCCCTACTTAAATATACCAACTCCGAGATTGCACTACAGCGGGGAAAAGGGAATATTCTCATTCTGCGCTGTAGTGTGACTGCCAAAGTCAATGTTTGAAGTTTCACTACTTCGAACAAGTAGACTTAGTAAAACTTAGTGAAACTTCGAACATATTGACAGGACCCATATCTATCTATCTATCTATCTATCTATCTATCTATCTATCTATCTATATACGTAAACACACACACACAAACACACGCACACACACACACACACACACACACACACACACACACACACACACACACACACACACACACACACACACACACACACACACAGGTTGGGTTCTGTCTCTCACATATGCTTATATATGTATATGTGTGTATATATATATATATATATATATATATATATATATATATATATGTGTGTGTGTGTGTGTGTGTGTGAGTGTGTGTTTGGGTTTATGCCAGATTACTGAGTTTTCGGAAACTCAAACTTCATATCGTCGAGACAATATGTTTGACTTTCCGAAAATATGAAACATTTATATGGAGATTATAGTGCAATGAGGATCGAGGAATTTACCCTTTTCCCTACTGCAGTGTGATCTTGGAGTTCATAGGATCATAGGAAGTTACTACGCTAATGGCCCTAGGGGCCTTACAAGCCTAGCCAATTTCTACCCTTATTTCCACAATCAGCACCTTTTGCGCCTGTCCAAGAGGGACACAGGTGGAACCCCCGAGGTGAACTTAGTTACATATTAAATTGTCCAGACTGCGTTTGAAGAGATCATTGAGGTGCTCTGTTTGACATGAAGTGTGAGTCTATTCCAAAGGTGTGGTAACCTCTGGGAGATAAATCAGTCCCTCCAGCAGGTTCTGTTAATGTCACATACCAGTTTAAGGTCTTTAGAGTGAGTAACCATGTACCATTTGACTTGCAGATATGCAGCATTTCTAATAAAGCAGGGTGAGAGATTGCCTTATATGCAAGGCAGAGATCACCTCTGAGTAGTCTGTATAAAACAGAATAAAGGGACAATCCACACAGGACAGATGCTGAAGACCTTGAATTTTCCTCGTGAGGAACCTTTATGGTCTCTCCAATTGCTGCAAGTGCTTGGAAAGTTACATACCAAAAGGGGCGTTGTACTCAATTATTGGCCTGACCAGAGAAGAGTACATGGAGGTTATAACTTCTTTTTTTCTAGAACCAAGCAACTTACTTCTGAGATAAGCAATATAGAATGCCCTTCTTACCAGTGCGGAGACATGGTGATCAAAGCTAAGGTTGCTGTCAACCTGTGTGCCCAGGTCTCTCACCACAGAGTGCGTACTTAGGGTGTTGATATTGATGTGGTAGTTAGTAGGAACATCACTCTTACTGAAAGGGATAATAACACATTTTTTTTGCATTGAGTTTAAGGCCATGACTTTGGCAGCAATCATTTGTTTGTGTAAGACCCACTTGTATTATGTTGATATAATTTGGAGATTTTATGACCACTCCCACTTTGCAGTCATCACCCAACATTGTCAGCCACAGACCTTTAGATTTTGCTTGTACTTTGGATAAATAGATTCCAGACAGTAGAGGTTCCAGAACTGGTCCTTGCACAACTCCACTGGTTACAGGTCTGGTGTTTGAGGTGGATTCCCCTATTTTGACTATATGGTTTCTATCACTGAGCCAGTTAGTGACCCATCTAATGATATAAGGGTTGACACCTAGCTGGGTGAGTTTGTCAATGATGCCTGAGTGGAGGATCATGTCAAAAGCCTTGGGTAAGTCTAGGTAGGCTGTATGCACAGATTTCCCCTCGTCCAGGTCCTTGGTGACTGTCTTGAAGAAATCCACCAGGTTTAACAGGCATGATCTCCCTTTGACAAATCCAAAATGAGTAGGGTCAAATGTATGGAGATTACCTATATCTTTGTTGATAAGGTCCATGATAATTTGCTCCATGGCCTTGCAGATAAGGCTAATCAGGCCAATAAGTCTGTAGTTCCCGGGGTCAGTGGAAGCGCCATGGTTGTGCAAGGGGGTACAGGAAGCCATTTTCCATTCAGCTGAGATGAAGCCGGTGCTTAGAGTATGATTGAAAAGAGTACCCAATGGTGTTGCTAATTCTTGTTGGAGCCCATGTAGGATACAGCCTGGGATGTTATCAGGTTCCATAGATGCTGTGTTTTTGGCCTTAGAGAAGGCATTTACAACCTGCTTTTTAGAGATACAAGGTAGAGGACAGGTTGTAGGGATGTCATGGGGTACATGTGTCGGGGATAAGGGAGTGAAGTTTTCACAGAACCTGTCAGATAAAGGTTAGCTATGTCCACCAGCTCAGTATATGTGGTATTATTAACTACCAGTTTGGCACAAATATGGGCCTTTCCTTTTAGGTTACAGATGTAACTAAATAATGTCTTATGGCTGTCCTTAGTTGAGGAAGCTAATTTGCATTCATAGTTTGATTTGGAGGACTTCACAAGAAGTCTTATTTGCTTGTTTAAGCTGAGGAGGGAGTGTTTCCAGTTTAAGGTTCGCTCCCTCTTAGTCTTAGATGGCAATTTCTTCCTCTTATTGTAAAGCCTGTTGATGGAAGTTGTCCACCAGGCAGGTTTGCTCTTCCTTGAGGAGCTTTTTTTGGTCCTATCAGATACAGCTGAATCAATGCAGTTATACAGGTGTTTGTATAAAGCATTGGTGTAGAACTCTGCATAGTTGCCAGTTCCATCTGAGGGGTGAGGTGCCATGAAGCTATTTATACCATCCTGTAAGAGGTTATAATCTGCTCTGGAGAAGTTTTTTAGTTTAGTTGCTGCTGGGGGGGGTCAGGTGTGATAGTTATTTCGAATGAGATTGATTTGTGTTCAGATCTCACCAGGGAAGACCTCACAGTGGGGGTGCTACAGTGGTTCCCCCATATTGGTAAGCACCAGATCCAGGATGTTGGTACCCCTTGTGGGGGTGTCATCTAGCTGGTCCAGGGTATTGGAGTTAATAAAGTCAGGGAGGCTTTGGGCAAGTGAGTTTGAGCATGAATAATTTATCCAGTCAATGGATGGGTAGTTAAAGTCACCCAAAACCATGGTGTTCGGATGTATCTTGATTGACCCAAGTAGATGTAAATAGGCAGAGTGGGTGTCCTGATTCATGGAGAGGGTTCTGTAGCTGGCAATGACTTGAATAGGTGTCCTACCAACAGTTAATTGCACCTGACGTGTCTCCAGGGAATCATACTGTTTATCCAATCTAGAGGTGTATTTATCTTTAATGAATATTAGTACACCACCTCCTTTAGTTTTCATGCCTTCAGTTTGTGGTCTGAACATGTGGAAGTAGGTGTAAGCTGGTATGGCTGGGGTGGTCTCCACAGCCTTGAACCAGGTCTCTGTAACTGCACAAATATCTGCATCTTCCAAGGTGAGGGCTGCTTCCAGTAAGTGCAGTTTCATGTTAAGACTCCTAGTGTTTAGCAGTATAACCTTGAGGTTGTTTTTAGATGGAGGTTTTAGGTCAGGAATTTTGTCCTTGAGGCATTGCCTAAAAAAGACACTATGGGCTGGCAAGAGCCTTAGCCAGTAGCCAAAATCCCATGGGTGACTGATGAAGACCATCTCTGTCAAAGCATCAAGATCTCAGGCTGACAGATACTGGATCCCCTTAGAATGGCACAGAACCTAAGACAATTATTGAAGTCAATCATTTTCTGTTTGTATTGATGCATCATTTTAAGTTAAGGTAAAATGTTGCTTAAGGCTAGGGTCATACCTGCCTGAGACACATAGTCTGAGAACTCAATCATGTCTCTCTTTATATAGTCCAGAGAGGTACATCTCATGTCATTCACACCAACATGGACTATGATGGAGTCATAACAGTACCTGTTATTGAGAGACTTGACTGCATGTGTAATATGGTGGAACCTGACAGACAGCTGACTGTGACCTTTTTCTATCCAGCCTGATGAGAAGGACATTTGTGTGTCTCATGATGGAATCACCTATGACTAATATATTTGGTTTTGTGTTTTGCCTTAAGGGCTTGACAGGTGAGACTGGTGCTTGAGCTATAATAAGTATTGTGTTCTGCAGAGGAAGTATTATGTGTGAAGTGCTTGTGTTTGTGTTTTGGAGGTCTCTGGTGTTTCGGTATGTTTCTGGTGAGGACCTCTGCATATGTAGGTGTGTGTGATGTGGATTTTGGTGGAGTAGGAGGTGAGGTGTGCATGCTGACAAACCACTCATTGTCATATGTACTGAGTGGTGTGTGAGAGAGCATGGATTCAAGGTTCTTAATACAGTTGCTTCTCTCACATGTTGATTTTGTATGGACTATGAATAGAGGGTTATTGGTGAACATAAAGCAGTTGATACACTGCCTCAAGATGCCTATGTTGACCAAGCTGGCTGGAGAAACTGTGGGAAATTGTCCATCCATAGTGTTAGGTAAATTTATATGGCCAGAAAAAGAGGTCACACTTAGGAATGGCTAGTGGTTGAGAGGTCTCTGAGGCTAGGCTTAGTGTTCCACCAGACAATAGAGTAGGGCTGTGAAACATCTTTGTAGGACCTCAAGTAAAGTGCTAAGGGAAAATGTAACAAGCAAAATGTTTGCATCTATAACCACCAGTAGTAATCACTGCTACGTGGCAGTGCATGATGGTGTGCTACATGCAAACAAGAGCAAACGCGGGGCTTAAATAAAACAGGAAATAACCCTTTTAACTCAAATTAGCCAGTAAGGATGCACTCTCTCTAGTCCAATCACCCTCAATTAGATGGGACCCAGACAGCACTCTCCTCCCACAAGGGGGCAGAATGACCTTCTCCAACAAAGATGGCTTTGATTTGATGCTCAGAAGTTACAAAACAGACCCAGAAACAGCAAACCTGGAACTGCAGAACTGGGCTATGCTACAGCTGAAGTAGTACAGTATAGAGTAAAATGTGGCAAAAACTGTTCAGGCAATTCAAACAGACAGTAGAATGCAAATACAAATTAAAAGTGCAATATAAGAGCAAAAACAGGTATTTATATTTAGTTGGAAGCAACAGATTGTTGAGATCTTTCAGTATCTCAGTGAAGAGCTGGTTTTAGTGCTCAAGTGATACCAAACAGTCTAGAGTCAGCAAGTCTGAATCAAGCCTATGCTATAAAATGCAGAAGTACTAGAAATTTAAAGTCCAGAAAATCACAGCCACAACAACAAAAATAGTTTAAAGTGGCAATTGGCAATTCAGTAGTATACTCCCACAAGAGTGTAGACCACAAACCTTCCTAGTGTGAAATAAGTGATCCAGAACCCAAGAGCTTAAACCAGAACCAAGTCACTTATAATGACAGGCAAAATAAGCATTCACCAGCAATTCCCCACTTAGAAGGTGTAGGCCGCACTCTATCGGCACAAGAGTCTAGACCACACACCTTCATAATGTAAAATAACTGGTTTAGAACCCAATTGTTTAAACCAAACTAAAACACTTTCAGAACAACAGACACAATAAGCCTTCATCCAGCAATTGCCAGCTTAGAAGGGTGTAGGCTATCATGTCTTGCTACAAAACTTTAGACCACAGATCTTCCTAAAATAAAATAACTGGTTTGGAACCCAAGTGCTTAAACTGAAACAAAGACACTTAGTACAACAGGCACAATAATCCTTCACCCAGCAATTCCCAGATCAGTAGGGCAGAGGCTACCTCTCCTCCCACAAGAGTGTAGACCACAAAACTTATTAATGTAAAATAACTGACCTGCAGCCCAAGTCCTTAAACCAAAACTAAGAGGCTTAAAATAATTAAAATGTAATCGGGCTACTAACAAGCAGTAATAAATGCAGAAGAATAAATGCAATTGAACACTTTTAAGAACAAGCAACAAAAGCAAAATAAAGTAATAAAGAACACAAGTGCTTAAACCTGGAACAAAGATACTTAGAACAGCAGGCACAATAAGCCTTCACCAAGCAATTCCCAGCTCAGAAGGACAGAGGCTACCCTCTCCTCCCACAAGAGTGTAGACCACAAATCTTCTTAATGTAAAAATAACTGGCCTGAAGCCAAAGTCCTTAAACCAAAACTAAGAGGCTTAGAATAACAATTGCAATTTAATCACGCTACTAACAAGCAGTAATAAATGCAGCAGAATAATTGCAATTGAACAATTTAAGAACAAGCAGCAAAAACAAAAGTAATAAAGTAGGAAGAGACGTAAACACAGTAAAAACAGCTGAATAATGTGTATTTTTTAGTTAAGTAGAAAGGGAGGAAACAGGAGATAATTCAAGGTTAATAAACTAAGGGGGTGAGCCTTCCCTAATGATCTCACTGTACTCAGTAGAATGAGCTGATGCAATGGGACTGGGAGGAGTGTCCAAAATCAAATTTATAGAAGAGGCGGACAACTCAAAAGCCACCACAAAATGTAATTCTTTTATACCAGCAAGATGAAAAACTTTTCTAAAGTTAAACCCTCAGGCCAATCAGATAAAAACATAAAAAGCTATTGACCAGTAGTTCTCACCTAAATAAAATGGAGACAGAGATCAGAACTGGATTCCTGCAATATCAAGAATCCTTGGAAATAAGTTCACTAACCCTGGGAAATGTTCACAACACACAAAAACTTTTCAAAACTTAGAAATATTTTGGCAAACTCAGAACAGCTTTTGCAGAAAACTGTTAAAACAACAACCTAAGAGCAGTACAGTAGATGGAATTTATTTAACAAATGAAAGCTGAAAAACAGTGATAAATTCAACAAAATATATACATGCAGCATAAAATTGTTAAACTTCAGTCAAACAGAGCAAGTGCAAAAAAATCAGCTTTGTATTTCCATATGTATTTAGAAGTAATCCAAATCTTGCAGCCACAGGTGAACATTCAGGCACAAGGAGCTCTGAATAAAAGAGTTGGAATATATAAGTTGCAGAAGGTGTGGAAGTGCTGGGGGGATTGGTTAGATTCATCAATATTTTGTGTTTAGATGTATTTGTGTCAATGTTTTTGCTATTCATAGCATGTTTAGATCATTTTAAAAACACACACACACAAATATATATATATATATGTTTTCACTTCAGAATCTTGAGCTACTGAAATATCGAACTTCAGTAGCTCGAGACCGAAGTGTCAAAACTGCACTTGCGCAAAAGTGCAGAATACTGAGTGTGGAAATGAATGTAGAAATGTAGAATCCATGTTGTGGATGTAGCTGGAAATTCAGGTAAGTGATGTTTTATTACAGTTTTTGGGTAGGGATTTTAGTGTGTGTGAGTGTGTTTGAAGTTTTGAGGTGTGGGTTAGGGTAGGTATGTAAAATTGTGAGTAAGTGTTGTGAATTGTGGTATTTGTACATATGTTATGTATGTTTGTGCAAGGGGAGTGTAGAATGTGTAGTGGTGGTTTTTGTGTGTGTGTGTGTGTGTTTTTAGTGCAACTTCAGAGTTTATATATATATATAAGTAGCGGGGTGTGAGGGGTGCAGGGGGCCTTGTCCCCCCCTGCTTATATGTACGGTCAGTGCTTGTGTTTGTTTTGTTGTGTTTGTCTGTGTTTTGTTGGTTTATAGTGCAGGGAGGAAGGTGTATGGGTGCTTGTTTGTGTGAGGTGTGTGTATGTGGGTAGTCATGAATTTGAATTTCACGCTTTTGGCTTTCGGCTTTTTCATTTTTTAGCTTCACAGTCCTGAGATACTGAATTTCAATATTTATATATATATATATATATATATATATATATATATACTCATATATGGTTACAGCTCAAAATATAATTTGAAAAGTTTTTGAATGGGTGTAAAATACTGAAATTTGACTGAATGGTCATTTTTATAGTGTTTGTAGGTAGGAGTGTGCAGGAATATGAATGTTTACCTGCAAAGTTTATAGTGGTTGTGTATGTATAAGTATTCACTGGTTAGGGTAAGGGCAAGGTAAGGGGATAGATTTGCTGTTTTTGCATGATTGGTGTTGCATGTGTTCTTTGTGCAGTTGTCTTGTGTAGTGGTATGTTTAGGAAAAAAGGTTTTAAAGGTTTTAGTAACATAATGTGTAGAATTAGGGTTACGGTTAGGGTTAGTACACATGAGTAAGGTGGTGCAGGGGGCAACAATTAATTTCCCTAACAGTTCCACTAACAAGATGGCACTTGGTCTCAGTTTTGTAATTGGGTTGTATGATATAGGGTATTTTAGTTGGACATAATTTTTAGATATTTTGTGATTTGATATTATGAGTTTTCAGTGCTTTGTACTTTTAGTATTTCTTTTATGTTTTTAGAGGTTCAGTACCAGTATTTTAGATTTTAGATATTTTGTAACATTATATATATATATATATATATATATATATATATATATATATATATATGTATGTATATACACGCACACACATATCAAACTACCATAATAGCAAATGGCCGAACATCACATCAGAGAATATCAGGAAAAAATAGTAAAACAAAAAGCTGTGCCCCCCACACTCTTTGCATATTATATATATCTACTCCTAGATCTCTTCACACTGGGGAAAGGACAAACATCCAATCCCAATAAACCAATAAATACTAGCATTATGATGAAAAGCCGGTTCAATGTTCTGTGTTGTGATGTTCTCCTATTCGATATTATGGCAGTTCAATGTCATAACTGGGACTTATATATATATATATATATATATATATATATATATATATATATATATATATAATATGTGTGTGTGTGTGTATATATATATATATATATATATATATATATATATATATATATTCCAGAAAAAAGCCAAGGTGTATCACCGTTGTTTGGAATTGTGAGTCTGCTGAGACAATTTTAGTGGTCAACCATGTATGAATAAAGATATTAATGTTTTTATTTTATTGATTTGTTATTTGACCTAACACTCGCTGGTGAGGCATCTATGGTGACAGACCTTGGCTTTTTTCTGGAATTTGCTTTGTTTACCAGGGCTATCTTAGGTTAGTGCTCTCTTTTGTTTCTGTGTGTGTGTGTGTATATATATATATATATATATATATATATACACACACACACACACACACACACACACACACACACACACACATATACAGTGGATATAAAAAGTGTATACACCCCTGTTAAAATGCCAGGTTTTATGATATAAACAAATGAGACCACAATGAATCATTTCAAAACTTTTCCTACCTTTAATGTGACCTCTAACCTGTACAATTCAATTGAAAAACAAACAAATCTTTTAGGGGAAAAAATATAAAAAATAAAAAACGTACAATACATTGGTTGCATAAGTGTGTACACCATTAAACTAATACTTTGCTGAAGCACCTTTTGATTTAATTACAGCATTCAGTCTTCTTGGGTACACACCTGCCATCAATTAAAGAGAGTCTGATTAACCGCAAATAAAGTTCAGCTGTCCTAGTAGGATTTTCCTGACATTTACTCCATTGACTGCTACAGCAAAAGCCATGGTTTGCAGAGAGCTTACAAAGCATCAAAGGGATCTCATTGTTGAAAGGTATCAGTCAGGAGAAGGGTACAAAAACATTTCCATAGCATTGGCTATACCATTGGACAGTGAATAAAGTCATCAAAAAGTGGAGAAAATTTGGAGGGGGCGTGCCTAAGATGTTCACTGTGTAGCAGCATTTTTTATCAGCTCTGTCTTTCAGACCTTTTTTTGACAGGATTTTAAAAATATATCTATCCTAATTTTGGATTTTTTGTCTTAAACAATTTTTTTAGACTATATATTAGGATAATATATAAACTTTTTTTATAAATATTAAAATTTCCTGTCAAATTCTACTAAGGAATCTTTATCATCAGAACAACATGAGCTCCAATAAATCTTCACATCAAGAATCAACTTTTAAAAAAGAACTTCAATCCTTAATAACTAATCTACAAGAACTTTCAACAAAACTAGATAAAATGGATATGAAATTAGACAACTTTAAGGAGAAATGTACTCAACAAATGGATCTTATACATGATGACCTTACTCAACAGAAAAAGCAGATATCCGGAATAGAAACAGCACTGAATGACATAGACAGCAGAACTCAAGCAAATGAGCATAACATTGAGTTTCTATTAAAACAGAACACTCCCTTTAAATCAAAAGTGGATGATCTTGAAAATAGATCATGAAGAAACAACATAAAAATATTTGGCTTACCTGACAACATAGAAGGAACTGATATGGTGAAATTCCTCTCTTCATGGATACCTGAAATTTTGGAACTCCCAGAAGCTTTTTCATATGGTATCGAAAGAGCACATAGATCCTTGGTAACAGCTAAAAATAACAAAAATAGTTTCACTAAATCTGTCATTGTGAAATTTCTCTCTTCTCATGACAAAGAGATGGTATTAAAGACAGCATGGGCAAAATCACCAATTAAAATAAAAGATAAAGTCATTCGATTTGATAATGATTATTCTCCAGCTGTGATTTCAAAAAGAAAAATATTTCTGCCTTTAATCAAAGAGCTCAAGAAAAATCAAATAAAAACACAATTGCTAGTCCCTGCCAGACTAAAAATCTTTCATCAAAGTGGATATAAAATATTTGAAGATCTAGACTCTGCCATCTCATTCATTAAAAATAACAAAATAATAGAAAGAACTGAAGACATGGAATGGGCAAATACTAGCCTTGAAAGAATTGCAGACAACACCTGGAAAACCTTTGATCCTAAAAAGAAACTTAAAAATGAATAACAATCAATCATTCAACAAGTACTCACTAGAATATATCATTCTTCAAATCCTTTTAACATTAAAAGAGTCTTATATATAGATAAAAACCTTTAACGGAATCTACAAATATTCAGTTATTATGACCCTATAAGTCAGGGAAAGGAAACCGGATATCCAGGTGAGATTTTTATTTTGTTACTATATAGATAGTTGTGTTATTTTACTACTACTATTAGAGTTGTGCGTAGTGATGGTTGCAGTGTTCTGTAGTAATATATTTTTATTTTTAAATCTAGATTAATGTTCATTGCTAATTGTTCTTCTTGTTTGTCTTCCTGTTATTTGTGTATTTTATTATCTCACTTGAAGCAATTTACTAATAACTTGATGCTGCTTACTTGATAAATGGAATGGTTATGGCAGCAACTTATTCTGAGTATCTCTTTGACTGGCTATATAACAGCTTACCTGGAATTAATGAATGTTGCATTGTGGTTGCTCCGGATTTGTGGAGATTAATAGTTATAAATATTTGGGTGATGAAAGTTGTGCGAGAGCTTATTTTGTGTTTCCGTTGCATGGTTCTCATCTGGTTGACTGTGGGTGTCATGTAGAGGCTCACTGTGTCCCTCTTTCTGTGAATTTGAGAAGGCTATTTGACATGCAGTAAGTGATTTTCAGGGTTGTTTATTATGTTTGCTTGCTCCGTGAGTTGGTGTTGCTGTGGTGAAGCTGATTGGGGCTTGAGAAGGGAAGCAGATGCATATGGTTTGTTTTAAAGTCTGTCGCTGCAGTGTTGTCTGTTTTTGAAATGCCCTTCTATTTAATGGTATAGATTTACCTTGGAATAAATATGGGTTCGGTTGATTGCTAAGGACACGGGTGAGATTGTGATGTGATATTGATGGAGACTAGAAAGATTTGCTGGTTTAATGGTGTAAAATGTTTATTGAAATGCTTTGATGTTGAGTATGGATTAATGGTCATTGGGATGATTGGTTACGTTTTGATGAGGAGGTTTTTGAGCTTAGAAGTGTCATTGATGGTGTATGAACTTTTTGTGTTTGTTGAGTGGCTGGATTTTTCATTTTTTTTTTTTTTTTTTTTTGAAGCATCGCAAATTAAGCTTTGGGACGCTGGCAGAGTCTTGAGCTGAAGAAATTGTTTGCAAGAACAAATGTCAATTTAGACTCACCGTTAGTTTCCCGCTGGAACCTGCTCTAGTGTTTCATTTGAAAAAACAGCACGAGAAACTGTTTAAAACTTCTAATAGATCCAGTGTATGCGAAACAGTCATGGCTCTTCAAGTGATGACGTAAAATGACATTTGACCTTGGTCTTCAGTAAATAGCGTAGCTTTGGAATGTTGAAACTCTACTTTATAAGTCCTTATTATTGACATTAATTTGAAACATTTGAACATATTATTGTATAAATATGATGCTTACACATATTCTTTCGTTCAGTTCTGTTATGCTGTCTAGTAGACGCTATACATTTATTTCCCAGAATTAGTTTATGCGGCATGATATAAAACATATTGCTGGAGCATGATATAGCTGAAATGATACAGGGATAGTAATGGTTCTTTACTTTGTTTTAAAATATTTTATTTCTTTATGCTGAAGAGATCTTGCTTCATTTTTAGCGTGGTTTCTTTGTTGACACTAATGATTACCATGAGTTACCCATTTAAATGACAAGCTGTAGATATTCATACTCTCATCATAACTCAGAGATCAACAAATAGATGGATAGATCCTATCCAATATATCTTCATTTATTTACATAACAGTATTTTCTACAAAATGTAAGAGAGTATGGGAGTTATATAAATAAACACACTTTATGGTGCTTACATTAAGATAAGTTAGATAGATGCTGTATTTGATACATAACAACTTCAAGAAGACTTATAGGTCATAGTGATGAAACTCAATCATACTAGTAAAGGAAAGGACTTTGAGATGATAGTGACGACATTACTAGGTTATTAAGTACTGATTGCTGAACCTTTGGCCAAAGCCAACGTAAGGTTTAGATGCATCTTTCAAGTAATATACCGAAGGGATAGGGAGGTTATTCTCCTAGTTAATTGGGCATTAGTCAGTCACAGGTGAAAAAAAGAAAGAGATAAAGCAATATCATAAAAAATATAAGGAAATAAACACCTTTAATTAAGGGAATGAGGGTTTTACATTATTGGAAAATAGAATAGTTAAGGGATATGTTGTAAGTAGAGGGAACAATCTTTTAATGGTTTCAGAAGAAGTTCTACTTCATAGAATAAGTGGTGGATGCCTGGAAAGGACTGACAATGTCAAGACAAGCTCTGACCCCAAAACTCATTAGAGTTTGCAGAATTTACTTGTAGAAAAAGAATTGTTCTGTAGCATAGTTTTGTATAATTGTGTTTATTCTTAAATAAATCCAATACAATGATAAGGGTAAGCAGCTATACAATCTGGGGACAAGGAGATCCAATTTCCTATAATTATTATAATTAATATAATTAAGAAAGCATATGACAGGGTGCCTAGAAAGGAGTTGTGGCATTGTATGAGGAAGTTGGGAGTGTCAGAGAAGTATGTAAGAGTGGTACAGGATATGTACGAGGGTAGTGTGACAGCCGTGAGGTCTGTGGTGGGAGTGACAGATGCGTTTAAGGTGGAGGTGGGATTACATCAAGGATCAGCTCTGAGCCCTTTCTTATTTGTGATGGTGATGGACAGGTTGATAGACGAGATCAGACAGGAGTCCCCGTGGACTATGATGTTTGCAGATGACATCGTGATCTGTAGTGAGAGTAGGGAACAGGTGGACGAGACCCAGGAGAGGTGGAGATTTGTTCTAGAGAGAAGAGGAGTGAAGGTCAGCAGGACTAAGACAGAGTATATGTGTGTGAATGAGAGGGAGGATAGAGGAATGGTGAGGATGCAGGGAGTAGAGTTGGTGAAGGTGGATGAGTTTAAATACTTGGGATCAACAGATCAGAATAATGGTGAGTGTGGAAGAGAGGTGAAGAAGAGAGTACATGCAGGATGGAGTGGGTGGAGAAGAGTGTCAGAAGTGATTTGTGACAGACAAGTACCAGTAAGAGTGAAAGGGAAGGTCTACAAGAGGGTAGTGAGACCAGCTATGTTATATGGGTTGGAGACAGTGGCATTGACAAAAAGGCAGGAGTCAGAGCTGGATGTGGCAGAATTAAAGATGTTAAGATTTGCACTGGTTGTGACAAGGGTGGACAGGATTAGGAATAAGTATATTAGAGGGTCAGCCCAGGTTGGAAGGTTTGGAGACAAAGCCAGAGAGGCAAGATTACATTGGTTTGGACATGTGCTGAGGAGGGATACAGAGTATATTCAGAAAAAAGATGCTAAGGATGAAGCTGCCAGGTAACAAGAAAAGAAGAAGGCCTAAGATAAGGTTTAAGGATGTGGTGAGAGAGGACATGCAGGTGGTTGGTGTGACAGAGCAAGATGCAGAAGACAGGAAGAAATGTAAACAGATGATCCGCTGTGGTGACCTCTAACGGGAGCAGCCGAAAGAAGAAGAAGATTATATAATTATAATTATCCTACCCGGTGGTAAATTATACTTTCTCAAATAGTTGGTATATCCTACCCTGTGGTAAAATATACTTCCTCAGACAGATAGTATAACCTATTTTAAGGTAAATTATACTTCCTCAGACATTGGGTTTAGAGTAGACATACTTTGGTAATACTTTTGGGTCCCACCTAAATACAATTACTTCTAACTAGTAAGTATGTAAATCTACTACAGTTACTTTTATGTATTATTTGTCTCCACAGATTAATAAACTTTAGCATTTTGATTAAATAGTAATGTCAATAAAAATGTTGAAGTAAGTATATCCTTTTACTAACATTGGATCTGAAGAAAGACCCACGCAATGAATAAATACAGAGACATTTAATTAATATCTTTGCATCTGGATTCTTGCAACATCAGATTACTGTAGCAATAAATGAAGATTCTTCAGATGGAACTATACAGAACCTTTTGGGACTATAAACTTAAAAGATACATAGCTTGGCATATGGTATGTAAATATTTTATTTTTTGAAGATTATTTTAATTTCATCTCTTTACATTCAACTATAGTCAACTGTTATGATTAAATATTCATTGCATTATTTAGAATATATATGGCAGCTTTACATATTATTAAAAATGTCTTTTCTCATATACTTTCTTAATTAGATACAACTTAGAAAGAATAGGAAAGCTGTGTAATGTCATATACTTCAATAATTTGATATAATAATTAGAAATTGAATAAGAACAAAGTAGAGGATGGTTAAAATTATAAATATGTTTAGTCTAATGGAATGCTTATTTATATTTAATTGTTTAAAATGTATTTATTATGCAGTTAGTAGTTAGATTTTCTAGAAGATCTTCTTTTCATTGATAATTAGAGTTTTTCAAATATAATAGATGTATTAGTATTTATTTATTTATTTATTTTTACATTTGTTAACTGGGTTAGTCTGTCTGGGTTCTTAGAAGCCCTTTTTCAGCAGACACCTGAGGAGAAAAGCTCCCTCAAAAAAAAAAAATAAGTAAACTAATAGTAAGAACAAAGATAAACACAGATTGCATTTTAAGTACACATACTTCTGAAGTAATTGCATAACATGCAATAAAGGAATATACAGAATGGATGGAAATACAATACAATACATATATGGAAATGTTCACGTAGTATGGCAAGAAACTAAGCAGAAATATGGTAAGACTAAGGTCAATACATTGCTGAACCAAGGTACTAGGCATGAAGTAAGTAAAAATACAGATTGAGTTGTGTAAACTTTGGAAGTTAATAAATTAAAGAACAGTAATAAGGGATTATGGGAACTGAGTGTAACATGAGCTAACTAGTATGGAATATGACAGAAAAAAAATGGGTAGGCAGTAGTAAGAGAGAGAGCTAGAAGTGATACAGTTAAGTTAGGTTATCCCTGAATGTTTCATGGGTATTAGTTTAGAGCATGAACGTATCCAATTTGATAGGAAAAAAGATTTAAGCTGTTTCTTGAAGGCATTTTTGTCTTTAAGTAGTCTAAGGACTAAAGGGAGAGTGTTCCAATTTTTTGCAACTGAGTGACAATAAAGTATTTTCCCAAAGGTTTTGTTTGGCTTATGAACTTCAAGAAAGTATTGATTAGTAATTCTTAGTGGGCGTCAAGGAGTATAAAGTGCCAGAGAATTTGCAAGGGATGGGCAGGATTTAGGATTGTTTAGTATATTGTGGGCTATAAGGAGTTCAGATTGAGGCAGTAAGTTGGAAAATTCAGGCCAGTGTAAAGCCTTTAATGAGAGACAGTGATGGGATTTGTAAGGTTAATTCGCAGCAAATCTGGCTACTTTGTTATATGTGGTTTCTAGTTTGGATATTAGGTTACTCTGTATATGGGTAAGAATAGGTGAAGCATAGAGTAGGGATGGTAGAAGGGGGGATTGGGCAAGGGATGGCCTGGATGCACAGGGAAGAAAGTTTTTGTGACGGTAAAGCAGACCTAGTTTTTGGTGTTGTTTTTTATTGAGCTATGAATGTGATGGTTGAATTTAAGTTCATCATCAATTATTGCTCCAAGGAGTTTTGTTTGGGTGTCAACAGAAATTTTAGTTCCATTAAGGGATGTTCAGAAAAGTTCTGATGTTCTTCGTGTTTCACTGTTGCAGTCATCACATTTGGGTTATCTGCCTACAGGTAGCCCTCAGCCGGCCTGAATTCCAGAGTCTTCGGATTTCTGCGTCAGATGCTGTCTCTTCTTCCATGATGTCAGGTTGTCAGGGGTATAAAACATGCAGTCTTTCTTGCTGTGTGGTGCTAAAGCAGAAGCAGTTCGCAAGTGCCGGTCGGCTGACTCCTGAAATTTTTATTTTTGAGTTTCAGACCCAAAGTCTTCAAAAAAGATAAGTACCCTGTTGGGGATCCTTTTTCTTGCTCTAACCGATGTCAGTAAAAGTTAACAATTGTCTTACCTGTGGAAAGCAAATACTTCATAGAGATTTTCATTCGTACTGCATCCCCTGTTTAGGCCCAAACCACGACAACCCTCGCTGTCGGTATTGTGCCTTGTTCAACCCCCGAACTATTCGTCGTTGGGCTATTTTTGCAGCCAATTACTTTTATACTCGATCTCAGTTAAGCCATCCGACTACTGATCTTCAGAAAAAACATAAGGATAAAGACAGAGACAGACCGTATAGGTCCAAAACCGTTGACAACGCTTCCGTTAAGCTAGTCGCCAGTCCGCCGGTACTCAGTGAGGTGCTTTCGCAGCCCCTGATACCCGCTACTTCAGATTCACCAGCCTCTACTGAGACCCATTCGGAGTCCAGTATGCCGTGAGATGGGTCCGGAGCCGCTGTGCAGGCACCAGCTTCTGAGGGTGTATTGAGGCCTGCAGACATTCATATTAAACGCATGCCTTCATTTCCATCCAAAAGTTCCGAATCTCTCAGGTCTAAAACTCGCACGATGCCTAGAAAACCGACGACAAAACCACATGCTCAGGCCCATAGGCCTCAAAAACAAATGCTTAGAATGGCTGAAGACCTTATTACCTTAATTAGGGGAAGCCAGCCTTCCCCCTCTAAGAGACCTAGAACTGAATTTCTTTCTGATTCTTCTGATCGGGAATCTGATATTTCTGCTCCTTCTGATTATCAGGATTTGCCCTTATCTACTTATGAGGATTCTGATGCAGAGGATTCCTTTCCCTCTGCTTCCCCTCCAGAAGATCTTTGGTGAAACCTTGCATACTCTTAGGGAGCATTTCTGCTGGGAAAGCCAGGATTACTCTGAGTCCAAAAAGAGACTTAGGGAGTTTCTGCTCCTGCCTCAACACAGGCCTTTTAGCTATCCCTCCTGTTCTGGACATTGTAGATGATGCTTTCTTGGAATCTAGCCTTACCCCAGACACTTTATCTCCAGCTCCCAGAAAACCTGACAGGTACTACAGAGTACCTGACTCTCACAAGTTCAAGAATCCTTCTGTGGATCCAGAGACCATTTCCCAAGGACCTAAGGCATTAAGGCTACTGCTGCCAAAAATCCTACCCCTTCTGATAGAGATTCTAGAGCCTTAGACATACGGGGTAAGAAGGTATACACTTCTGCTACTTTGGCCATTAGGGTTTTAAATTGCCAGTTTCATATGTTAAAGTATCAGCAGCATGTTATGGGACTGCTTAAACAGCAAATTATGTTGATTCCTGACTGTGCTGAACACAAAGAATTACAAGATTTAATGCGTTCTGCAGGACAAGTTGGTAAACATACTTTGCAATGTGGTTTTGATGTTTTAGAAGCATCTTGCAGGGCTGCTGTCACTGGGTCTGTACTTAGAAGGTACACTTGGCTTAAGGAACAAAACTTGCCAGATCATGTTAAAGCTAAATTACTGGATGCTCCCTTAAACCAAGACCGCCTTTTTGGCAACAAAGCAGAGGAAGTTCTCAAAAGGATGGAGGAAAAAGCTAAATCTATGCAAACTGTTAAAGACTTCCTACAAGTACAGCCTCCAAGATTCAGTAGGCAGTGGCCTTCAAAG
This sequence comes from Protopterus annectens, assembly GCF_019279795.1. Lineage (NCBI taxonomy): Eukaryota > Metazoa > Chordata > Ceratodontiformes > Protopteridae > Protopterus > Protopterus annectens. Next base: position 482,757,999 of record NC_056742.1, on the reverse strand, counting down.
AACTGGTCCTTTCCAGTCCCTTCCAGGTCTTGTCAGTCCAAACCCAGAAACAGCAGACCACCTAGGCTGCAGTCTCAGGCTACATACAGACCTAAGCAGTGGGGGGCTCCCAGTTCCAAAGCAGGGAGTAGTAAGCCACCCCCCTATGGTAAAATGGCACAATGACTTAACTTTAACCTTTCCAAGCCCTGCTCTACTACCTGCTCCCTTAGGAGGAAAGCTCTCCCTGCATGCAAAAAACTTGGAACTCATTACCCAGGACAAATAGGTTTTGAACATAGTTTCCCAAGGATGCAGATTCCACTTCCACACACTACCAACCCCAAATGGTTGGCCAGACCTACCCCCAAATCAATGGATGGAGGCCCAACAGCAGGATCTTTCTCTTCAGTATCAGGAATATTCAACCTGTCCCAGCAGAACAAAGGGGACAAGGTTTTTATTCAAGACTTTTTCTGGTGCTCAGAAAAGACAACTCCTGGCATCCTATCCTGGACCTCTCTATTCTCAACACCTTTCTGGTAGTTCCAAAATTCAAAATGCTAACTCTTCAACAGCTTCTTCCTATGCTAGCCAAGGATGCCTGGCTGGCAACCTTAGACTTAAAGGAAGCTTACCTGCACATCCCAGGAAGAGAATCTTGCAGGAAATACCTGCACTTCAGGGCAGGCTCCATGCACTATCAGTTCTCTGCACTTCCCTTTGGCTTATCTACTGTACCCAGGGTATTACCAAAGTGTCTAGCTCCAGCCATTGCATTTTGCAGGCAGAAAAATATTCAAATTTACCCATACTTGGACGATTGTCTGACTCATGCAGAAAGCCAGGACTTGCTATTACAACACCTGTCATTCGTAAAGAAACTTCTAACCTCACTGGGGTACACCATAAATGAAAAGAAATCTCACCTAGTACCCTGCCAACAGATTGTATTCCTGGGAGCAAGCTTGAACACAACTTCCCAGATGGCATTCCTCACTCCAGAGAAACAAGTTTGACAACCTTCTTCAAACTACTGGCCACAAAACCCCAGCTATCTACAAGGAAAATACTGCAAACCCTGGGGTTCATGGCCTCTTGCATTCTACTAATTCCATATGCAAGACTGCATATGAGAAAACTCCAATGGTATCTAAAAAGCCTATGGTGTCAACATTCTCAGGACCTGGAATCAATGATTTCTGTCATTCCTTGTATGAAGACAGTTCCTTTGGTGGGTAGAGGCCTGCTACCACAACAAGGGGCTCCCTGTCACTCTACCCCCTTCCGCCCAAACCCTAACAACAGACGCATCAGACTATGCATGGGGGGCTCACATGGCAGGGCAGTGCATTCAGGGCAAATGGATCCTGAGACAGATGCACCTGCATATCAATCAAAAAGAAATGTTAGCTGTACAGAATGCTCTGACAGCCTTCAAAGACCGTATTCTTCCAGGACAACTATTGGTAAAGACAGAAAACACCACAGTTATGTGGTACATAAACAAGCAGAGGGCAACCCACTCGTACCCTCTCTGCAGACTAGCCATGGTTCTGTGGAACACAGCCTTGAGCTACCAAGTACACATACAAGCTCAATTCCTGTCAGGCAAACTAAATTCACTGGCAGACGACTTAAGCAGAAATCTCATGGACCCGCATGAATGGAAACTAGAACCAAAAATATTCAACCTCTTGAGGAACAAATGGGGGACTCCAGAGGTAGACCTGCTTGCCTCCCCTCAGAGCTACCAGTTGGAGAAATTCTGCACAAGAACTCCCCACAGTCAAGCTTGGAAAGTGGATGCCCTGTCCTTTACCTGGGAATGCCTTTCGGTTTATGCCTTTCCCCCTCTGCCTCTCCTCTCGAAGGTTCTACTAAAGATCAAACAGGACAAGCCAAGGACAACACTGATTGCACCAGACTGGCCACGCCAGCACTGGTACCCCCTCTTGCGCAGTATGACACTGCTGCAACCATGGCACCTGTGTCAGACCCCTTCCATGCTGTCCCATCAGGCGGGCCAGATTCTGCACCCTCAGCTTTAAACCATGAACCTTGCAGCCTGGCTAATTCCTTGAGCTCTCCTCCAGCATCCCTCAGTAAGCAGGTGCTGGATGTCATTCTGGAGGCAAGAAGGCCTAGTACTAGAAAATCCTATGCTGAAAAGTGGAAAAAATACTGTTCCTGGAGCCAGGCTCGGGGGACGGGCACAACGGTGCCCAGCTTACCTCATATTCTTCAGTACTTAACAGAAATGCTCCACAAGGGCCTATCCTTCTTATCAATTAAAATTCATGCCTCTGCCATTTCAGCACATTATAATACTGAGCCACCCCTCTTCTCTCACCCCCTGCTAAAACAATTCCTTAGAGGGGCCAACAATTTAAGACCCCCCAGGAGAGCTCCCACTCCAGCCTGGGACCTTAACTTTGTGTTGGAAAAGCTCACTCCCCCCCCTTTGAGCCAGCTGCAACAGCAGAGTTGAAATTCCGTTCTTGGAAAACAGCCTTCCTTCTAGCCATCACTTCAGCAAGAAGAATGTCTGAATTACAGGCCCTCATGGCAGTGGAACCCTTCATTATCTTCCATGTGGACAGGGTTTCCCTCAAGACCAGTCCTTCCTTTATGCCCAGGGTGGTGTCTAATGTGGCTCTAAATCAGTCCATTAATTTGCCTACTTTTTTCCCTAATCTACAAAACAAAGAGAAACAAATACTGCACTCTCTGGATATGCGCAGGCAACTTAGATTTTATTTGGACAGGACTAAGCCTCTTAGAAAATCTGAACAGCTGCTTATATGGCTTTGCTGCAGGGGCAGAGGGGAAGGCCATTTCAAAGCAAACCCTTTCCAAATGGATAGCCCATTGCATTCATTTCTGCTACAAGCACCATGGAAAACCTACCCCACAGGAGATAAGATCACATTCCACCAGGGCTACATCTACCTCTGCAGCCTTTCTCAGAGGAGTCCCTACCACGGACATCCTAGAAGCTGCTACCTGGAGCTCTGTACATACCTTCACCAAGCATTACCACATGCCTATTTTTTCTAAATCCAGAGCTGGTTTTGCCACTGCAGTCTTGCAGGGCTTAATAGCTGGCCCTAATGCTCTTTAACACCCTCCTCCCTTCCTTAGCTTTGGAAATCTACCCAAATATGATGACTGCAACAGTGAAACATGAAGAACATAGTGCAGTTGTGTACACTTACCATAAATGTAGATGTTTGAGTGTATTCACTGTTGCAGCCCTGGTTACCCTCCCTCCAGCCCCCTGACCTTTCTTGGCTCTACATTTCCTTCTTGTTTGGTATATTTATTTTTTCTGGTGTATTTGCTTTTTGATGGGAGTGTACCATAACATATAATTGCTTCCCATTGTGGGGGCACCTGACATCTGGGGCAAGAAAAACTGATGTAATGGCATCGACTGCATGTTTTATACCCCTGATGACCTGACGTCATGGAAGAAGAGACAGCATCCGATGCAGAAATCCAAAGACTCTGGTATTCAGGCCAGCTGAGGGATACCTGCAGGCTGATAACCCAAATGTGATTACTGCAACAGTGAATACACTTGAACATCTACATTTATGGTAAGTGTACACAACTGTACTTTTTGCATGTTTCAGATTTTTAGGTAGGAAAAGTAGTAGCTTAGTTTGTCTCGCATTTAGCAGGAGTTGGTTGGATTGTAGCCAGTTTTCAACAGAGTGGAGTGAGTTTTGTGTAAGGGATTGAAGGCTTTCTATATTATCAGCAGAGTTGATGATGGTTGAGTCATCAGCATACTGAATAAAATTGGATTGGAGGCAGGATGAGAAAAGGTCATTGGTAAATACATTGAAGAGGAGTGGGCCCAATATTGATCCTTGCGAGACCCCTGTCCTAACTGCTAGAAAGGGGGAGTAGGAAATGTTCCATCTAACAGCCTGGTGTCTATTAGTGAGGTAATCACAGAACCAGGAGGTGGTGGAGTTTGAGAAGCCTAGGTTGGAGAGTTTATGGTGAAGTAAGGTGTGAGATATGGTATTGAATGTTTTTGACAGGTCCAGAAAAAGGGCTGATGCTATTTTGCTGTTATCCCTGACTTGAGCAATGTTATTAGTAAAGGATACAAGAGCGGTAGCTGTGCTATGTGTGGGGTGGAAGCCATGTTGAGTTTGTGTGAGTAGGTTTTCTTGTAGCAGATGATTAAGTACTTGCTTATGGATACACTTTTCTGGTATTTTGGAGAGAGGAGTCAGTATGGCAATTGGTCTGAAATTGGTTGGCTCATTGAAGTTTCTTCCTTTATGAAGAGGTACTACAAAAAAATTCTTCCAAATTTCAGGGACTTTGCCTTCTTTTATAGATCTATTAATCAGGATAGATATGGGGTAAGCTAGAGATGTAGCTGCATGTTTAAGGAATAATGGAGGAAGATTATCAGCTGAGGGTGAACCAGGTTTTAGTTTAGTTAAGAGCAACTTGATATAAGAGATGGGAACAGGTGACAGTGAGAATGAAAGTGAAGGTATGAGAGGTGAATCATAGGTGGATGAAGATGTAGATGGATTGAAAGAGGTGCGGGTGGCGAATTTAGTTACAGTTAAATTTTCAATGATTTCAATGAAGAACTTATTAAGGAGGGTTGCTATTTCCAGAGGAGTCTTGTCAGAATAAGGTGTGAGTGGGGTAGGACTACCAGGTGAGAGAAGTTTATTGATAGAGTTCCAGAATTATTTAGGATTACAGTTGGGATTGTTAAGTCAGGATTGGTAATAGGTCTTTTTATCAAGATTTATTTGTTTCTTAGCTTTGTTTCTAAGTTCCCTGTAAGAGGTAAAGTTGGAAGAAGTATTATTGCCTTTCCAAGTTTTCCAAGCTTTATCTCTGGTCTTCATGAGTGTAAGGGTAGTTTTAGTTAGTCATGGGGCATATCTGAATTTGATGCGAGTTTTCCTAGTGGGGGCAAGGGAGTTGAAGATGGATAGAAAGGTGTTGTTAAAGTGTAGGACTGCTTCATCAAGAGTGAAATTAGAGAGAAAGGACCAGTTTATAGTAGAGAGGAGGTGATTTAGTGAGTCAGGAGAATAGCTAGATCAATCATGGGTCACCTTATATTGTTGTGCTTTATGCAGGTGTTCAGAGGTTCTGTGAACTAGTAAAGGTAGCTGGTCACCTAATGTGTCTAGTAGAGTGGTTAGATTATGGTAATGTTGGGGGTGAGATACTAGTATCCAGTCAATACGTGAACCAGTAGAGGAAAATTTGTGAAGGTGGGTAGGGGAAGAGATGAGCTGTGTGAATCCATACAGGTTGAGAGATGTAGAAGGTGATTCTTTATTGATCTGCAGCCAGTCAGTATTGACATCTCCTAGTATGATGGTTTCAAAAGGGATAGTTTTAGATATGTAGTGTATAGGAGCTAGCAAGTTAGGCTGGTGCACGGCAAGAGCACTTGTTAGATCCAAAATCAGAAAAAAAGGCCAGCACCAAGGAAGGTTCAAAAGTAGTTTAATAAAACTGAAACTAGACCGGTTTCAGCAGCAAGGCTTTCCTCAGTAGTATAGTCAGCAAAAAGCACTTAGTCATCATCTTATATAATGTTCTTTAAGGCATCTATATGACATCACTTCCTGATAAGTCAAAAATGCAAACAAGGCAAAAGTAATTGAAAAATACAATCAGGCAAAAGTAATTGAAAAATACAATCAGGCAAAAGTAATTGAAAAATACATAGTTCAGTAAACAAAAAAGTTTGCCTGAGTTGCATGCATATCTCCAGATTATAATGAAAAAATCCAAAGAGACACAGTATACTGGTATATCAATGATAATAAACAAACTTAATAAAAAACATACAATAAAGGGTAAATGCCCAAAAATAAACCCGAAACAAAAGTCAGGTTATAAGAATTCTGGTGTTGAATACCAGCCACAGTATCCTAAAATGAGCTGAAATGCAAAAACCTAAGCAATGCAACCTGATAAGAAATAAGTACATATACATAATGCAAGTATTGGTTAATTACAAATTATAATTTATCATTTAATCCAGGAGGAAAAGCCCCCCAAGTTTAATGATCCACCTTTTTTCTTTGGTATTTAGGATATCATGCCAACCTGTTTTAAAAGAACGATTCCCTATGATATGATCAATGATGGTGAATGTAAATTTGGCAGTGGGATGTTTGATAACATGTCTATATAGTGCATTAGTTAATCTTCTGTTTCTAATGTCACCAAGGTGTTCAGAGATCCTGACACGAAACTGTCTAGACGTTTGGCCAATATAAAATGCATGACATGTACATGTGGCAAGATAAATAATCCAGTCTGAACTGCAGTTACCAAAAAACTGTATGTCGTATATTTGTCCAGTGTTCCTACTAGTGAAAGAAGTAGTTTTGAAAATATAGTTACAAAAGCAGCAATGTCCACATGGATAAATGCCTGAAAGTTTATCTCCAGTAAGTGTTCTTTGAGTTGGAGTGTGATCCATGACCCTGGTTTTTATAGTGTGAAAATAAATTCCTAAAGTTTTGCCTTTCCTATAGGAAAAATAACATCGTTCTCCAAGATAATCTTCCAACAATGGATGAGAATTCAATATATTCCAATGAGTATTAATAATATTTACTAAATTGGCACTATTTCTGCCATAAGTGGTGACAAATCTACATACATCTGATTCCTCATTATGAGTTTTAGTATTGTATTGGAGAAGAGAATCCTGGATTTAGCATTACTAAATTGGACTGCTGACTCAATAGTGCAGTGGAATAACCTCTGGACAAAAATCTCTTGGTTAGATCCATTTGATGACTCTGAAGATCATCCACTGAGGAACAAATCCTTTTCATCCGCACAAACTGTGATTTCGGTATGTTCGAATAATATGTTTCGGATGAAAACTATCAGCATGTAGAAGGGTATTATATTGTGAGAATTTTCTGTGTACGGACGTTCTAAGAGTGTTATCCTCCTGTCGAATTAAATTGACATCCAAATAACTGATTGCACTCCTATTATATTCCACAGTGAATTTGATACCCCAGATGTTCCCATTCAAATGTTGAATAAATTCCTGGAGGTATTCCTCACCTCCTTTCCATATAAGCCAACAGTCGTCCAGGTATCTTCTCCATATATCAATCTCAGGTAGATATATGTTGTGCAAAGGGTCATATAAAATCATATCTTCCATGTAGCCCATAAAAGATCAGCATAAATGGGTGCAAAGGATGCACCCATAGCGTACCCTGTAGTTGCCAATAGCAGTTTTGTTGGAAATAAAAAACATTTTTAGTTAGAATGTGTTCAGCCATACACAACAATAAGGTGTTCATCCCTGGGGGGTATAAATTGGTTTTATTTAGCCAGTATTCCAAGGCATTAATACCCACCCAATGAGGGATGCTGGTATAAAGCGAGGATACATCAAGGGTACACATAAGCCATTCAGGGTCCAATTGGGACTCGGAGACTATCTGCAAAAATTCAGTCGTGTCCTTGATTCTTGCTCTAACACATGTTAACAGTGGTTTCAATTTTTCAGTTAGAAAAACAGACAAGGGTTCAGTGAGTGACCCAATGCCAGATACAATCGGTCTGCCTGGTGGCTGATCAATGGACTTATGAATCTTAGGAAGTAGATAAAGTTGTTGTTTCGTAGGATTCTTAACTGTCAAATGAGTTTTGGTTTTATCAGAGATAATTCCAGATTCTACAGCCTTTTCCAAAAATTCATTAATTTCCAAGGCAAAACCTGGAGTAGGATCAATCTACATCTTCATGTAATGATGATGGTTGGAAAGTTGTCTAAGACCTTCATTCACATAATACTCAGTATCCATCACCACCACCGCACCCCCTTTGTCGGCAGAAATAATAACAATATCCGTATTATTTCTGAGTTGTGTGAGTGCTATTTGTTCCTTCCTAGACATGTTATGCTTTATAGTGTCAACAGAACCCAAATTGAAGTGTATATCCTTTATAACCGCCTGCTGGAAAACAGCAACATGTTTATCCATGGGAGGGTTAAATGTAGATTTGTGAAATCTAAAATCAGATGATCTTTGAGCATTGTCAGTTTGATCTTGTTGTTGAAAAAATAATTTCAAGTTAATTTTCCTACAAAAATCCATTGTATCAGAAACCAAAATACTTTCATCAGTGAAACAACCAGGTATGAAACCAAGGCCTTTATTAAGAAGGGAATATTGATCATCAGTCAAAATATGACTTGAAATATTTAAAACATTAGTACATGAATGATTTACTTCACTATCGACATGAAGAGCTCTTCTAAGTTTTTGACCTCTGTGTTTCCTTCCTGCCCTGTGTTTTTTCCCCCTAAAGGGACCTCAGTCCTTTGACCCCTTTTAGCATTTGGAGAATCACCAATATTAGGTGTCTCAGTATCAGTAGTCGAAGAATCCTCACCAGAGGTAATAAAGCTAGGCCCAGTCTTTTAAAATAGACCTTGGTCTTTTTATGTATAAATGAAGCATTCTTGGTACCATGAGCAAACCTCACACCCTTTGTGAATCAAATTGTTTGCCCCTATCATAGTCTTCCTTATCCCGGCAAATTTATGCAATTTCTTTTTCTTAAGGTTATTTTCCAAAATAGAGATTTCTTTAGATAATTTGCCAAGACAACCCTGAAAACTAGCCTCATGTTCAAACCGTTTCAGGTTGTTACATGTTTTCTACTTCAATAATATTACTCTGTATTGTTCTCTCATAGAAAGAGGCCAAAATATTAACTCTAATCATGGCAGCCTCCTGTTGTGCTTGTTGCCAATCTTTCAACAGAGTTTCATCCGGTGTGCCCACTAGTGGTTGGATTTTACATCTCAATCCTCTAGGGGATATATTCTGTATTTGGTAAGCTTTAAACAATTTACTGTGCCAAATGTTTGTTCTAAGCATCTTAATTTGTTTACCTAATTGAAAGAATAAGTTTTCGCAACCGTCAACTGGATCCATGATTACCAAATCCATCTTTTCTGTATGTTCAGTTCCTATGCCAAAAATTTTTAAGTCATCCTTGTCGGAGCATAAACCAGATAACAATTTACTGAGATCCATGACAATAAGTTGCAATGAACCGGAGGAAGAAGATATAAAAAATAAAAATGAACCCTGAAAGGATTCTTTTATTCTTAAGGGTTGAATGGCAAATCACGAATAAGTCCAAAACAGAAAATCACAATCAGAGTCACAAAGAAGTTGAAGCCAGAATAAATGGCAAATGTAACCCTATATATAGGGGAATAATTAACCCTAGCACCTAGGCAAAAATGCTATACAGACCAAAAAGTCAAAGGCCTGTAATGTCTAAAATGCAATGTTCTGAGTAATGCACAACCTACAGTTGTTCAGAGGTGGCTAAATCCATATGGAGTATACCAATATGTAATGAATTTAAGCCAGACACACTTATGCACCTTATTTAAATCAGATAATATTAAGAAATCAATAATTGTTCAATACAGTCCTCAGATGAAATTGTTATCAAAGGTATAAATGTACAGATGATTATTGTCAGCACTGTATACCCAGCAATTATTCTAAAAGAAGACCTGAGTGCAACACTGGGCAAACAAAACAAAAGCCCTCAAAATATGTGACCAATATTGACTCAAATGTGAAACAAAACATGAACCAGTAGGAACATAGGAATGAACAGATATAAGCAATAATATTGTATCAACCTAGTGTATATAACAATGGCTAGTTCATCATAATCAAATGAAATAGAATAAAATTATGCACATATTACAAACTGAGCACCCATACATGAAATGTCCTTGAAAAAATAGCAATGTTGTATTGTGCTACAACAGTACTCAGAAATCCAGTATAAAAAAGAAAACAACTAGGCAAAATGATATGAAATATACACGTGTTATAAACTAAGAACACATACATGAAAAGTCCTGAAAAAATGGCACTGTTATATTGTGCTTCAACAGTTCTCTAAAGTCCAGTATTCAAGAAAAAACGACTTAACAGCACCATCCAGACAGTTAAATGATTGTCACAGAAAAATTCTTCATTATGGTAAAACAATTACCAATGAAAATTGATCCAAAAATAGATGTCAAGAACAGTACCTGGAAAGATGAAGTTTGAAATGTATTAGGACCCTTAAAAAGTTGTTCCAAACAATGTCCCAAAAGGCCAAATCGATCCTCGAAGTCCTGATATGTCCAAAAACAGTATGGAAACCACAACGACCTTGAAAAACAAATCCCAATCCGAAAGATGGTGGAAAAACACTTGCAACCACGTGTAAGCATAAGCGATAAACTCAACAGCGTTAATGCATCCAATATACTCACTTGTTAACTTAGATAAACATGATAATCCAACAAAAGCAAAAAGGATGACCAAAAGTCAATCCTTTAAAAAGAAAGCGATGTAGATGCCATGCATCCGAAAATAACGATGTCCAGGATGAAAAATCCTAAGCAATCCACAAAAAAGATGACTACCTGAATGGTAGAACTCCCAAACGCCAACAGCCAGCACAAACGAAAATCAATGTAGTGTATAGGAGCTAGCAAGTTAGGCTGGTGCACGGCAAGAGCACTTGTTAGATCCAAAATCAGAAAAAAGGCCAGCACCAAGGAAGGTTCAAAAGTAGTTTAATAAAACTGAAACTAGACCGGTTTCAGCAGCAAGGCTTTCCTCAGTAGTATAGTCAGCAAAAAGCACTTAGTCATCATCTTATATAATGTTCTTTAAGGCATCTATATGACATCACTTCCTGATAAGTCAAAAATGCAAACAAGGCAAAAGTAATTGAAAAATACATAGTTCAGTAAACAAAAAAGTTTGCCTGACTTGCATGCATATCTCCAGATTATAAATTGTTTAAAGCTTACCAAATACAGAATATATCCCCTAGTGGATTGAGATGTAAAATCCAACCACTAGTGGGCACACCGGATGAAACTCTGTTGAAAGATTGGCAACAAGCACAACAGGAGGCTGCCATGATTAGAGTTAATATTTTGGCCTCTTTCTATGAGAGAACAATACAGAGTAATATTATTGAAGTAGAAAAAACATGTAACAACCTGAAACGGTTTGAACATGAGGCTAGTTTTCAGGGTTGTCTTGGCAAATTATCTAAAGAAATCTCTATTTTGGAAAATAACCTTAAGAAAAAGAAATTGCATAAATTTGCCGGGATAAGGAAGACTATGATAGGGGCAAACAATTTGATTCACAAAGGGGTGTGAGGTTTGCTCATGGTACCAAGAATGCTTCATTTATACGCAAAAAGACCAAGGTCTATTTTAAAAAGACTGGGCCTAGCTTTATTACCTCTGGTGAGGATTCTTCGACTACTGATACTGAGACACCTAATATTGGTGATTCTCCAAATGCTAAAAGGGGTGAAGGACTGAGGTCCCTTTAGGGAAAAACACAGGGCAGGAAGGAAACACAGAGGTCAAAAACTTAGAAGAGCTCTTCATGTCGATAGTGAAGTAAATCATTCATGTACTAATGTTTTAAATATTTCAAGTCATATTTTGACTGATGATCAATATTCCTTCTTAATAAAGGCCTTGGTTTCATACCTGGTTTTCACTGATGAAAGTATTTTGGTTTCTGATACAATGGATTTTTGTAGGAAAATTAACTTGAAATTATTTTTTCAACAACAAGATCAAACTGACAATGCTCAAAGATCATCTGATTTTAGATTTCACAAATCTACATTTAACCCTCCATGGATAAACATGTTGCTGTTTTCCAGCAGGCGGTTATAAAGGATATACACTTCAATTTGGGTTCTGTTGACACTATAAAGCATAACATGTCTAGGAAGGAACAAATAGCACTCACACAACTCAGAAATAATACGGATATTGTTATTATTTCTGCCGACAAAGGGGGTGCGGTGGTGGTGATGGATACTGAGTATTATGTGAATGAAGGTCTTAGACAACTTTCCAACCATCATCATTACATGAAGATGTAGATTGATCCTACTCCAGGTTTTGCCTTGGAAATTAATGAATTTTTGGAAAAGGCTGTAGAATCTGGAATTATCTCTGATAAAACCAAAACTCATTTGACAGTTAAGAATCCTACGAAACAACAACTTTATCTACTTCCTAAGATTCATAAGTCCATTGATCAGCCACCAGGCAGACCGATTGTATCTGGCATTGGGTCACTCTCTGAACCCTTGTCTGTTTTTCTAACTGAAAAATTGAAACCACTGTTAACATGTGTTAGAGCAAGAATCAAGGACACGACTGAATTTTTGCAGATAGTCTCCGAGTCCCAATTGGACCCTGAATGGCTTATGTGTACCCTTGATGTATCCTCGCTTTATACCAGCATCCCTCATTGGGTGGGTATTAATGCCTTGGAATACTGGCTAAATAAAACCAATTTATACCCCCCAGGGATGAACACCTTATTGTTGTGTATGGCTGAACACATTCTAACTAAAAATGTTTTTTATTTCCAACAAAACTGCTATTGGCAACTACAGGGTACGGCTATGGGTGCATCCTTTGCACCCATTTATGCTGATCTTTTTATGGGCTACATGGAAGATATGATTTTATATGACCCTTTGCACAACATATATCTACCTGAGATTGATATATGGAGAAGATACCTGGACGACTGTTGGCTTATATGGAAAGGAGGTGAGGAATACCTCCAGGAATTTATTCAACATTTGAATGGGAACATCTGGGGTATCAATTCACTGTGGAATATAATAGGAGTGCAATCAGTTATTTGGATGTCAATTTAATTCGACAGGAGGATAACACTCTTAGAACGTCCGTACACAGAAAATTCTCACAATATAATACCCTTCTACATGCTGATAGTTTTCATCCGAAACATATTATTCGAACATACCAAGTCACAGTTTGTGCGGATGAAAAGGATTTGTTCCTCAGTGGATGATCTTCAGAGTCATCAAATGGATCTAACCAAGAGATTTTTGTCCAGAGGTTATTCCACTGTACTATTGAGTCAGCAGTCCAATTTAGTAATGCTAAATCCAGGATTCTCTTCTCCAATACAATACTAAAACTCATAATGAGGAATCAGATGTATGTAGATTTGTCACCACTTATGGCAGAAATAGTGCCAATTTAGTAAATATTATTAATACTCATTGGAATATATTGAATTCTCATCCATTGTTGGAAGATTATCTCGGAGAACGATGTTATTTTTCCTATAGGAAAGGCAAAACTTTAGGAATTTATTTTCACACTATAAAAAACCAGGGTCATGGATCACACTCCAACTCAAAGAACACTTACTGGAGATAAACTTTCAGGCATTTATCCATGTGGACATTGCTGTTTTTGTAACTATATTTTCAAAACTACTTCTTTCACTAGTAGGAACACTGGACAAATATCGACATACAGTTTTTGGTAACTGCAGTTCAGACTGGATTATTTATCTTGCCACATGTACATGTCATGCATTTTATATTGGCCAAACGTCTAGACAGTTTCGTGTCAGGATCTCTGAACACCTTGGTGACATTAGAAACAGAAGATTAACTAATGCACTATATAGACATGCTATCAAACATCCCACTGCCAAATTTACATTCACCATCATTGATCATATCATAGGGAATCGTTCTTTTAAAACAGGTTGGCATGATATCCTAAATACCAAAGAAAAAGGTGGATCATTAAACTTGGGGGGCTTTTCCCTCCTGGATTAAATGATAAATTATAATTTGTAATTAACCAATACTTGCATTACGTATATGTACTTATTTCTTATCAGGTTGCATTGCTTAGGTTTTTGCATTTCAGCTCATTTTAGGATACTGTGGCTGGTATTCAACACCAGAATTCTTATAACCTGACTTTTGTTTCGGGTTTATTTTTGGGCATTTACCCTTTATTGTATGTTTTTTATTAAGTTTGTTTATTATCATTGATATACCAGTATACTGTGTCTCTTTGGATTTTTTCATTATAATCTGGAGATATGCATGCAACTCAGGCAAACTTTTTTGTTTACTGAACTATGTATTTTTCAATTACTTTTGCCTGATTGTATTTTTCAATTACTTTTGCCTGATTGTAGAGAGAGGGGAGACAGACAGGCAGTTAGAATACATTATTGAGACCCCCCACCTCTTTTTGAAAGTCTGTCATGCCTGAGGATATTGTAGCTAGGGGGAAGAATTTCATAATTAGAAATACTTGGTTTTAGCCAGTTTCACACAAGGCAAGTATGTTTGGGTTATGTTGGGTGATCCAAGCATGAAGTGTGTTGTTTTTTTAACTATACTTTGAATATTTATAGATGGGAGGGTGAGTCTTTTTTGAGGAATAGTATTAGTAATGTATGATGGAGAGGTGGAAGAGAGCACAAAGGTAGTAGTGGTATTGAAAGTATTTTGTCGAGAATTGTTAGGTCCTGTGTTGGGGTGGACGTCTCCTGATAGTAACAGGTTGGATAATATGAAATTGATTACTGGAGAGAATGGGTGCATGTGTGGATATTTGTTTTTCTGGTCGACATGCTGTTTAGGTGTAAGGAAGTATTTGAATCTATGTGTGGCAATAATGGGTAATGTTAGATAGGGGGGGGAATGTGAGTAAAGCTAGATGTGTTGTGGTTTGGAGATAGTGCGTGTGTGGGTGATTTGGTGTGTATAACAGTAGTGATTTGATAGCATGTGAGAACTGAGAGAAAGAGTAATGAAGTTGAAAGGAGAAGGAGAAATAGTATATTAAGAATAGAAAGCATATTAGTAATTTGAGTAGTGTGAGATAGATGAGATTGTTAGTTCAGAGGGTGATGAAAGACTATAGGAATGGTGTAAGAGTTTGAGTACTAAGGGGGTGGGGATGTAAAGAGGTGTGAGTGTGTTGTGTTGTATGATTGGCTAGTGAAGTGGGTGGATGAGGTGCGGATAACTATAAAGGAAATTGAGTCAGGGGGTGTGTGGGAATAGGGGCAGGGTAGGGGAGCGAACAGAGCTGGCTGCACAAAACCAGATGGAACTAACCCAGGAAAATCAATCAGCCAGGTTACTTGAGGTATGGTAGTTTGCAGCAGTTTTACTGTTTGTAAATAACGTCTGTGTCCCTGGGTTTGGTTGTTATTAGCAAATGTGTAGGTTTTGCTCCAACTGGTTTCCCCACTCAAATAAACTTTTTAAGTTCCTTCCAGTAAGAAGTCACAGTCACAACCTGTGAATTTGATTTATTTAAAAAATGCTCAGTGAGAGACCTAAAAGCAACTGGTGATTGATTTTCAAGTAATGCTGCCACCTAGTGGTATAGCTTGGAACCAAGTCTACACTGTGGGGGGGGGGTCGAGCCAGTTGTCCCTGCAAGTGTACACTACCTTTACAGCAGATTAAAAGCTTAAGGATATAGCCACATTAGCTATGTGGAGTGTTTGTTGCCTATATTAGTAAAAATAATTGATTCTGATGGGACGTACATTTACTTTTGAAACATTTATTCACAGATGTGTAGGTTGATGCTTGCCTAAAACAGCTTCAGGTTGCAATTGAGGGGACCTCCTGTGGGTGAAGCTAACTGTGGAAACTGTTCTGTAAGGGAAGAGACAATACAATAAATATTAGCAATATTAGGTGGCTGAAAGTAGTGCACTGGAGTTAGATATGAATATAATTGTTCTATCTTTACTCATATAAAACAGAGATAGGAAGATAAAATATTCTCTGTTTGAAGATTAACATCATTTTATTAAGACAGAAGCTGGTTTGATGTTGCTACTAGTTTGAGGATTAATTTAGGTGATATTATGTCACCTAAATTTGGAGTTTTAAACTCCAGAAGGGACTGGGTTGTAAATATTGTTTTAAAGTTTGGTTATAACAAAAGTTTTTAATTATCTTATTAATGTTCACCATTAATATGAAAAGAAAGTATATTAAAAAATATCTGATTAGTATTTTTGTTCCATCGAACTGGGAAATATATAGTATTCCTTTTAGTTATTATAATTATATAATTCAGTGGTCAATATCTTACACATATAACTTATTCTAAGATGTCAGTAATAAAAGGTATTTCAATCAAAATCAGTGGTTTGAATAATCTTAGTAACAGAGGAAATATATTTAAATACCTTAAGCTTCATAATTCGCAACTAATATTTCTACAAGAAACCCACTTATTATCTGTAGACATATCTAAACTTAATAATAAATCTTATTCTGTTTTGATAAGCTCAGAACACTCTCAAAAGAAGAGAGGAGTAGCTATTATATGGAATAATACATTACCCTTACCTAAAATAATTGACGTTTACAAGGATAATAAGGGAATGTTTTGTGCTATAATTATAGAATTAAATAAAACAATTTATACTTTAGTCAATATATACTGGATTCCAGGTATAGGAACTAATACAGTTAGACAACATTTGGACCAAATTGTTCATTTTGCAAAAGGAAACACAATACTAGCAGGAGATTTTAATTGCATTCTAGATTCTAATGACTCTACTAATAAAGGTAAAAGAAAAATTTCAGCTTCCGCTAAAAAGTTAAAGGACTTTATTGACCTATTCTTACTAAAAGACATAAATGATTTTGCTGACCCAAATTCGTTATTTTATACCTTTTATTCCCATATACATAACTCACACTCTAGAATAGATAGAGTTTTGATTTCTAAAGATTTAACAGACTCCCTAATCAAAACAAAAGTAATAATTGTGTCCTCTTTCTGACCATAATGCTATAATGTTTGAAATACTCATTAATAATAATTATAGTATTAATCAAAAGAATACCTGCATACATTATAAAATTAGAAGAATTTAAAGAGTTTATATCATTAGAAGTTCAAAACTTTATAGAGCTTAATAACACCAATAACATATCAGAAATATATATTTGGGATACTTTAAAGCATATTTATATGGAAAATTATAAGTTGGTATCAAAATAAAAGGAAATTATGGGACAAAGAACTTTGTGATATACAACTTAAATTAGATATTTTAAAGCTTAATAAAAAAAAGAAAAATATATAACTGACAAACAAAAATAAATAAATTCTTTAAATAGTAAATATCTATAAATTCTAAATCATAAAACAAAAATAATTCTAGAAATGTTTAAGCTAATAAACTTCTCAACAAATCCTAAATCATTAAAGTTTCTAGCAAACAAAACTAAAAGACTAAACATAATTAGTCATATTAATGAAATAT
>NC_056742.1:482515801-482735801 GCF_019279795.1 Protopterus annectens | reverse complement strand
AATAAATAGATACATGAGATGACTTACTTTGGGAGCACCAAGCCCCTTATTTAGCTCCAAACTAAAAGGTATCTTATATTGCTGTTGGGATAACACATTTCTTAAGTAGTTTCAGGGTTAATTGTTTACATTACAGTTCCTTCACCTGACTTCAGAGATTACATGTTCATTGGAAGGGTAGACACAAACTTACCCAGGGTTATTATGTACTGCTCTGCTAAATGTGGGAGGTGAGCATCATTAAGTGCTTGAAAAGGGAGGTAAGAAATTTTAACTTTAACTTTAATGTGTATATAGTTAGACATGTTATAGTCTCTGTGATCACATGGCTGGTATTGTTCCTAGATTCCTAAAGTTAAAAGGTCCTGATCTGGCTTATGAGTAGAAGAATAGTGCTCTATTGGTAATTAAATTCAGCCCCAGGTTATACAGCACATACAGTGCTCAGAAGAGACTCGTCATCATAATGCAGGAGCAAGGAAACAGCTCCAGGTTATACAGCACATAAATCTCTCAGAAGAGACTTGCCATCGTAATGCAGGAGCAAGGAATCATCTCCAGGTTATGCAGCACATAAATTGCTCAAGAAACTCACCATTGTAACACAGGAGCAAGGAATCAGCTCCAGGTTATATAGCACATAATTTGCTCAAGAGACTCACCATTTTAACACAGGAGCAAGGAATTAGCTCCAAGTTATACAGCACATAGATCACTCAAGAGAATTGCCATCGTAACACAGGAGCAAGGAATCAGCTCCAGGTTATACAGCACATAAACCACTCAAAAGAGACTCACCATTGTAATGCAAGAGCAAGGAAACAGCTCCAGGTTATACAGCACATAAATCGCTCAGAAGAGACTCACCATCATAACATAGGAGCAAGGAATCAGCTCCAGGTTACACAGCACATAAATCACTCCAGAGAATCGCCATCATAACACAGAAGCAAGGAATCATCTCCAGGTTATACAACACATATATCCTTCAAAAGAGACTCACCATCATACTGCAGGAGCAAAGAATCAGGTCCAAGTTATACAGGACATAAATCCCACAGAAGAGACTCACCATCATAATGCAGGAGCAAGGAATCAGCTCCAGGTTATACAGCACATAAATCGCTCAGAAGAGACTTGCCATTGTAACACAGGAACAAGGAATCTGCTCCAGGTTATACAGCACATAAATCACTCAGAAGAGACTCACCATCATAATGCAGGAGTAAGGAATCGGCTCCAGATGGCACAGTGCATAAATCACTCAGAAGAGACTCGCCATTGTAGTGCAGGAGCAAGGAATCAGCTCCAGGTTATACAGCACATAAATTGCACAGAAGAGACTCATCATCATGACACAGGTGCAGGGAATCAGTTCCAGGTTTACAGCACATAAATCATGCATAAGAGACTCACCATCGTAACACAGGAGTAAGGAATCAGCTCCACCTTATACAGCACATAAATTGCTCAGAAGAGACTCACCATCATAATGCAGAAGCAAGGAATCAGCTCCAGGTTATACAGCACATAAATCACTCAAGAGATTCACCATCATAACACAAGAGCAAGGAACCAGCTCCAGGTTATACAGCACATAATTCACTCAAGAGACTCGCCATTATAACACAGGAGCAAGGAATCAGCTCCAGGTTATACAGCACATAAATCACTCAAGAGACTCTCCATCATAACACAGGAGCATGGAATTAGCTCCAGGTTATACAGCACATAAATCATATAGAAGAGACTCGCCATCGTAATGTGGGAGCAAGGAATCATCTCCAGGTTATACAGCACATATATCGCACAGAAAAGACTCATCATCATGACACAGGCGCAGGGAATCAGCTCCGGGTTTACAGCACATAAATCACGCATAAGAGACTCGCCATTGTAACACAGGAATAAGGAATCGGCTCCACCTTATACAGCACATAAATCACTCAGAAGAGACTCACCATCATAAAGCAGAAGCAAGGAATCGGCTCCAGGTTATACAGCACATAAATCACTCAAGAGATTCATCATCATAACACAAGAGCAAGGAAGCAGCTCTAGGTTATACAGTGCATAATTCACTCAAGAGACTTGCCATTGTAACACAGGAGCAAGGAATCAGCTCCAGGTTATACAGCACATAAGTCACTCAAGAGACTCTCCATCATAACACAGGAGCATGGAATCAGCTTCAGGTTATACAGCACATAAATCATATAGAAGAGACTCACCATTGTAATACAGGAGCAAGGAATCAGCTCCAGGTTATACAGCACATAAATACTCAAGAGACTCACCATTGTAACACAGGAGCAAGGAATCAGCTCCAGGTTATATGGCACATAATTCGCTCAAGAGACTC
Organism: Protopterus annectens; assembly: GCF_019279795.1. NCBI lineage: Eukaryota > Metazoa > Chordata > Ceratodontiformes > Protopteridae > Protopterus > Protopterus annectens. Next base: position 482,733,439 of record NC_056742.1, on the reverse strand, counting down.
ACAGTTTTAACATAGGAGCAAGAAATCAGCTCCAGGTTATACAGCACATGAATCACTCAAGAGACTCTCCATCATAACACAGGAGCATGGAATCAGCTCCAGGTTATACAGCACATAAATCACATAGAAGAGACTTGCCATCATAATGCAGGAGCAAGGAATCAGCTCTAGGTTATACAGCACATAAATCACTCAGAAGAGACTTGCCATCACAATGCAGGGGCAAGGAACCAGCTCCAGGTTATACAGCACATAAATCACTCGGGACTCACCATCGTAACACAGGAGCAAGGAATCAGCTCCAGGTTATACAGCACATAAATCACACAAAAGAGACTCACCACCATAATGCAGGAGCAAGGAATCAGCTCCAGGTTATACAGTACATAAATCACTCAAGAGATTTGCCATCGTAACACAGGAGCAAGGGATCAGCTCCAGGTTATACAGCACATAAATCACTCAGAAGAGACTCACCATTATAACACAGGAGCAAAGAATCAGCTCCAGGTTATACAGCATGTAAATCACACAGAAGAGACACACCATCATAATGCAGGAGCAAGGAATCATCTCCAGGTTATACAGCACATAAATCACTCCAGAGACTCGTCATCGTAACACAGAAGCAAGGAATCAGCTCCAGGTTATACAGCACATAAATCACTCAGAAGAGACTCGCCATTGTAATGCAGGAGCAAGGAATCAGGTCCAAGTTATACAGGACCACTCAGAAGAGACTCGCCATCAAAATGCAGGAGCAAGGAATCAGCTCCAGTTTATACAGCACATAAATCCTTCAGAAGAGACTCACCATTCTAACACAGGATAAAGGAATCAGCTCCAGCTTATAGAGCACATAAATTGCTTCAAAGAGACTTGCCATCGTAACACAGGAGCAAGAAATCAGCTCCAGGTTATACAGCACATAAATCACTCAGAAGAGACTTGCCATCACAATGCAGGGGCAAGGAACCAGCTCCAGGTTATACAGCACATAAATCACTCGGGACTCACCATCGTAACACAGGAGCAAGGAATCAGCTCCAGGTTATACAGCACATAAATCACACAAAAGAGACTCACCACCATAATGCAGGAGCAAGGAATCAGCTCCAGGTTATACAGTACATAAATCACTCAAGAGATTTGCCATCGTAACACAGGAGCAAGGGATCAGCTCCAGGTTATACAGCACATAAATCACTCAGAAGAGACTCACCATTATAACACAGGAGCAAAGAATCAGCTCCAGGTTATACAGCATGTAAATCACACAGAAGAGACTCACCATCATAATGCAGGAGCAAGGAATCATCTCCAGGTTATACAGCACATAAATCACTCCAGAGACTCGTCATCGTAACACAGAAGCAAGGAATCAGCTCCAGGTTATACAGCACATAAATCACTCAGAAGAGACTCGCCATTGTAATGCAGGAGCAAGGAATCAGGTCCAAGTTATACAGGACCCCTCAGAAGAGACTCGCCATCAAAATGCAGGAGCAAGGAATCAGCTCCAGTTTATACAGCACATAAATCATTCAGAAGAGACTCACCATTCTAACACAGGATAAAGGAATCAGCTCCAGCTTATAGAGCACATAAATTGCTTCAAAGAGACTTGCCATCGTAACACAGGAGCAAGAAATCAGCTCCAGGTTATACAGCACATAAATTGCTAAGAAGACACTCGCCATCATAATACAGGAGCAAGGAAACAGCTCAAGGTTATACAGAACATAAATCACTCAGAAGAGATTTACCATCATATCACAGGAACAAGGAATCAGCTCCGGGTTATACAGCACAAAAATCACTCTGAAGAGACTCACCATCACAATGCAAGAGCAAGGAATCAGCTCCAGGTTGTACAGCACATAAATCACTCAGAAGAGTCTCACCATCATAACACAGGAGTAGGGAATCAGCTCTACCTTATACAGCACATAAATTGCTCCAAAGAGACTCGCCATCATAATTCAGGAGCAAGGAATCAGCTCGAGGTTATACCGCTTATAAATCACTCAGAAGAGACACACCATTGTAACACAGGAGCAAGGAATCAGCTCCGGGTTATACAACACATAAATCACTCAGAAGAGACTCACCATCATAATGCAGAAGCAAGGAATCAGCTCCAGGTTATACAGTGTATAAATCACTCAAGAGATTCGCCATCGTAACACAGGAGCAAGGAAGTGACTCCAGATTATACAGCACATAATTTGCTCAAGAGACTCACCATTGTAACACAGGAGCAAGGAATCAGCTCCAGGTTATACAGCACATAAATCACACAAGAGACTCTCCATCATAACACATGAGCATGGAATCAGCTCCAGGTTATATAGCAGATAAATCATATAGAAGAGACTCAACATCGTAATGCAGGAGCAAGGAATCAGCTGCGGGTTATACAGCACATAAATCGGTCAGAAGAGACTCGTAACACAGGAGCAAGGAATCGGCTACAGGTTATATAGCATATAATTCGCTCAAGAGACTCGCCATTTTAACACAGGAGCAAGACATCAGCTCCAGGTTATACAGCACATGAATCACTCAAGATATTCACCATTGTAACACAGGAGCCAGGAATTAGCTCCAGGTTATACAGCACATGAATCACTCAAGATATTTGCCATCGTAACACAGGAGCAAGGAATCAGCTCCAGGCTATACAGCACATAAGTGGCTCAAGAGACTCTCCATTGTAACACATGAGCATGGAATCAGCTCCAGGTTATACAGCACATAAATCACTCAAGAGACTCTCCATTATAACACAGGAGCAAGGAATCAGCTCCAGGTTATACAGCACATAAATCACTCAAGAGACTCTCCATCATAACACAGGAGCATGGAATCAGCTGCAGGTTATACAGCACATAAATCATATAGAAGAGACTCGCCATTGTAATACAGGAGCAAGGAATCAGCTCCAGGTTATACAGCACATAAATTGCTCAAGAGACTCACCATTGTAACACAGGAGCATGGAATCAGCTGCAGGTTATACAGCACATAAATCATATAGAAGAGACTCGCCGTTGTAATGCAGGAGCAAGGAGTCAGCTCTAGGTTATACAGCACATAAATCACTCGGAAGAGACTCATCATCATGACACAGGCGCAGGGAATCAGCTCCAGGTTTACAGCACATAAATCACTCAGAAGAGACTTGCTATCATAATGCAGGGACAAGGAACCAGCTCCAGGTTATACAGCACATAAATTGCTCAAGAGACTCGCCATTTTAACACAGCAGCAAGGAATCAGCTCCAGGTTATACAGCACATAAATTGCTCAAGAGCCTCACCATCATAAAACAGGAGCAAGGAATCAGCTCTAAGTTATACAGCACATAAATCACACAGAAGACACCATCACAATGCAGGCAAGAGGAGGGGTAGGCTATTTGTCAAGCAAAGCTATGCATGTAGAGACTGCACAGTATGTAAATATCATAGCAAACAAACTCTTTCGCCAAAGAAAATAAGACATATAATTGGTATGGTAACCAATAAAAGTTGGTTCTATTTGCAGATGATGTTATTTCAAACCTGATAAAGAAAAGAACATCTCAGTGTTGTGGAAAATTTTGAGACAATTTCCAGTCTTTTCAGGATGTAAAATTAATGAAGATAAAACAGAGACTATAGCCATAAATTACGTTTCCATGCACAGATTGGTTCAGCAATGCCCATATCTATTTGGACATGATTATTTGAAGTATTGAGGAATATGGATTAAAAGGCTTCTGTTATGATAGCTAAGGATATGTGGAAATAGACTAAACAAATGATAATACAAAAACTGAGAAACTGGAAGTTTGTTTTTATGGATATGGATAGCAAAATATAAGTAATATAATGTTTTTAGTCCCGTTTGTTTTCTATACAGGTCAGACATTTTTATCAACCAGAACAGAAGTTATGGGCAATAATTAATAAAGAGGTGAAGGAATTTATCTGGGAGGGAAGAGGTCAAGAGTTATGATGCACATGTTGATCCTTCCAATAGAACAACGTGGTTTAAGATTACCTAATTTGGAAGGATATTTTTGAGCTACATAGATAAGACTCATATACATAACACAAGGAGAAGGTTATAATCCAAAGTGGGAAGGGATAATGGAGCAGTGAGGGGAGGAGTTCAAAAATAAAGAGAGAGTGGGATGTTGGATGCAGATCCCTAAGGAGAACAATAACAACTATACAGAATATTATAGTTATAAAGTAGCAGAAAGTATTCTAAGAATTAAACTCACACAAGAATGTAGAAAGGAGATTTTGCCAACAGGGATGACTGCAAGTAGGGTTACAGAAAATAGGCAAGAGGGGGGCTGGAATTTTCTGGAGAAAGCTTGTAACAGAACTGAGGTATTGGTAATAGAAGGAAAGGTAACAGAGTGGGATGAGACCAAGAAGATGTTTGGACCGTAGGCTAGAGACTGCCTTCCCTACCAGGGATTGGTATCAGTGTACAGGCAAAGAGAATGGGATAGTGGAATCTTAAGTGAAAGTCCTGCTCTGGTTGAGTTTTTAGTTGAATCTAGAGTAGAAGCTGCTGTTAAAAACCGATAATTAGTAGGGCATATAAAATATTGCACAATAACTATAAGAATCAGTCAGAGGAGGTTAGAAAAGACTGGCATGAGATATTGGAAAAGCAATTTACAAGATAACAATAGGAGGACATATGTATGGCTCCCAAGTATGCAACAAAGTCCAGAAGGTCTAGGATCTTTGCTTGGAAGTTCTTGTATAGGTATTTTTATATTGCAAACAGACTTCAAATTTTTTTTTTGTCAGCTACATAGCAAATGTTGGAGGTGCGACGAAGAAGAAAGAGGCAATTGGTAACATATGTTTTGGGAGTATAATGTGTTGGCAGATTTTAAACATTCCCTACAAAGTACTCTGTCAGAAATATTGAGTGAGCAAATAATTGTAATTAAGGAAATTATTGTTTTTGAGCTGGGATGTGGGATCTGAATTGCTTAGACATAGTAAGGCCTTATTAAGTTTAATTCTGTTGACTGCCAAAAAGCAATTGCTAATTGAAAAAAATGGAAACCAATGTCTAAACCAACTGTATTTGAAGTAGTCGATATTATAAAAGAGATAAAAGAACTGAAAGAGGGATTTTTAGAATGGGGAGGAGCAAATTGTATAGAGATAAATGGAACTTGTGGGAACGATACATACAGGATAATGATCAGGATGAGGAGTGTGGTTTAAGGGAAGGCTGTAATTCAGAAATGTAGGTAATGTTGGACTGGTGATAGTTACAAAGGAAGAAAAGATAAAATGTATGTAAATGGAAAAAAATGTTACTATGTTTTGTTTTCTTTTTTGTCTTAAGTGATAATTTAATAAAGGTTTACAAAAAACAAACTCCTTTAAAATAGATGTGAAGGGTAAAGAAATTTTTATTCAACATTTCATCAACTGTTAGAGTGAATATATAGGCTGAGATTTGTAAAGACGCACTGATCAGCTGAGCTGGAACTGGGATTGAAGGCGAAGTTGTGTAGCATAAAAAAAAAATACTCATTCTACACGAATGTCCTGAGCTGAGCACGTCAGAATGCTCAGCTACCATATCATAATTAGAATAATTACAGGTGGCAGAGTAGTGCAACTGTCACTAATTTTGTACCTTTTACAGTATTTAGCAGAGCACTGAGTGTACCTCTGTAAAAGTAGTGTGCTTGGTTACTAAATTGTTCTGAAAGTAAAAGGAAAGTTATGTACAGTCCAGTGACTGTTTGTGGTACTATATGACCCTTTGTGCAAGTAAGGGCTACATGGTATAGCATTCTTGTGAAGTGCATTTTATGAATATTGACCAGGTGGTGGCATAAATACCACAGCTGCTATTGTATCTGTTATATTGTAGAAGGAGGGGCTGTATAAGACAATATGAATGGGGGAAGAACAAGCACAGGAAACACAAGACAAGGAAACATGATAGCAGTAGCAGATTTCCTCAAGTGGGAAGTCTTAACCATTGGGTCATTGGGAGGTCCAGCACAATCAGGCAGTGCATGCATGGGATCATCAACTGGCAACAATTTTATGTAGGTAGAACGCTGCACTGCCCTGACACAGAGCCCCAATGGCAGTTTTTTGGGAAGGACAGAGACTCTTTTAGGAATGAGTGTGTGCATGTGTGTGCCTTCTGCGGAAGGTTGGGCACTGAGACAATATGAATGGGGGAAGAACAAGCACAGGAAACACAAGACAAGGAAACATGATAGCAGTAGCAGATTTCCTCAAGTGGGAAGTCTTAACCATTGGGTCATTGGGAGGTCCAGCACAATCAGGCAGTGCATGCATGGGATCATCAACTGGCAACAATTTTATGTAGGTAGAATGCTGCACTGCCCTGACACAGAGCCCCAATGGCAGTTTTTTGGGAAGGACAGAGACTCTTTTAGGAATGAGTGCGTGCATGTGTGTGCCTTCTGCGGAAGGTTGGGCACTGAGACAATATGAATGGGGGAAGAACAAGCACAGGAAACACAAGACAAGGAAACATGATAGCAGTAGCAGATTTCCTCAAGTGGGAAGTCTTAACCATTGGGTCATTGGGAGGTCCAGCACAATCAGGCAGTGCATGCATGGGATCATCAACTGGCAACAATTTTATGTAGGTAGAACGCTGCACTGCCCTGACACAGAGCCCCAATGGCAGTTTTTTGGGAAGGACAGAGACTCTTTTAGGAATGAGTGCGTGCATGTGTGTGCCTTCTGCGGAAGGTTGGGCACTGAGACAATATGAATGGGGGAAGAACAAGCACAGGAAACACAAGACAAGGAAACATGATAGCAGTAGCAGATTTCCTCAAGTGGGAAGTCTTAACCATTGGGTCATTGGGAGGTCCAGCACAATCAGGCAGTGCATGCATGGGATCATCAACTGGCAACAATTTTATGTAGGTAGAACGCTGCACTGCCCTGACACAGAGCCCCAATGGCAGTTTTGGGAAGGACAGAGACTCTTTTAGGAATGAGTGCGTGCATGTGTGTGCCTTCTGGAAGGTTGGGCACTGAGACAATATGAATGGGGGAAGAACAAGCACAGGAAACACAAGACAAGGAAACATGATAGCAGTAGCAGATTTCCTCAAGTGGGAAGTCTTAACCATTGGGTCATTGGGAGGTCCAGCACAATCAGGCAGTGCATGCATGGGATCATCAACTGGCAACAATTTTATGTAGGTAGAACGCTGCACTGCCCTGACACAGAGCCCCAATGGCAGTTTTTTGGGAAGGACAGAGAATCTTTTAGGAATGAGTGCGTGCATGTGTGTGCCTTCTGCGGAAGGTTGGGCACTGAGCTGGAAACTCGACACCGTAAAACTCCACTGCCAATCATGAGCGGACACTTGATCCGCTGTGGTGATCCCTAACCAGGAAAAAGCTGAAAGAAGAAGAAGAGACTCTTATTTATATGACAAGAGATGAAGATTGCAGTGTGCATGTGAAGACTGGGTGTGCATGCGAAGACTGGGTGTGCATGCGAAGACTGGGTGCACATGTGAAGACTGGGTGTGCATGCGAAGACTGGGTGTGCATGCGAAGACTGGGTGTGCATGCGAAGACTGGGTGTGCATACGAAGACTGGGTGTGCATACGAAGACTGGGTGTGCATACGAAGACTGGGTGTGCATACGAAGACAGGGTGTGTGTGTGAAGACTGGGTGTGCATGCTAAGTCTGGGTGTGCATGTAAAGACTGGGTTTGGAAGCACAGTGTGTGTGGTCAAACAAACACAAAACAGTTAAGACTGACATATGCAGTTTTGAACACAGAAGAATGGGGTGACAAGGGTTGGACATGTACTTACAGAGGTAGAGAAGTGATGGTGGGGAGGATTGCACAACACACAAGATGTGAGGTAAGACACACTAGGGAAGTGGGGGTGCTGGCCATAGGGGCTCTGTGTCAGGGCAGTGCAGAGTTCTACCTATATAAAATTTTTGCCAGTTGATGATCCCATGCATGCACTGCCTGATTGTGCTGGACCTCCCAATGACCCAATGGCTAAGACTTCCCACTTGAGGAAATCTGCAGTTCATTGTAGGAAGACCTCTATCTGGGCAGTACGTCAGTCAACCTGATGCCCGAATATATTCTCCAATGCAGTTTTAAATATCTGCTGCAGCTGTAGCTGGTCAAAAGGTGGTGTGACAAGGATATCCACAAGAAAGGCGTCTTCATCCCCTACATGGTCAGCCACCCCTATCCCTATCATCATAATTGTCATGAACTACAACAGTAACAGACAAAAATGATATGGTGTCTGTTCCTGTCAATATTCCTTTTCCTCATTATGTCATCCTTCATAGTGGAGGCACAATAGGAAAAACACTGTTAAGTATGATTTGTCATTGAAATGGAAGCTTTGTACCAAATGAATGGAGTACAATGGTCATCCCCATTGCACAAAGGCAGGACATCGTAGGACTCAGCTAATTATAAACCCATAAGCCTGACTAGCCTCATCTGTAAGGCCATGGAAAGGATCATTATGGAATTAATAAATAAGGACATAGGTAATGTACAAACTCTTGTCTCAAGCCAGTTCAGATTTGTCAAAGGCAAATCTTGCCTACTTAACCTGGTTGATTTCTTTCAGAAGGTTATTCAAGCAATGGATGAAGGTATTTCAGTACTCCTGTATATCTAGACGTAGCAAAGGCATTCAGCATCATCCTACACTCAGCTATCATAGATAAACTCTACCAGTTAATGTAACCCTATATGTAACTCATTGGATAGCAAATTGACTCACAAATCTAACCTTGGAAATTATGGTGAGTGGCTCTACCTCCTACAAAAGACCTTCCACTAGCAATGTGTCCCAGGGTTCAGTCCTTGGGCCACTCCTTTTTGGTATTTACTTCTTGGAGGTCAAAGCTAATGTTAAGGGTTTATTGTTGGTCACTTTTGCAGATGATTGCAAACTTGATGCCATTATAAACCCCCCAGAGGACATCAAAATCATACAAGAAGGCCTCTCCAAAACATATAGCTAATGTTAAAATTATGAACTAAAACTAAATGCCAAGAAATGTATAATAGTATCCTTTAATAAATATGACTTTTCTTATAACTATCACATTGACAATACATCCCTGAAAGTTGATCCCAAAGCCACGGATCTGCAAACCTATGTTGACAAAGAACTGTCTTTTAATCACCATGTTATCTATTATTGTAAGGAAGTTGTTTTTCATTGCAAAGTTTATATGTCTAAAGGTATGGCGTCCAGATGCAGAGATGTAATCATTACACTGTACTCGACTTTCATCAGGCTGATCATTAAATATAATGCCCCTTTCAGTATGTATCTGTCCAAACACTTGTCACAACTGGAGCAACTACAATGCCTTCTCACTCAAAAAAAAAATAAAGGACCTAAATCACCAAAGCTATGCAGACTATCTTAAAGCCTTGTCCCTCTTTTCAGTATCACACAAACTATGAGTCGACCTCACATATAAAGCCTCAACTGACCCAATACTGTCAGACCCATTAAACATTCACAAGTCCAATGGTAGTGTGAACACCTACTTAAGGGATGACAACCCCTGTTTTGCAGCATAAATAGAATATGTTGTAAGGATAGGTATGTATCACAGAGAATACCTCATCTGTGGAACTGTCTTCCACTCCACATAAAACTAAGTACTTCTCTTACTGTATTCAAATGTAATTTGGGCAAATGGATGAGAAACCGCAAATTTACTCCTGGTCTAGCACTCGTCCCAAATGGATAATGGCAACAAGTAATGTCTCAACATATCCTAGCTGTACGCAAAATAGAAGGGTTAAAAACTACCATGGGAATGTAACACTAGTTTCTTAAGATCCTCACAGATCATTAACCTAACAGGTACCTATGAACCCATGAAACACACTTGTCTAAAATACGATTGTGATTGTAATCACCTTGGCTGTGACTGAAATCGGCCTACCTAGATCAGCACACTACCCCGGTAAACACACATAAATCAATAAACTCTAAAGCCTATTGCAACAACTAACCTGTCTTGCAGCCACCCATTTTCACCTCTTGTGACCCCCCATTCAGATTTACCTTGAGATGAGCTGAAAGATATAAATGCCAGCATTATTAGTACCACCTTGTTGGTTACTCATTTATTGTAAAGATGAAAAAATATAGATATATTTCACACTTACACTATGTCTTTGGAGGCTTACTTCACACTTCAGTTTCCCACTCCAACAGACTTTCAGGCAACACTGATTTAAGTCATCATTGTAATGTCAGTGCTGCTCACCAGACTCCTAGATACTTGTTGCCTTGCTCAGCATGAGGCCTAGGTCATGCAAGGCAGCCATGTTTTTGAAAGTTCCTTTGTATGGACCCAGAAGGTGTTGCCAGAAATGGATGTGAAGGAGATAAGGAAAGACATTTATCCCCTTTATAGACCATACAGTAGCCCTGTGTTTTTAAGTGCTAACAGCCATAGCTCCCTCACAGCATGCCAAATGCTAAATAGTTAAAAAATGGCAGGAACTTGTGTAAATACACATGACAGTGAACCTCATTCCTTGCAATAATTTGTTGTTCAGTTGTGCAGCGTGCGTGCTTGCATTTACCTCTTGCCCCACTTTGGGACTTTGAAAATGTGATAAGGCTGCCATGCACTGCTCATTATGGGTCCATATGAAAAGAGAATTAAGTATATAATAGTTGGCCTCATTTGCCTAAATGGTCTACAAAGAGGGTTTAAATTTGTTGAGTATAACTTGGCATAGCCATTTTGGTTGCTGGCATTATGCAAGGTCTACAATACTGTGATAACCACTGCAAAATTTCTCTTAGCAGTAGATATACACATTTTGTTGATAAGGTGAATACTTTCCATTCAACCAACTGCTCAGGTAGCAGGGGCATGATAGACCAAAAGGCAAGTATCCTAGGGATATTCATTTATTTTATTTGACATTTGTTGACCAGGAATGTCTGACTGAGCTTGCGCCCTTTTTCAGCAGAGGTATTATGTGTTTACCTATATGTTTTAGTAACCACAGCAGCAGCAACAACACTTCATATGCTATTGGGGTTAGGGAGGGACTTTACCATGTTCATGAAGCAGAAATGTGAAATACCAAATGTATTTTCAGATGGTCATGGAAAGACCCTTGTGGCTAGGATAGCAAAAGCTATGCTTAATTTGATATCCACAAGTACAAATAGACCACTCATCTTCTGAGAGTTAACATGTGGGAGAAATATGTTGATCAAGCACTGGATGATATCCCAGTCCACTTTATAATCATTCACTATCTGGTTATCAGTGAGGGCACTGTAGGTCAGACACTGACAGTGATATAAAGTCTGCAAGGACGTGCAACCCAGTGAACACATCTGGCAACTAGGGCAATACACAGTTGCTCAACTCAATTTGCTGCAGCTGTGAATGTCTGCTAAATGTTTCTTTCCATTTTTTGGCATGCTTTTTCCTTATATCATAGTGTGTAAACAAACTATACGACATCTACACTGACATCTATGAAGCACATTTTTTTAGTTCATTTATATGTCATTATGCACTCAGTTCCCTGTGTGTTTTATGTACATCTGTTTATTCATGTGCTGCATACTGTGCTGTGCAAGTTCTTGCTTGGCAGTATAGTTATTGTCTATGAATTACAAACAGTCAGTGCATTGCTAAGAACCACACAAAACGTCCTTGTGTAATGCAAAATTTGTCTCTGAATTCCATTGATAGTGCACTTAGCCATGTGCACAAGTAAGTGTTGCTATGTAGGAGAAGTGGGCCGATAGAAATACACATAAAGACTCGATATACATATGCAGTATATGTATACATACATGTATATGTATGTAGGAGATAATAAGGCAGTAATGCCTTATGGAAAAGGTTGTTGGCTTACATTAATTAAATTGATAGTTTACCAGAGAACAGAGTAAAACTTATATAATGAAGTTAGTAAAAAGGAGAACTAGTTGATCTACAATCGTAGCAGTTCAGTAAAATCAAGGTTTTTAAAAATGTGTGAACTAAAAAAAACTGCATAAAATGTACAAAAAGCAGAGTATTGTGTATTTCTGCTGCTATCTAGTGGATAAAGCAGTAATTACAACCTTGTAGTAATTGCGCAAAAGTAAATGCTTTTGTTTTACTTTTGTATTAACTTTAATATGTCCATTTTTCTGGCACTGTTTATTTAGATTACATTTACCATTTATTGTTTTAAAAATATAAATTTAAACTGTTTTGTGCAAAATAATCATATTCTGGTGTACTCATTTTAGCTAATTACATGCCAGTTTTAATTGTGATGCTATGAGAGATTTGTATTATGTGAATGTGTATGTAATTAACATTTGAATTTTATTTGTGTTTACCTTGCCTTGATGAAACAAGTGTGAAACTAGTCAGCAGTAAAACAATTAATTAAGTTGAATTGTGTGTCAAATAAGTTTTACTTTTTTATTTTCAATATCCCCTAGGAGCAGGGACCTGTGTTATAACCAGTCTGCAGTAATTACAGTTATTCCCTCCCCTGTCATAAATACGGCTGTCAGAAGTTGTTAAACTATGACCAGAGTAAATATTTTTTTCTTATTATTACTTGTGGAATGCTTTACTTTCCAAATCAGATAAAGGGCTTCTGTGTATGTCTGAGTTGAGTTATGTTCAAGTTTGGTCACTGACCATACAGCAGGTCACTCTATACTGTCCTAGAATTTGTGTAATAGAATGGTGTTGTGTAAGCTGAAGCACTTAACCTAAAAGACAATGATGGATCAGGAAATATGAGCACAGTGACAAGTTTAATCTTAATTTTTTTTTGTTTCCTTGAAGGAGAATTTGCGGGCTTCCATCTATTTCCATGTGGAAACATTCTGTAACAGTATAGTTAATGGATGTAATAACACAGTGATGTTTAATAGGAACTTATCCTTCCAGTTTAGCTTTCTAATTCTAAGTATAACATTGTTTGCAAAGCATACTGAGTTCTGAGTGGTTGCAGTATAGCCTTCGTCATGGCTTGTTATTCAGGTAACGCCTTCTTATGAATTGCATCCACATAATACAAAGCTTTATCTTTATAAAGTAATATTTTTCTGTGATCAAGACTAACATTCTTCAGCCTGTCTAGGTGTTGTTCATCATCTGTACTGGTTACTAAGAGCATCAACTATGATAAAGATGAATTCATGCTACCCACAAAGATACTGGATGAGCCAAACTCATTGGAATATACATCTGATGAAACTGTGGGTGAAATTACTACCAATTTTTTTTTTTTTGCATGAGGCATTCCCCCTGCTTTGTACCAACCATGTGAGGGGCTTCACCTTCCCACCCCATGCTTATATATACAAACTCCATGGGCATAGAACATTAGAGAAATGAGAAAAAAAACAGCAGGTCTGTCATTGTTCTTGATTGCTGCCATGTCTACAAATGGTCGAAGGACAGTCCACCAGCCCAGTAAACAAAAGACATGAAAAAACAAACATACAAAGAAAAAAGATAAATTGATAGACTCTTATTAAAATCTCTTGGTATGTCCTTAAACCAAGTACTCAGTCCCTTAGACATATTTATGGCAAACAATGGAAACAAAAACTACTGTACTCTTCTTAGAGGAATTTACAAACTGTCCATCTAATTTGTGTTCTGTATTCTCAGCAATGCTTTTATCCTGCAAATGTTTTAACACAAAGCATGTAGAAGACTATTTGATGACTATGTGAATGATCAGAATTTATTCCGGCTTCAGCCCTAGTTGCTGGAACCACAACCGGTGCATGCGGTATCGCTACTCAGCACAATGTAGTTAGTGGTTTGTAAAGGCTGAATGAAGGTCAGAGAACAAAGTGGATAGTAGACAAAGGTTCATAGGTTCATAGGTCACTACTAGATAATAGAAAAGCATTTGTGACCTTTTGTCACTTTTGTCTCACTGATGCACCCAGCAAGTTTTTTCCCCTGTCTATAGGCCTGGGATAACTTTTGCTTTCCCATCCATTCATATAGATTTGAATATATTGAGGGACAATGTCCACTATACAGAACAAGGGAGTTTTTTCCAAAGTTGGGGAATTCTTTGGGAGCGATCTCATAGATTTTGGTCTCTTGATATTGTATTGATGTTACTACCTGCTTTGTGGATATGTATTAGCTCAAGCAGGATCAGGTCATTTACAGGTTTGGACGCCAGCCATAGATCACCCCATAGAAGTATGTAGGAGACCTCATTATCTGGATTCATTTAATTTGTACAGAGTTTGGGTTGAAGCACTTAAATAAACTCATATTTAAAGAAATTATGCTGCATTTACATTTCTGAACAAAAGTCAGTGTATATCATCTGGCATGGCTGAGAAGCTGTTACTCTCATTGGTTGGTACCACAAAATCTTTGTAATTTAGATGGGAATACTAAAACTAAAAGCTGCAAAAACATAATTAGAAACAAATGCTATCCCAAAAATCGGCCAGAACAGTCCATAATGCTCTTAAATCTAAGATAGAAATGGGACTACAAAACCTGGAAAGTACTAGGTGCTGTCTAATGTGAAATGGAGTGCACAGGCTGCATACATTTTATATATTAACAGTCTGAAGGGCAAGGTAGTTCACACAGCCTACCTAGATCTTGCCAAGGCCTTCAGCAACATCCCTTACTCAGGAATCATAGATAGACTCACTAAACTAGGCATAAACCCCTATGTCATAAGATGGGTTGCCAACTGGTTCACTGATAGAACCCACACTCTGAAAGTAGCGGACTCCAAATCTGACTACCGAACAGTTACAAGTGGTGTCCCACAGGGATTGGTCCTTGGTCCTCTCCTGTTTGGCATCTACTTTTCTGAAGTTCAAGCCAACACAAAGGGACTCTGGCTGACCAAGTTCACAGATGATTGCAAACTGGGAGCCATTATTGATTCTCCAACTGATGTAGACATTCTACAAAAAGGCCTCACTGACACCAATGACTGGTGCCAGAACCATGGCCTTAAGCTCAATGCCAAAAAGTGCATTGTCATTCCCTTTGGGAAAAATTTGGTGCCCATGAACTACCACATAGGCGGTAGTCTACTAAACACCGAAGGTGTGATAAGAGACCTGGGGACACAGGTTGACAGCAACCTCTCCTTTGATAACCACATTGCCACTGTAGTCAGAAAGTCCTTCTATGTGGCACATCTCATTACAAAAGGTTTCTCATCCAGGAAGAAAGAGGTCATAATCCCTCTCTACTCATCCCTCATTAGACCTATTATAGAATACAGCGTCTCATTTGGTATGTACCTCAATAGACACCTACAACAACTGAAAAGGCCACAAAAATACATCACTAAGAGGATCTTAGACCTTAAACACATGCCCTATATGGACAGATTCAAAAAACTCCAGCTATACTCTGTCTCTTATCGCCTACTTAGAGGCGAGCTCTGCTTGACATACAAAGTCATGTCTGACCCAGAGCTGCTAGATATGCTACACCTAAAGAAATCCCAATCCCTCTGTGCCACACACTCCAGGGACCTAAACCTCATTACCACAATAAACCGAACATGCTGGATGGATGGGCAATAGGAAGTTCATCCTGGGGATCACTTCAGTGGCCTTGCTTGACAGGGGCATTGGGAACTAACTTTGGGCGGCATGATGCCAGGGAATCTTCTTGGGCTAGGCTTATATAGGCTCCAGGGCCATTAGCCTAGTACACACCTATGAACCTATGAAGTGTGGACATTAGAAACAGGTGACTGAATGTAAGACACATATAGAAGAATGGAAGCTATATTACATCATTCACTACGGGGCATGTCAGGATACTGCTAGTAGGTGAATTAATGTAAGAAACTGTAATGTCTTTCTTAAGAAGAAGGGTCACGTAATTGACTAATAAAATAATGACACTCTAGTAAAGCATAACCCTATCTTTATTTTGGTCCTTCAAAAAGGTTTGGCAATTGTGTCGGTAAAGCACTAATATGAAAGATCCTACAAGTGAAATGCAAATGATAGATCTAAAAAAATGAAGCTGCCATTTAAAGTTTAGTTTAATTAAAATGTACAACCATGATAAATCACTTACCTTTTGCAATACAGTATGTGGTGCATCCAGGATGATGAAATATTCCTGTCCGCATCTGGCCAAATATATTCTGGAGATATTTTCAAGAAATCTTCCATAAGCATCAAATTTACAGCTATAAGGTCCCATAAATTTAAATTTTATTTTAGCTGTCGATTATGTCATTGGAGTGCTAATGTGTGAATATGTTAATATACGTTAACGGACATACCAATACGCACTGACAAAGTCACAATCATTAATGCCTATGGGCATATTTACACTTTGGTGATATCACTGGATTCTAAAGAAAAATTATGTGGTTGTGTTTTAATAAAAAGATTGCAAAGTTTTTTTTATTAAAAATACTCAATATTAAGTAGAATGTTAAGTTACAGAAAAGAATGGGTGCACTTAAGCTATCATGTTCTGCAACATATTTATGAAGTGTACCTCTATGCTTTAATAATGGTTTAACAATAAAATACTTGGTTCCATGGGGATGAGAACTAGCATGAATCATATGAAGTTGTCAGGCTCAAAAAAGTACGACTTCATACTATTCTCATCTGGTTAGGAGAAAAAGTCTGCTGGTGAGGAAGCTTATTAAGAGGAAATGCTCTCTACACAGAAGGGATTTTTGTAAATATGTTGAGAATGAGTAACGTTAACAGTGTTTGAAATTATTGTTTTTATTAAGATGGCATTAAGGAGGCTATGATAAGGGCAGGCAAATGGGTGTAACTAAGGAAATTATTTTTTGAGCTTGGATACAGAATATTGGATTGCTTTGACTTAGTAACGCCTTGTTAAGTTTAATTCTGCTGGCTGCCAAAATAGTAATTACTAGAAAAAAAAAAGAATTGTATTTGAAAGAGTGAATATTGTAATAGAGTTAAAAGAGCTGGAAGTGGGATGTTTAGAAAAGGTTAGGAGCAAATTACATAGAAAAAAAATAAAAATCATGTTAACAATAGATGCAGAAAAATGTTTTGGAGGAGGAATGAGGTTTAGGGGAAGGTAGAAATTGTCCAATTTATGTAATGTTGGATTGATTATATTGTACAGAAGAATATATGTGTAATGTTTGTAACTGTGAACATGTTAATATGGTATGTTTTCTTTTATATAAATGTAAATTTGCCTGTGTCTCAAGTGGTAATTCAATAAAGGTGTTTAAAAAACAGAAAAGCTGTGGGAAAGAGGACGAGGGGAAAATTAAGCTAAAAAGAAGAAATAGGAAGAGGACTGATATGTCTCAAGGTAGGGAATAGAGAAGTCACTGGAGCTAATGATAAAGTCTGTCAGCAATTCAAAGATGTAATTTCTCTCTGTAAAGAAAATTAATTCTAAGAGATGACGATCCAGTCAGTTTGTTTCACTCATTATCTTTGTGTGTAGTATATAATCTAGACTTGTAACTTCCTATGATCAAGTACTCCTTGATCTCCTACCACTGGGATATCATCTAGGTAGCATTGTACAGTATGAGTTCCTTTTGAGTACCTCGGCCATTGCTTGCTGTTAAGTGGCAGATGAAGAAGACATGACTCCAAAAAACATTTGGCTGTAATGCAGATTCCTTTTATGCAGATTATTATGAACATTCTAGAAGAATATTCCATTTGTATGTATGTATGACTGTATATGGTGATTTAATTTGTGAATTCTTCAACTGAGGTACTGAACGGTATTCTCAGTTGTTGACATGGGATGTTGTACTGTATTATATCGGTATAGTCAGTTTCTGATATCCATGGTTGTGCTGTGCTCATTGATATGTTTTTGTGCTTTGCAGTGGAGGAAAAGATGGCAGACCATTGACTTGATTGTCCAAGGAAGAAGACCAGACTCACCAGCCATTGGGGTAAACATACTGTATTGCTGCCAGACCTTTTAGTGTACTTAATTTGTTTACCACAGCCCAAATCAGTTTCCATTATATTTTAAAAACTTATCATTGCATACTTCTTCATTGCTTGTAGGACTGCTGCAGTTTTATTACTATGCTAATATCATTAAATGTGCCAGTTATTCTGGACATTGCCATGTGTATGACGACTGTGCTGACCCTGCGTATATCAGTGCAGTTAAGCTGTTTTTATACTTTGTACTAGTGTAGCGTTTTATAATTCAGTGCCTCTTAGAGCTGTGATTACCACTACATAGTTCACCATTATCCTTGCACAACTGTCATTTTATAATGCAGTTGTATGTGTAATACTGTGCTTCATTGTACCAGTTTTTCCTGAAATGGCATGTGTGTTATTTATGATATTGTCCAAGCTTGTGCCGCACATCCTTACATTTGCCACATTGTGAATATCAGTTCCACACACACCTGTTTTTCACAGCAGTGAACAATTAATTTATTTAGTTTAATTATTTCTTCCTTGCTTCATTGTCCATTGCCCACACACACTGGTTACTATTCACTGTGTGTACCATTGTTCTACACATCGGTGACAGGGCTACTCCCATTCATATCCATGTTATCCCTAGTGTTATCATTGTTCATTGCCCACACACTGGTCACTATTCATTGTGTGTACCACTGTCCTACACATCAGTGACAGGGGCTGCGCCATTCATATCCATGTTATCCCAGAGTCTTATCGTAGTCCATTGCCCACACACTGGTCACTATTCATTGTGTGTACCAGTATCCTATACATTGGTTTCAGAGGCACTCCCATTCATATCCATGTTATCCCCGAGTCTTATTATCAGTGTTTACTAGACATTTATATAAACACTGCTCTGATAACTATTTTTTTCTTCTTCCAAGGCCTATTTAATAAAGTGTACTACATTATACTGACCATTACTGCTTGTGTTGTGTTTCTCTCTCTCTCTCTCTCTTTCTCATAATCCACTTTTTATTATGTTTCTTTGCTGTCTTGTACTTTGTCCATTTATGTATATTTTATTCTGCAGCATCAGCTGTGTGGGAAGAAGAGGTGAGACTGGCCAGCATGCTCTGTACTGGCTACCACACCAATCACTGGATCCTCAGCAGTCCCCAGTTTAGCTCTTTAGCAGGATGATAGAGATCATTCTGTGAAAGCCAACGTGGAGGGCTCACTGGTTGCATCTTTTCATCTCTAGTGGGTGGCATAGGCCCCTCACTGAGGAGTGGCAATGAAGGCCTTCCTGGGTTACCAGCAGAAGTTGTGGCAGCTGTTCAGGACTGATGTGGACTGGTAGCTTGATACAAGTATTTGCACCTTGAAGTACATTCTAAATGAATTGCAGAGTTGCATGGTCATCTGGCCCTGCTCATGGAGCCACCATTGATGAACCCACCCATAATGTCAACCATGGAGGTGACTGACTTCTGGATGAATTTTTGACTGAGATAGCTTGGCAGGCTATCTTCAACCCCTATCCCCCATCATGGTGCTCCCCTTCTTTGTATGTCACTCACTCGTCTCTGTTTGTTGTTAATTGCTCCCTGTCACCAGTTGTACATCCTCTTTCTGTTTGTGTATCTTTATTACCTCTACTTTTGAATCAGTATCTCCCTATCAGTCTTTGTCTAAGTTATACATTGATGTATCTGCCCCTGCTGCCTTCCCTATACCCTCCTTCTTACCCACAATTTCCCCATGTCTCCTTCCCCTTCTAATCTTCTTCCTCAAAAAAAAAGGATATTTGATCAACAGAAAGATACTCACCTTTCCCTAATCACATTCCAGTCCCCCTTTTCCCAAGCTCTTCTGTGTGTTCTTCTCCTTGCTATCCTCCCTCTCTGACATTCCTTTTTACCCTATTTCCTTCTAGTTTATAAAACAAAAGCAGTTTCCACTTTGCTCTATAGCCTTTTTATGGACTGTCATGGGCATATATGTTACACTTCAATCCACATGTGAATGTGCATTGAGTCAAGTATGCAACCTGCATGCTGACGGCCATGGGTCTCCTGTCCTGTTATAGCATGGGCTACTCTCTTAAGCGATGACTGCTATTTTTGACAATGCATGGTTTCATTGTGCAATACTACCTCTGTTAGGTATGTACTATGTTGGTACTTATGCATACCTAATCCCCATGAGGACATGACATACAATTCGACTGAGCTATTTAACACTGTGCAGTCACATTATGTCTCAAGTTGTAAATTTCATATTTTGCTGTGTCATGGAAAAACTGTTAAATCACTCATTTGTTTTATTTTGTGCTTTACTGCAAGTCAAACATTCACTTAGATTTACTCCACTGCAACAATAATGTCTCCAAAGCTGTCTGTTGTTTTCCTGAAAACAGCAGGCTTTAGATCCAGAAGTTTGGACTGTATCTTAATATAAGCGGAATGACACACAAAGCAGACAACATATAGTATGTGGGATTCTGCATATCACAGTCATGGAAGATATGGATATGTAGGCATTTAACCTTTTTGCCTTAAAGAGGAGAAGAAAGATAAGTAGCAGTCCTGCAAGAGATATTTAAGGTATACTACGAACCAAAGAGAAATCTACCAGGATCAAGCGACTATTGCTGCTTAGGTGATTGAGTTAAGAAATGAACGTAAGTCTGAGAACATGGTGACTTGTGTGATTCTCTGCTAAGGTTTATGGTGAGAGGCAGATTATCAGCAGAATAAGACATTACACTAGATAAAAGCACTGCATATATGCAGAGTGAGTGAAACTACAAATGAAAAGTTGGAAGAACTTACTGATATGTTGCACATGTGCACAATTCAGGCCATGACTGATAATCTGAAAATAAAGTTCAGAGTAAAATTAAGTGTGAAAGAGATGACCTAAGAAGCTGTTGGGTGTTCAGGATTGTGATGAGAAGCAGCTATCCAGTTAGAATTAAATCATAAGTATGGTTACATGCATGAGAAAATGTTAAATGTTTAGTCAAGCATGTAGGATAAATGGTGATAAGGGATATTTTTGTAAAAGCATGTATAAAACAAAACAAATCTGTGTGAAAGGCTTTGCAGGTCATTAAGTCTAAAATGAAATAAAATAAAAATGTGTGAGCACAACAGAAAAGCACGAACAAAGTACAATCTAATGCATTGTCAGTTGTTGACAAGAAAGGCATATGATTCAAGGCAAATGCATTACTTGTCTGCTTTTAGTGGGGCAGAATGCACTATTTTATCAGAATCTGTATTTAAAGCAGTTAATTTGCCAGGCACTGTGTGTAAATCTCCATGTACCGTGCTGTCATAATATGGGCATAAAGTGAAGCCCATGAGTCAGAGTTTGCTTACTTATGTCTATGGGTAATAAAGAAAATTAGACAAGTATGCCAAGTAGTTTGGCATGTGGGAAGCTCAGCATAGTGGAGACAATTCAGAGTATACAGGCAGAGAGTATATTATGATGCTATCAACATGGATGTTTCCAAGAATACAAGTAGGAATGACAACTCCAATATTTCTCCTAGAGGTACTGTATCAGGAAAGCTCTTACTAATGCTAATTGAAATCAAATTACTTGTATATCAGTGAGATTTAAAAAGGTAATCAGTAACTGAGAAATGGAGCAATATAATCAGAAAGCTGCTGAATTAGATGATATTGTTCAGAAATATGCAGATTTATTTACTAGATTAGACGGTTTACCAGAGGAATGTAGTATGAGAATACATCCAGATGCTATACCAGTAGCTCCTGCATCAAAGGGAATACGAGTGTATCTTAGAGAGAAAATGGGGCAATAACTCAAAAGAGTGGAGAAATAGAACAATAATTCAAAAGAATAAAGAATGCTGGCATAATTGTTGAATTGGTAAATAACGTGGCTATAGGGTTAGGGTTATCATAGACCCCCAAGATATAAAGAGTGATTAATAAGAGCACTATCCACTGAAGAGGGCTGAAGATGTTTTTTTTTTTTTTTCAGTTATTTCCACAGCCGTACACTTTTCTGTATTATCTGATAATCAGAGTTTGGCAAACTAAACTGATGAGGCCAGGTTAAAGATAAATACTTTTAATACCTTGACTGAAGATACAGTCAGATCTTTAAGACAGGATGAGGCAGAAAACACTGAAGTTGAACAAAAGAAAATGTGAAATATGTGTGACTAATCTCATACAGGTAAAACATAATTTGACTAGAAGGATTAACACCACATCTGGATAAAAATAAATGCCATAGAAAATATGCAGACGCCAGAAGATAAATCAGCTCTTAGGGAATTTCTACATGACTGGGTATGACTGTTCCCCATGGTTAGTGTGATTTGATTCATAGGTTCGTAGTTCATAGTTAAACAGTAGGCTAAAGGCCACCAGGGCCTTTATAAGCCTAGCTATGCAATCTAACCCAATTGTGTCCCGTTGTATCATGGTCATTTATTTGGTACGGATATATTAGTTAGGAAGTTTGATGTTAGTTTGGGCATTTCTGTCTCCCTCTGTTTGTCAGAGATTAGTCAAGGTTACACTTTGATATGATTAGAGATGGACTCTGCTTCACATGGATGGGGACACTGTTCCAGAGCATGGAGATCCTTTGGGACATATATATCTGTCTCTCCAATATATCTTATTTATCTCAAAAGCAAAAGTTAAATCTTTGGCTCTGTTGGTTCTGATGCTGTTCATTTTGTGGATTTGCAAAAGGTCCATCAGTGCTAGATCCGAGGATGCCTTGTAGGACAGCCATAGATCACCTCTCAGTAACCTGTAGGAGATAGAGTACAGAGATAGGACTTTAAGGCAATCATATAGGACAATGTATTTATACTCTGGGTTCTCCTGGTAAGGAACGTTTGTGGGCATTCCAACTGTTGCTCAGGTACATGCTGAAGGGTGCATTATCCTCAATGATGGGTTTGATAAGGTCCGAATAATGTGGCACTTTCACTTTCTTGGACTTGGATGCTATGCCCTTACTTATAAGTTGGATGACATAGAATGATTTTCTTACTACCTTGGCCACATGTTGGTCAAAGGTCAGATTACTGCCTACATATGTTCCCAGATCCCTGTCTACTGGGTCAACTCTTAGGGGTGCCTTATTGATGGAGTAATTTGCCTGGGTGGCAGTTTTTCCAGAAGGCACCATAATGCATTTCTTGGCATTGAGTTTTAGTTCATGATTTTTGTACCAGTCATTTGTCTGTGTTAGACCATCTTGTAAGATGGTTGTGTCATGGGAGGAATCTATGATAGCTCTAATTTTGTGGTCATCTGTGAACTTGGTCAGCCAAAGCTCATTGACATTAACCTTTACCATTGGGAAGTAGATGCCAAATAGGAGCAGTCCCAGTACGCAGCCCTGAGGTACCCCATTGGTGATCGGTCTCTCAGTGGACGTGGTATCATCAGTTCTGACTTCCTGGGTCAGCTGACAATCCAGTGAGTTATGTAGAGGTTTATGCCAGGTTCGGTGAGTTTGTCAACTATACCTAAGTGGAGTATTGTATTGAATGCCTTAGCATTGTTTTCCCCTCATCCAATACCTTGGCGACTCTCTCAAAGAAGTCCACCAGGTTTAATAGGCATGATCTTCCCTTGACAAAGCCACACTGGGTTGAGTCCAGTGTCTGAAGGTTGTGTATGTCTTTGTTGATCATTTCTATGATAATTCGCTCCATGGCTTTGCATATTAGACTAGTCAGACTAATAGGTCTGTAGTTTCCATGGTCAGTTGATGGTCCACCCTTGTGAAGTGAGATAATTGTTCCAGTCCTCCATTCTCATGGTACAAAGCTTGCTTTTAGGCTATAGTTGAAAAGTGACTCAAGTGGTCCTGATAGGTCACTATTCCAGATATTTAGGAGGCAACCCAGGATATTGTTGGGGCCCATTGAGGTTGAGTTTTTGAACTTAGGCGAGTGCTGCCAGGATCTGTTCCCTGCTAATAGTTGGGTGGGGTTATGCTAGTAGGTATTTCATGGAGGGAGGCAGGGCGGAGTGGGGGTGAATTTTGAGCTGAAGTTATCAGCCAGCAAATTTGCTATGTGGCTGTGCTCAGTGAAGGTGGCACCATGGTTTACTATCAAAATTCTGCTAATTGTTTTTGTGAGTAATGACTTACTTGAACCAAAAGGATGAAAATGTGCACACTGTTCCCTCACAACAATAAACATGGTAATGTAGGTATGTCGAATTCGACATTATCAACATTACCCAACTTACCTGGACATCTGGAGATGTCCTACAAATGTTTTTCAGGGGGGCAAGCCCCCCTGCACTCCCCACACCCCCTGATAATTATATATTCTAACTTCAAGATCGCACTACAGTGAGGAAAAGGGTACTTTTCCCAATCCCCACGTAGTGTGATCCAATTGTAAACAGCAACGCTCAAAACTAGGAATGCACGCTATGTGTTGACATTTCAGAGGCGACAGAATTTCAACTCATGATTTTAAATTTTTGCACCTATACCCTCGATCATATGACATCATAAGTTTATAAGATATCATAAGTTTCAAACATTTGATAATAAACTTGGCACCACTGACCACCAGTTCAGCACACTTATGTGTGCTGCTTTTGAGGTTTCAGACATAGCTGTAGAAGCTCTTGTGGTTGTGTTTAGCCTCTGAGACTATCTTGACCTTGTAACTGGCCTTGCCATACTCAATTAGTCCTCTTAGTTTCCTCTTTAGTTTTATTAGAGAGCTCCTATCATTACGGGAGTTGTTCTTCCTGATATTAGCCATGGATGTTTTCCTTTTGTTATATACCCTGTTAAGGTTAAGATTTCCCTAGTGTGGTTTGTTTTTAGATTTTGTTTGGGCTTACTTCTAGTAGTTACACCAGCCTCTATGCAGGCATTTACATGGTTGTACAGGGTCTCTGTGAACAATTCTACATAGGTTGTTGTGAACTTGGGGTTGGGAGGGACACTGAATTTTGATAAACTATCACTTAATAGGGTGTAATTTGCTTTGGAATAGTTCCTAGCTGTTACAGGGTTTGCTGGGGTTACCGATTTGATATTGATTTTGAAGGAGACAGCTTTCTGGTCTGACCTCACCAGTGAGGACATGACACTGGGGAGGGAGGGGGGGGGGGTTCAGCTCTCTGCCATATTGGTGAGTACCAGGTCCAGTATGTTTGAATCTCTGGTGGGTGTGTGCATTATCTGGTCAAGAGTATTTGTGTTAATAAAGTCCAGGAATTGTTTCTCCTGTGACTATGAGACAGTGTAGTCTCCCAGTCTATAGAGAGGTAGTTAAAGTTTCCCATGAATAAGGTATTTTGTTTAATGGTTAATGTCTCTAGTAGGTCTACGTATAAGCTACGGAATTCTAGGGTCATAGAGGGTGACCTATAGCTTACCGGGATATGGTATGGTGCTTTGTCTGTGGTGATTTGCATGTGGATAAACTCAAGGGCATTGTCCTGTTTAACCAATGTAGAGTTATGCTTGTTGCTAATATTGATTGAGTCTCCTCCATGTTTTGTCCATGTCTGTACAGCAGATGGTCTAAATGGCACCATAACCTTGTATTGGCTGGAGTACTTTCTACAGATTTAAGCCATGTCTTGGTAACAGCACAGATGTTTATATTCTCCAGAATGAGGAGAGCTTGTAGGGTGTGGAGTTTCTTGGTTAGGTTTCTAGTGATGAGCAGTAATACCTTTAGGTTTATTTAGGTTTTATTTGCTATGTTGGTAGGTTTGTCAATTTGGCATTGCCTAAAAAGTCTCTAAGGAGTGGATAAAGCTTTAGCTAATATTCAGAAACCTAGGGGAGACAGGTGCAGGCCATCCTTTGCAAAGCAACATGGTCTGTTAACTATGTCCTCCCATTGACAAATATTGAATAGCCATGGAAGGACATCAGAAACTAAGGCAATTAAACACAGTATTCCCATATCTGCCAAACTAGCTACAGAGGCATTTAGAAACTGTATATTCATGTTGTCAGGACCTTTAGTTGGGTGGGCTTCTGTACATTATGGACTGTGTTATAAAGAGGTCTCCTTGGGTGGTCTCTGGGGTTTGGCACTATACTAGGTTGGATTGTGCTAAGATTTGATAGTAGTGCTGCTGTTTAATGTACAAACCATTAGCTCCGAGCTTGTCGCTGCACAATGGCTTTGTTTTAGCCATGCAAAGTTACAGATTTCTAAGGGAAGGTTTATAGATAAAATTTACTTTCTGGGCATTTGTATCTGTACAGGGCACTGCTAACCTCTTGATGTAATAACACCAAGAAAGATTGCTTGCAGCGTAATGCTGCAACAAAACTTAACTACCATGACAAGAAAATACCAAGTATTAAGGACTTTTAGAATGATTTAAAGGCAAAATCAACAAATAAAGTAAAAATAAAGCAGAAGCACTTTAAAAAGTTAACTGAAGTGCAAAACAATAAAATGAATCTCTTCTCTACCAAGGATGCAGCAGGATTGGAAGATGGCTGCACATTGACTAGCAGCTTAATTCAGGCTCTCCCAGTGTGAAAACAGAAACTTAGCAGAGAAAGCCAGTGGACCTGGATTTCTGAGTAAATTTCAGTAAATAACTAGTAAGTGTACTGCCTGGATACCTGGAAAAAAGAAATACAAAAAAATACAGAGGCCCGGAAGGAAATCAGCAACAAAACGTGATAAAAAACAATGACTGGGAAAGGTACTGTACTTGTTCAGCAAAAAGAAATGCAAGCTCCAGACATGACTTCCAGTAACCTTGAGGAAAGTATACAGCAATTGGATACAGACCTGATTAAAATAAATGAAACACTGATGGAGTATATCAACTCAAACAATAAAATGCTGGAAAAATGGAAGAAGCTTTAAACAGATACTCAGATGAGATGATAAAACTGCAACACTCAGAGGTCAAAATGAAGAAAAGGCAGGCTTGAGACTACTGAAGAAGAGATGTTTAAAAAAAATAATAGAATTAGTGGGCATTGCAAGTAGAGAAAACCTGAGATGTTCTACTGTACATGAGAAGCTGGAAGGAATGGACTGTATTAATCTCATGAAAGCACAAATAAGCAACTGGACTGGTATTCCACAAGAATTGTTAATTGAAAAGGCACATTCTGTGTACCCTCCAAACCTAGTTATGAGAAAATGACCTAGACCTTTAATAGTAAAAATGCAATCCTACTAACAGGAATTGATTCTGACAAAACTGTGGCAGAAGGACAAAGTACTAAAAGTGGGATACAGCAGAGTGTTGTGGAGAAAGATTACTCATTGTACATCTAGGTTTTTTCTGATTTAAAAGCCCGCATTTGCACTTGTTTCCCCCCTTTCCTGCAACTAGTCTAGTCCAGATACAGTTTTGCAGTATCCAGCACTGTTTGTAAGCTCCTGAGTCCTCCAAGCCTTTCTGTGTTGGAAGGAAGCCTTCAAGCTTATCAGTGGGAGTGGTAATCACTAGGTAGCCTATCTAACACATAAGGAGTGGTTTCTGGCCCATAAATTGTAGTTATTGGCCATTTGGGCAGTTTTTCCATCTCTCTCAACTTTCTGAATTAAAAGCCCACATTTGCACTTGTTTCCTCCCTTTTCTGTAACTAGTCTAGTCCAGATACAGATTTGATGTATCCAAGACTGTTCATAAGCTCCTGAGCCCCCCCAAGCCTTTCTGTGTTGGAGGGAAGCCTTCTAGCTTATCAGTGGGAGTGGTAAGCACTAGGTAGCCTATCTACCACAAAAGGAGTGGTTTCTGGCCCAGAAATTGTAGTTTATTGGCCGTTTGGGCAGTCTTTCCATCTCTCTCAACTTTCTGGTTTAAAAGCCCACATTTGTGCTTGTTTCCCATCTTTCCTGTAACTAGTCTAGTCTAGATACAGACTTGCTGTTTCCAGGACTGTTTGTAAGCTTCTGAGCAGTGCCAAAGTTTCCTCTTCAGTTGTTACCTTAGATCTACTAGTTCTCTCCTCTCCTTCACTTATACTAGCTTATTAGTCTAGCACTTTACCAGACTTCTTGTAGCAATTATTGTATCACACAAAAGTACTGCCAGCCCTAAACGTTCTACAAAGAAACAGATCTGGTACTTATTTTCAATGCCCACCCCTCCAGGCATGTGTAAAGGTCAGTTTCCTCTGCTTTCTCCTATTAACCTGGTGAACTTGGGCATCCTGAGGCAATGTAGCAATTGCCTCATGTACACCGACAACCCTCTCCTCTTACCTCCCAACACTCAGACTTGCGAGAGATGCACTTATATATCCAAACTGGAAACCATGCACTCTCCAGCCAAGACCGGAATAGCTGGTTAAGAGGAGAAGGTCAGCACTTGCACCACACCACATGGAACACATAGCCCTCCAAAACACACACCAGCACTGCCTTCACATAAAAACACAAACAACACACCCACCTTCGTGGAAGCTCTCAATAAAAATATACCCCAACAGCAGAGACCTCCAAGGCAGAAACGCACTTGACCACCACAACACAACACTAATCATGAGACACATAACTCTCCTAAACAGTGTACCACTCAACCAAAGCCCCTAAGGCAAAACAGCGTGCCCAATACACTAGTCAAAGGTGACTCGATAGTGAGGCACACTGATGTCCCACTCATTAGGTTGAATAAGGAGAAAGTAACAGTCAGCTGCCTGTCAGGTGCCAGGATCTGCCACATAATACACGCACTCAGGTCCCTCAAAAACAGGTACAAATATGACTCTGTCATTGTACATGTGGGTGTGAATGACCTGAGACATACCTCCCTGGACTACATGAAAAGAGACATGGAGGAGCTCTCGGATTATGTAGCCCAGGCAGTTATGACCCTAGCCCTGAGCAGCATCCTACCATCACCCAGAAAGATACCACAGTACAAGCAGAAAATGATTGATTTCAACAATTGGCTAAGTTTCTGGTGTCATTCTAAGGGGATCCAGTATCTGTCTGCCTGGGATGACATGACTGACAGACCGCAATGCTTTTCACAAAAACATAAACAAAAGCAAAATTTCAAACCACATCAAACTGGAACACCGCTGATAGGACATATAATTATTTTATTACATCCGTTCTAGTACCTCGACTTCTCGCCTTCTGTTGGAACAATTTTAATCTCCAAGTATGTCCCTATATATACAAATCCTTTCCATCAATAATTCAATTTAATTATACAATTAAATAATTAAATAATTAATTGAATGTCTTACTACAAAGTCAGCCTTCTAAATTCAAACAGACTGAGAAAAATGCTTTTAAACTCACAGTCATTACATCCATATAATGCAGTTTCTTCAATCAATAACTAATATGCATACATAAATAATACTGCAGTTTCATAAATATTTTAATTATTTTAAATACACCCAATATTAAATACATCTAATATTAAATACATCCAATAATAAATACATTAGCAATATAAAAATAGTAAACTGCATTCTATCATTAATCTATGTTCATTCTGTCTACATTATGTATGTTTTTTAACATATAACAAAATCTAAACCCTCTAAGCCTTATCTATGACCTAAATTTTGTAAATTTTATACATTTTTTAATGTTATTAATTTTATAACTTTTCATACTTTTACTAAATTATTCTAAATATTCAAATTGTTTTCCAAATTCATTCCCTGAAGATATAAAGTATGAAAATTGATAATCATACAATTCTCCAATCTGTTTAACTGCTTTTTGAAATCTCCATCTCTGAAAGTCGGACATGCCAAAATACTAAAAAATAAACTCTTGTCTAACCCCTGATGTTTAGACAAGAAGTGTATGGCAACTGGACTCTCAGGTTTTTGCCTTATTACATCCCCCATGTGCTCCATAATTCGTACTTTGGCCTTCCTGGTAGTTTGATCAATATACCAGGAAATTGGGTCACACTCACAACCTATAATATAAATAACTCCGCAGCTGTCACAGTTATAATATTCATTGGCCCTATATAATTTGCCATTAATCCTTGTACCATCCAGATTTTTTATTCGATTACATATTAAACATTCTCCACAGCAATAGGTTCCAACCATTTTACCTATTGCATCTAAATATTTTGGTTTTAAACCTTTTCTATTCAACAATTCTTTTAAATTGTTGTACCTACCATAGGAAAACACTATATGCTTAGGAAATAAAGAACCAATGGAAACATCCTCATTTACTATTTCCCAAGCTTGCCGACAATTTTCTCCAAAATAGGAGAAAAGTCAGAATATCTTGTAACAAAAAATAATTTCTCTACCACCCTTCCATCTTCTCTGTCATCTCTAATAGTTCTTCCATGTTGGTTAAAACCATCCCTACTTCTGACTTCACCAGTATTTGTGACCTTATTTTTAGCTTTTTGTAGTATATGGTCATTATATCCTCTGTTCTTTAATCTGATGTATACATCATCCAAATTGGTTTCTTTTAAATCAGCTTCAGAGGTATTAATGAAAATTCGTTTAAAGTCACCATATGGTAGTGAATCAATCAGATGGAGGGATGCATACTGGTTGCATGTAAAAAATTGTTGACTGCTGTGGGTTTAGGACTGCCTAGGTCCACATGGGTGGAGCAATAGGAATAAAGAAAGAGAAGCCATTCTAGACTTCTGTCTGGCAAATGGCTTGATAGTAGCCAACACATGGTTCAGAAAGAGAGACAGTCACAAAATCACATACAAGAGTAGCCAACATGCAACTCAGGTAGACTTCCTCCTAGTAAGGAAAAGGCACTGGGGTACAATCCATGATTGCAAAGTCATCCCCAGTGAAACAGTCGGTTCACAGCATAAACCAGTAGTTGCCACAATCAGCTGCAAGCAGTGGTCAGAGAAGGCTCTAAGGTCAACAGAGACCAGGCTGAAGACCTGGAAGTTGACTGGAGAGAAAGTACAGCAGTTCAATGAATTACTCAGGGCTCTAGCACCCCAAGAAGAGGAGGAAATAGGTGGAGTTGAAGAAGAGTGGCAGCGCCTAAAAACAGCATGTGTTAGGACTACAGAAAAGATATGTGGCCGAGCCAGGTATGGAAATAAGGTACATAAGGAAAGCTGGTGGTGGAATGCAGAAGTGCAGGAAGTAATCAAAAGAAAGAAGGAGTGCAGGAAGAAGTGGGAGATTGAAAAGACTGACCAAGCTAGGTAGGACTACTGGTTGGCTAACAAAGAAACTAAGAAAGAAGTTGCAATAGCAAAGAATAGGGTATCAGAGGCACTCTATCAGCTTCTGGAAAGTGACTCAGTAAGGGGCACAAAGAAACTATACCAGGTTGCAAGGCAAAGACAGAAATATAAAGAAGATAGTCAGACACCCTTCATAAGGGATTCCAGCAACAACCTGCTTACCAGCCCACGGGACATCAAAGGCAGATGGAAGGAGTATTTCCAGCAGCTTCTGAATGAAGAAAACCCCACAGAAGCGGTACTGCCCCAGAAACAGCCTACAATGAGAGTAGGAGAGGAGCCCAGCTTAGAAGAAGTAAGAGCAGCACTAAAGAAAGAAAGTCAGGGAAAGCAGCAGGCTCAGATGAGGTCACAGCAGATATGATAAAGATGCTGGGTGAGCTAGAGGAGAAATGGCTCTTGAGGGTACTAATTGCAGTGTGGAGAGAAAGGCGTATTCCAGATGACTGGAGAATAAGCATACTTGTGCCAGTGTACAAGAACAAAGGGGACATCCACAACTGTGGACAGTACAGAGGCATCAAACTCCTACCACATTGCATGAAAGTTCTGAAGAGGGTGATTGATAAACGGATACGCAGAATAGTAGAATGTAAGATGGGAGATGAACAGTTCGGATTCAGATCAGGATGCAGCACAATTGACCCAATGTTTGCATTGAGATAGATACTTGAGAAGAAACTATAGAAGAGGAGAGAGTCAAAACTGGGCTTTCCTAGACTTGGAGAAAGCATATAACAAGGTCCCAAGAAAGCTGATCTGGGCAGTACTGCGGTGGTTTGAAGTCCCGGAAGCATTGGTAGACTTAGTACAGGCTATGTACAAGGACCCAGTGACTCAAGTATAAACAGTGTTTGGCCTCATTGAGGGATTCCCAGTGGGAGTGGGTGTACACCAGGGTTCAGCTCTGAGCCCACTGCTGTTCATACTGGTAATGGACTACATCAGCAAACAGGTTGGAGGGGTCAGAGCAACAAAGCTGCTGTATGCAGACGATGTGGCAGTACAGGCAGACTCTGATCTAGAACTTCAGCAAAGGATAGGAGAATGGAATGCAAATCTGAAGGCACATGGAATGAAACTAAGCACAGATAAGACAGTGGTAATGGCAGCAGATTGGGGAAATTAGAAGAAGCTGAGAATAGAGATAGATGGGAAGATAGTGGAACAGATAAACAGCTTCAAGTATCTGGGAGGGGTGATTGAGGAGAAGGGTAGTCTGAATGAAGAGGTCAAAGCTAGAATCAGAGGGGCTGCAGCCAACTGGCATAGAGTATCAGGTGTAGTATATGACAGAAGAATGCCAAAGAAGCTGAAAAGTAAGGTGTACAAGACAGTGGTGCGACCAGTACTACTGTATGGTACAGAAACCTGGGCAGTAAAGGCAGAACAGTTGAAGAAGCTAGAGGTGATGGAAATGAAGTGCCTGAGAAAGGTGGTAGGATGCACACTGCGGGACAGGTGAAGAAATGAGGACATAAGAGCAGAAGCCAAAGTAGCTCCAATTGCAGAAAAGATCAAAGAAAACAGATTATGATGGTATGGGCACATGTGTAGGAAAGCAGAAGACAATCTGGTGAGGGAGATTTGGGACAGACAGGAAGAAGGTAAGAGGAAGCGAGGGCATCCAGCAAAAAGGTGGATGGATTGTGTGAAAGAAGATCTGCGACAGTCAGGCATGAGTGTTGAAGAAGGCAGGAGAGTGGCACTGAATTGAGAGAGTTGGCGACAGTTAATACGATACCCTGACCCCATGTAAATGGGAAAAAGGGGATGATGATGATGATGATGATGATGTGGGTTTCCTATATGGTTTGTGCTGTACCCTTTTACCAGTGTTTATATAGAACATAACATCCAAAAGTGAAATGCTTTCTTTACCAATTTCCCAAGTAAACCTCAACCCGTGTGAATTATTATTTAAGGTTCCCATAAATTCTACAAATTCTGTTTGCTCACCTTTACATATAAATAGTAAATCATCTATGTATCTCTTGTAGTATACTACATTTCTCACATAATACTCCTGTAATATCATAAACTGATTTTCAAACTCATCCATGTAGACTATAGCATACAATGGGGCAAATGCTGCCCCCATTGCCTTTCTTCTTGTTTGCAAGAATAATTCCTTCTTCCATGTAAAATAGTTATGCATGAGACTGAATTCAAGCAAGGTCAACAAAAATGTGGAACGTGGCCCTTCTCCCAACTTTTTAGCCATAGCCTCCATGCCCCATCTTCTATTAATGTTACAATACAAAGCAGTAACGTCCACTGTTACCCAGAAATAATTGTCTTTCCATTCCAAATTTAACAATTCATGACAAATCTGTTGGGCATTCTTAACACGAGAGGGTATGGTTGTCAAATATTTTTTGAAATGAAAATAAAAAAAAAAATTAACATTTTTCAAGAAAGGACCCTATTCCTGAAATAATTGGTTTCCCTGGGGGTTTAGACATGCTCTTGTGAATTTTAGGGATAGCATACATAAACGGATGTCTGGGTGTCTTAATTAATTTTTTAACATCTTTATGTTTCAAAAAAACAAATCTTTCTCCACATTCCAATATATCCTCCAATTCTGTTACAAACCTATGTAAAGGATTATATTGTAATTTAGCATAATATCCTTCTTCAGATAGTATATTTGAAACCATTTCATCATATTGTGAGATGCTCATGACTACCCAATTACCTCCCTTATCAGCCGTTTTGTATACTATCCCATTCAAATTAGATCTAAGTTCCTGTAGGGCCAACCATTCTTCCTTCTTTAAGTTATATGAATCAAAATTCTTTACAAACTGACCATAGATATTTTCCACTTTTTTGCACACTAAATTTTCAAAAACATTAATACCTTGACTACTCTTGGGGGGCATAAAACTACTGTCCAAATTCAATTTGGGCATTTCCAAACATCCATATCCAGTGAAAAAAGGTTCAGATGAAATATTGCTATGTGAATTATCATTTAAATTCCCTTCATCCAAACCTACACATGCTTCAAATATTTCATTGTCGTAAATGCTCAAATTCAATAAATCATCTTCATCAGAAGATTCACTGCCATTTGTCCCCCCCCCCTCCATCTACAAGAGACATATCTGATTTAGCTTGAAAAAATACTTTGAGATTTAACTTACGGCAGAATGGTTTAACATCAATAACCATATCAGCCAGAGACGAAATTCTGGTAGGTACAAATTTTGCGCCTCTAAGCAACACTTTCTTAGCAACATCAGAAATGTTAATATCAGTGAGATTAATAATTTTCAATGTGTTTTCTTCATAATCTGAAACTTCTATGAACATTCCAGTACTCAAATAGACATCTTGAACAGTATTCAAACTATTTTCAATACTCGCTGTACTGTAAGAAACATGAGCATCATTGGAATATCTATCGCTTGCATTTGCATTCAACACAGACAATTCCCTTTCCCCATGCAAACTACATGTTTCATACACCCTTTCTGATGTTACTGAAATTAAATAAGTGACATTTTGCTCATCAGATACATTACTAGCTTGTTTAGCCACACTGTGAGAAGTACAAAAACCATGAGAGTCATTAGTGAGTGTATTACTTACACATTAATTTAAATTTAACACAGTCTCTCTTTCTTCTGTTGCCCTTTCCCCTTGTCAGTTTTGCTTTGGGGTGTTGTTGAACCTGTCCATGCCCTTCCGTTATGTTTTTTGAGTTCAGGAATTCTCGTGAATTAACCACCTCAAAGAAAACACTCTTTCTTCCTGAAAACTGTTCACCTGACGATACAGATGAATCACTGACCCCAGACACAGACCTTCTGGTCTTCCGATATCTGTTGGCACGCCCTCTTCATGAACGAATATAGATGGTACCATTTTCAAAATCTTTAGTATTTCTATTAAGTTTTTGTTTTTTGCGTTCAGTAATATTGTTCTCTGTTTTTTGTACACTAGAGTTCACTTGCTCAAGAAGTTGTTTATACCTTAAAGTGGGAATTTCATTCTGAAGTGTCTCTTGTGATGTAGAGATCTTCCCCTGCAATTTCTCTATGTTTTGAGTGTTTCTTTTGATGAGGACCTATAACCAAGTGATGGTACATTGTAGTGAGGCCTGCCTCCACTCAGCCAAAAGATCGCTTTCATCTTTGGTAAAATCACTGGCCGGCAGCCGGTCAATTCGGAGCCCCCATGGAGTAATGTCCAATGAGACATACTTTTCCAACAACTTACTGTCATAGAAAATAGTAACTTTCCTGGTCATTAACCTTTCCAGCAAGCAAAATCTCTCTGCTTCACCACTTTCTACTATTGAACCCCAAGGATCCATAGAAGCAAATCTATATTCATGGTCAGCTAGGAAATCCATATAAGAACAACTGGCTGTAGTTACCGTAACTTCATTGGTTTCCATGTCCCAAACAAAAAGGCAATCTCTTCACAAAAACATAAACAACAGCAAAATTTCAAACCACTTTAAAGGAACATGAACTGGAACACCACAGATCTGTTGGAACAATTTTAACCTCCAAGTATGTCCCTATATATATATATATATATATATATATATATATATATATACATACAAATCCTTTCCATCAATAATTCAATTTAATTATACAATTAAATAATTCAGTAATGAATTGAATGTCTTACTACAAATCCAGCCTTCTAAATTCAAACAGAGTGAGAAAAATGCTTTTAAATTCAGTCATTACATCCATGTAATGCAGTTTCTTCAATCAATAACTAATATGCATACATGAATAATACAGAAGTTTCATAAATATTTTAATAATTTTATTTTAAATACATCCAATATTAAATACATCTAATATTAAATACATCCAATATTAAATGCATCCAATATTAAATACCTTAGCAATACAAAAATAGTAAACTGCATTCTGAATATCATTAATCTATGTTCATTCTGTTTAATTAAATAAAAATTCACATGGGTTGAGGTTTACTTGGGAAATTGGTAGGGAAAGCATTTCATTTTTGGATGTTATGTTCTATATAACCACTGATAAAAGGGTACAGCATAAACCATATAGGAAACCCACAGCAGTCAACAATTTCTTACATGCAACTAGTATGCACCCCCCATCTGATTGATTCACTACCATATGGTGAATTAAAAAAAATTTTCATTAATACCTCTGAAGCGGATTTAAAAGAAACCAATTTGGATGAGGTATACATCAGATTAAAGAACAGAGGATATAATGACCATATACTACAAAAAGCTAAAAATAAGGTCACAAATACTGGTGAAGTCAGAGGTAGGGATGGTTTTAACCAACATGGAAGAACTATTAGAGATGACAGAGAAGATGGAAGGGTGGTAGAGAAATTATTTTTTGTTACAAGATATTCTGACTTTTCTCCCATTTTGGAGAAAATTGTCGGCAAGCTTGGGAAATAGTAAATGAGGATGTTTCCATTGGTTCTTTATTTCCTAATCATATAGTGTTTTCCTATGGTAGGTACAACAACTTACAAGAAATGTTGAATAGAAAAGGTTTAAAACCAAAATATTTAGATGCAATAGGTAAAATGGTTGGAATCTATTGCTGTGGAAAATGTTTAGTATGTAATCGAATAAAAAATCTGGATGGTACAAGGATTAATGGCAAATTATATAGGGCCAATGAATATTATAACTGTGACAGCTGCGGAGTTATTTATATTATAGGTTGTGAGTGTGACCCGATTTCCTGGTATATTGGTCAAACTAGCAGGAAGACCAAAGTAAGAATTATGGAGCCCTTGGGGGATGTGAGAAGGCAAAAACCTGAGAGTCCAGTTGCCATGCACTTCTTGTCTAAACATCAGGGGTTAGACAAGAGTTTATTTTTTAGTATTTTGGCATGTCCTACTTTTAGAGATGGAGATTTCAAAAAGCAGTTAGACTGGAGAAAGACTTTTCATACTTTATATCCTCAGGGAATGAATTTGGAAACCAATTTCAATATTTAGAATAATTTAGTAAAAGTATGAAAATTTATAAAATTAATAAAATTAAAAATGTATAAAATTTACAAAATTTAGGTCATAGATAAGGCTTAGAAGGTTTAGATGTTGGTATATGTTAAAAACATACATCATGTAGACAGAATGAACATAGATTATTGATACTCACTGCAGTTTACCATTTTTATATTGCTAAGGTATTTAATATTGGAGGTATTTAATATTAGATGTATTTAATATTGGGTATATTTAAAATAATTAAAATATTTATGAAACTGCAGTATTATTTATGTATGCATATTAGTTATTGATTGAAGAAACTGCATTATATGGATGTAATGACTGTGAATTTAAAAGCATTTTTATCATTCTGTTTGAATTTAGAAGGCTGGCTTTGTAGTAAGACATTCAATGAATTATTTAATTATTTAATTGTATAATTAAATTGAATTATTGATGGAAAGGATTTGCATATATATATATATATATATATATATATATATATATATATATATATATAAATATAGGGACATACTTGGAGATTAAAATTGTTCCAACAGAAGGCAAGAAGCTGAGGTACCAGAACAGATGTAATAAAAGAATTATATGTCCTATCAGTGGTGTTCCAGTTCATGTTCCTTTGATGTGGTTTGAAAGACTTTAATGCTCTGCCAGAGATGACCTGCATCTGTTACCCCTGGGCTTCCGGATACTGGCCAAGGCTCTTGCCTTTTTTAGGCGGTGTTCCAAAGACCAAATTACCACTGTAACAGCTACAAATAAATGTAATCTGAGGGTCATGCTGCTCAACGCTCGAAGTCTAAATCTCAAAATGCACTCACTCGAAGTATTCCTTAAAATGGAGAACATTGACATTTGTGCTGTAACAGAAACCTGGTTCAAGGCAGCAGAAAGCACCTCTGCACTACCAGGCTATAACTCATTCCACACCTTTCAGACCGAGAACCTGGACCAAAGCTTCAAAGGTGGTGGTGTTGCCATATTCATTAAGGATGCACACACCTCCAGACTGGTAGCCCAACATAATGCATCAGAGATACTTCAGGTGCAGCTAACATTGGGTAAGACAGCAATTCAGGTTGTAGCCTACTATAGGTCCCCAACCATGTCCCAAGACTCATACTCCACATTCCTAAGCACCGTGGAGAATATTAGGGTCCAACCTAACACTCTCTTACTAGGCGACTTCAACTACCCCTCCATTAACTGGGAAAACTACTCATGTACCAATATACTTGCCCACCGTTTCCTGGAGTTCATTAATTCCAATGCCCTGGACCAGCTTGTTCTTACCTCCACTAGAGGTAGCAACATCCTTCACCTGGTCATTACTAACATGGGCAATTGCTGCTCTACACCAATAGTCAGCTCCTCCCTGGTTAGATCCGACCACAAACTAATCACCTTGGAAATCCACACCCCCCCACCCCGCAAAGGTAACCTCCATGAAAAACTTCTCCAAAGCTAACTTTGGGCTCCTAAAAACAGAAGTGGCTAACTTCACAGCACCCATGCAAATGGAGAATAGTTGTGTGACTGCTGAACCATACACCAATGCACTGTATGAACACGTACACCAATGCATGGATCTCCCCATACCCAATAGAACCAAGATGCTCTCCTCTAAAAAAAGGAAGCCAATCTGGTGGTTCCCTACCATAAACAAAGTCTACAACAGAAGGAGGAAACTGATGCAGAATAAAGTCCCAAGACTGAAAAAACATCCTTATCAGCCTCAGCAAAAAGTTGAGATCCTTCATCAAATCCTCTAAAGCTAGCTATGAAAACATTGCAGCAGATGGTAAAGACAACCACAAGGCCTTCTATAGTTATGTAAAGAATCTCCACGACAATACCCAGATTTTCTCTGAGCTACTGCACAATGGTGCCTCCTATACTAAGCCAACAGATATTGCCAGTATACTGGCCGACAGATTCAGTGCCAACTTTACCCTGCTATCCCCCCAAAGGACCAATCACAATACCAGTAGATTACCAGGCACCCAGTATTACTGCTGCACAGGTTAAAACAGCACTGTCCAAGGCCAAGAATGCAGCTTCTATGGGACCTGACAATATCCCTGGCTGCGTTCTACATGAACTACAGAGTGAACTGGCACCTCACCTGTGTGCCCTGTTTAATCACAGCCTCACATCAGGCTTTGTCCCTACCAAATGGCACACTGCTACAGTCATCCCTCTCCACAAAGGAGGAGTGGCAACAGACCATGGGGACTATCATCCCATTAGCCTGACAAGTCTGATATGCAAAGCTATGGAATGCATCATCATGGGCCTAATAAACAAGGATACAGAGAATCAACAAACTCTGGATCCCACACAGTTTGGTTTTGTGAAGGGTAGATCATGCCTGCTCAACTTGGTCGACTTTTTTGAGTCAGTCACCAGAGCTGTGGATGAAGGCAAGGTGGTTCATACAGCCTACTTTGATCTGGCCAAGGCTTTTGATACCATTTTCCAGTCAAGAATCATAGAAAAACCCACTAAGCTAGGCACCAACCCCTATATCACTAGGTGGGTTGCAAACTGCCTCACAGATAGAACTCACAGTGTGAAAGTAGTTGACTCCAAGTCAGACTGCTGACTAGTCACGAGTGGAGTCCCACAGGGTTCGGTCCTGGGTCCTCTCCTGTTTGGTATCTACTTCTCTGAAGTCCAGACCAACACGAAGGGACTGTGGCTGACAAAGTTTGCAGCCAATTGCAAGTTGGGAGCTATTATTAACTCCCCAAGTGATGTTGACATACTACAGAATGGCCTCACTGAGACTAGTGACTGGTGTCAGAACCATGGCCTTAAGCTCAATGCCAAATATGTGTCGTCATTTCCTTTGGGAAAAACCCAATTAACATGAATTACCACATTAATGGTAGTCCATTGAACACAGAAGGTGTTATAAAAGACCTGGGAACACAGGGTGACAGCAACCTCTATTTTGATCACCACATTGCCACTGTGGTCAGAAAGTCCTTCTATGTGGCACATCTCTTTACTAAAGGTTTTGCATCCAGGAAGAAAGAGGTCATTGTCTCCCTGTACTCTTCCCTCATTAGGCCAATCATCAAGTACAATGCCCCATTTGGCATGTAACTCACTAGACACCTGCAACAACTGGAGAGGTCACAAAAGTACCTCACAAAGAGGATCCTAGGTCTTAAATACTTGTCCTATATGGACAGACTCAAAACACTCCAACTATTCTCTGTCTCATATTGCCTACTTAGAGGCAATCTCTGCTTGACTTACAAAGCCTTGTCTGACCCAGTTCTGTTAGAAATGCTACACCTCATGAAATCCCAATCTGTCCACACCAAACACTCTAGAGACCTCAACCTCATTACCACAATTAACAGAACATGCTGGAGGGACAGGTTCATAACCCATAGACTGCCCATGCTATGGAATAGACTTCCCATACATGTCAAATAGAGCATCTCGCTGACCCTCTTCAAGAGAAATCTTGATGAGTGGATGGGAAACAGAAAATTCACTCCAAGGATAACTCCAGTGGCTCTACTTGAAAGAGGCACTGGGAACTAATGTCGAGTGGCACTATGCCAGGGTAATCCTATGGCTAGGCTTGTAAAATCCAGAGGGCCATTAGCCTGGTACACACCTATGAACCTGTGAACCTATGAACCAGGCAGGAGAGGAGTACATTCATTCCACTATTCAGGGAATGTGGAGATGCAGTTTTGAGAGTCAAACTGCTATACCCAGCTATCTTCAAGGTATTCTTCCCTGGGGGGACAAAATATTTTTTGATGTAGTGCATGCTAAGGAAGAATTACAAAAGCTTGTCCAACAAAAAGTGAGCTGTGCAACAGAAGGATATTCTGCTTTTTGTTCTTCTAGTAATAAAAACCACAGAGAGACTGTGCTAGTAAAACCTTTTCCAGTGTTTCAATGGAAAATGCTTGAGAGAGGGAAACTGCACAAGAGTTGACTAGAAGAATTGAAAGTGCACTGGAGATGAAGCAGAGATAGGGTTTGGGAGATGGAGATGAACAGAAATAGAACAAGAAAATCTGGAAATATTGGACTTTCATGGACTTTGTTAAACTTGTAGGGGACTCTGAAGCATATGCCCTACTTCATGTCATTAACATTTGGAGACTAAAATGAGTAACTTGGAAACTGACAAATGTGGGATTACAAAGCAATAATTATATTTGTGAAACTGGACAGAATAAAAAATCTGGAAATATTGGACGTGTTTGGGCTTTGTTAAACTTGTAGGGGACTCTAAAGCATATGCCCTACTAAATGTTATTAATGTTTGGAAAAATACTCAGGAGAGAGGAAGAGGAGGGAGAGAGTTAATTGTAAATAAAACATTTTTTTTCTTAACAGTATTACTTAAGTGGTACCTGATTTTATCAGCAGGTTATAAAGTAAAGCTTTTCTCGTTTAAGTGTAATGGGGATACTAATGTAAATAGATGCTTCTGTTTATTATTTTTGTTTGTTTCTCCCTTCTTCTCTCTTTCTTCTTATTCAGTTTCAAGAAATGTAGGCACTGCAATGTAAAAAAAGGCTCTGGTTAAAAGAACACGACAAAAGAAAAATGAGTGTGCTTTTTCTCATTCTTGCTTAAGGGAATGACTAGGTTAAGGACATTAGCTTTATATAGTAATACGTTTTAGCAGAAAGCAAGTAAATGAAAAAGAATATTGAATATTATAAAATCTTTAGTTTTTTTTTCTTCTAGTAAACCATTCTGTATCTGGTTCTCATGTCAGTAGAAGACAATCTGATAAAGAGAAATGGCTTAGAGAAAATGTTTTCTGAAAGCATTCAGGTGTTTTCCCAGCTTGGACAGGTGTAAAGATAAGGCAAAACCAGAGAGCACTCAATAGAATCACAGGGTCTACCATGTGTCTTAGCATGGATAATCTTTCTTTTTGTTTAGCTCGAGTCTGTGTATGTTGATGTCAGTTTGAAACTTTTGCTCCTATTAAAGGTATTAAACATCAATATTTGAAGATGTTTACAGTTTTGTGCATTATTAAGTTAGTAGGTTTTGGGGGTTATTGGGTTTGTGTGCATATTTTATATGAAGGTTTTCAATAAAATAAAAAAGTTCTGCAGGATGTGACATAGGTTCAAAAGGAGATGACAAGAAACAATTGTATAAAATATTAACCTGCCTAACAGTGCATGAATGTAACACAAAAGCTGGAACTAGACATTTAACAAAAAAGATGTTATACATAAAAGGTGGAATAATAATCCCTCATGAATATGATTCTTTCTATAATGTCTTTAAACTTGAATGGTCTCACAGATAAATACAAAAAAGAAAGAGTAGTGAACTATATTAAAATGTAG
Organism: Protopterus annectens; assembly: GCF_019279795.1. Lineage (NCBI taxonomy): Eukaryota > Metazoa > Chordata > Ceratodontiformes > Protopteridae > Protopterus > Protopterus annectens. The sequence goes on along the minus strand of NC_056742.1, from coordinate 482,690,931 downwards.
AGTGCACATAGCAGTGCTACAGGAAACACACTTGGAAAGAACTGAACATGTGAATTTGATAAAGAAAGATTTTCTGGAGGGTTATTCAGCTGAATACCTGTAGCAAAGGAAGAGAGGAATACTTATTGTGATGAAAGGAGGTACTGCCAGCACAGCTAGCTGGAATTTTGTAAATAATTATATGTCATTTGTGAATATCAAACTGATTTATGCAAGATGCTTGTGTTACAAATGTATTAGAACTGTATGTCATGTGTATATTAAACTAATTTCTACAGATGTTTGTGTTGAAAAGATATTTGTAAAGTACTTGTGTTTGAAATGTATCCACAGTGTGCCCTACTGGAGAGAACAGAAATGTACATGCACTATTATAACTGTTTAAATGTATATGTTTTAACATAGGAAACTGGAAGGTTAACCTCAATCCAGACAACTTTAGAAAAAAAATATCTGAAATTAAATCACTTTATGGGCTAGGCCATAAAGATGTTATCTAACAGGTTTCAAAGCAGCCAGAGACACAAAGTCTGTACTAGGAAGCTTTCTGTATTGTCTGTGGGGTGAACTAGTGAACTAATTACTACTCTGGAAATGTGGAGATATGCAATTGTTTTATGACTTCCAGAACCTACCACAGATCTGAGCAAAAGCCCTTGTGTGTGAATTTTTACAGGTAGATGCTAAGTCCTGCCAGCTTCCATCAATGGGCATTTGTGTTGGAACTAGAAGTTAGATGACCAAAAGTGATGTCATTCTGGAAGCTATCTCAGACGTAATATTTTAGATATTATTTTGAGAAGTCTCTTAGTGAGACAGAGCATTCTGTATTCTCTCTTGGGCCTGGCAACAAGAAGAACCATTCACCACATCTTCTGCCTTCCTCTATTAAGTAAATTATTAGGGAATAGTATAATTCTGTTAGATTCAGTCAATAATATAGTGAAGCTTAGTACAGATATTGTTTTTCTTTATTTGTCTGAGCCTGTCCTTCAATGTTGTTTTAAGTATTTCCTGTGATTTGAACTCTGATGTCACTGTGAATATGTACTTAGTATTTTCATGTACTTTTATTATTTATTACTAAATATATTTAAACCTTTCATTGTGGCTGATCTTTGTAGAGATATTTAAGTTTTGAGAGTGCTTGCATATTTATTTGGTGACACTGTGTGGGCCACTCCTAATAGCCTAGCTCTTGGTCACACTACCATTTGTATTAATATTAATTTCTCTCAGTGTATTGGGTACCCTTTGAAGAGCCTTACAGTAGCTGGCAGGAGTGTCTGCTGGCAATCATAACTACCTCATAGTCTGGGCAGAAAGGGGCATAGCTAGTACACCTGTGCCAGCCTTTCCAGGTGTGTGTGTGTGTGTGTGTGTGTGTGTGTGTGTGTGTGTGTGTGTGTGTGTGTGTGTGTGTATATATATATATATATATATATATATATATATTTATATGTGTGTGTGTGTGTGTGTGTGTGTGCGTGTGTGTGTGTGTATGTGGAAATCAAATCTCAGAGTATGTGTGTTAGCTACTTGGGCAGGGACATGAAGCACTGGTTAGACAGAAAGAGTGCTGGAGGCCTTGGCTTGGACATGCAGCTGAGATCTCAACTCTATACCTGTACCAGTGGGGAGTCTTACTAGGATCTGGAGAAAGAGGGAGAAACCAGCCCTGGATTGACTGTCGTCTGTGTGCTCTTAAAGGAAATTGCACTTGATGTACGCATTATCCTCCCAGTGAACGTCCCCCACTGGTGCTAGTGATGGGGATTGAGGCTCCTTGATTACTGGGCCAGCGGTGAGTCATCACACTTACATTAATTGCAAGTGGAGCTGCAATAGTAATACAAGAGGAAAAAAAGATAATAATGGTAGATTTGTAGTACTAAGGGGCTACCGGCAAGGGAGAAGAATTACACTGGCATGTATTTATATTCCACCAAAAATTGCTATAATAGAGCTGAAGAAAATTCTGCGAGAAATAATCAGTTCGGCAGCGAATATTACTTATAGGTGGGGACTGAAATTTGATTTGCAACAGTGAAGGTGTGTCTGGGGTCCCAGAAAGGGAAATATAACAAAGGAGGGCAGATTTTTAAAGAAATTTATGAAAATATTTGGCATGGAAGATGTGAATTCAGTACTAGGAATTCAGTGTGAATTTACATATTATTTCCCCAAGATACAAAAACTGGGCTAGGCTAGACAGAATTTACATTTCACAGAAACATGCATTTAATTGAAGGTCTTGATATGCACCCAATAACTATTTCAGATCATGCGCCAATAATAACTAAAATAAAAACACAGGTTAATGAAATAAAAACGAGACACTGGCATTTTCCCATCTATCTGTTGAAAAGAGAGGAATGTAAGGAATGGGTAGTGGAAATTATTCAGGAGCTATTAGAGAAGACAGGGACTTTTTCTGAAAATGTAGCTAGGGAGTGGGATAAAATTAAAGTGGAATTTTAAAATAGGGTGGAAATACAAGAAAAGGAGATATGGTTGAGAAGTAACAAGAATTATTTAGAGAGACTGACAAATATTAAAGTATTGCAAAACAGGGGGTCTCTCACAGAACAAGAAGAGGAGCAACTATAGAATGCTAAACAGAAAATAAGGGATTACCTTGATAATGTGCATAAGTTTAGAAAGATTGCTGTTAAGTAACATTTTTTGATAATAACTCTAGAGCACAAAAACTTTTAGCACAACTTAGGCAACAGAATGTAGAAAGGGCTGTCATTAGGCTTATTGAGCCTATAATAAGGAAAATAACAAGAGATCCTGTAGAAGTATTAGAAATATTTCAGAAATTCTATAAAGCAGAGAAATATGGAACTCAAGAAAAGGTACAAATGAAAATGTTTATGAAAGAATTAAATATGCAAAGGCTAGAGGGAGAGGAGGCTCAATTACTAACAGGATAGGAGGAGATGAGATAAAAATGGTGATGTAAAACCAATCTACGGTAAAGACCCCAGGAATAGATGGTATTCCTGCAGAGGTTTGGAAGCTAGGAGGGAAAAAATTGATAAAGATGTGGAAGATTTTATTTAACAGTACTTTAAGAAGAGGAGAAGTACCAAAATCCTGGAAGAAAATGAAAGTAGCTGTAATGCTCAAACAGAGTAATGATTCATCAGGTCCAGCTTCATACATGCCCATTCCAATAATAAATCATGATTATAAAGTATTTATGTCTATAATGGCTAAAAGAATGGCAAAAGTGATGCCAAAATTGCTAGATATGTCTCAGTGTGGTTTTGTTGAGGGGAGGCAAACATTTGACAGCATAAATGGAACAGTGATGATCCAGAAGGAAGCACAATGTAAGAAAATACCACTGTTGCTGGAGGGTCTTGATGCAAAAAAAAGCATTTGACGGAGTAAGCTGGGGTTTTATGAACAGAGCAATGGAAGCATTTGCATTCTCCTGATAAAATTATAAGGTTGATTAGGAGGGTATATGAATGATCAGAGGAGAAAATTAAAGTGGGTGGGGTCCTCTCTGATAATCTCTGCTTGAGTAGAGGAACCAGGCAGGGGTGTCCCTTTCCCCTTTGTTATTTGCATTATATTTAGAACCACTGGCAAAGAAAATAAGGGACTCAGAAATTCAAGGATATAATTGGTATGGTAGCCAAGAAAACTGACTCTATTTGCAGATGGTGTTATTTTATACCTGACAAAAACCAGAAAGAGTCATTAGAGTTTTGTATAACATATTGAGACAGTTCCAAATCTTTTCAGGATACAAAATTAATGAAGCTAAAATAAAGGCAATAGCAGTAAATTATGTACCCACATATGAATTGGTTTAGCAATATCCATATTTATGGGGACATGATAAAATGAAGCATTTAGGAGTATGGATTAAACATGATTCTGGTGTGGCAGCTAAGGATATGTGGGAAGAGACTAAACAAAAAATAATACAAAAAAACAAGAAAATGGAAGTTTTACTGCATGGATATAGATAGTAAGATACAAGCAATTAAAATGTTTTTAGTCCCATTAATCTTATACACAGGCCAGGCATATTTTTATCAACCAGAGGAGAAGTTACAGATAGCAATTAATAAAGAGCTGAAGGGCTTTATCTGGGAGGGGAAGACGGCAAGAGCCAATGGGATAAGATGTTTCTTCCAGTAGAACAGAGTGGATTGGGATTACCTGATTTGAAAAGGCATTTCAAAGTTACACAGTTAAGGCTCCTATATGTAGCAGAAGCAGAAAACTATAATTCAAAGAGGAAAGGGCTGATGATGAAATGGGGGGAGGGGGGGCTCAAGGAACAAGGAGAGACTGGGATTTTGGATGCAGGCTTTTAAGGAGAATAACCATAATCATACAGAATATTATATCTATAAAGTAGCAGAAAGTATCCTAAAAACTAAGCCAACACGGGAATGAAGAAAGGAGATTCTGCTGATAGAGATGACTGCAATTAGGGATATAGACAATGGCAAGAGGGGTTTGGAATTTATTGGAGAAAACTGACAAAGAAACCAAGGTACTGGGAGCAAATGACTAGAGAGGGAAAGATGATAAAATGGGAAGATGCCAAGAATTTAGTTGGACTGCAGGCTAGAAACTGACTTCTATATCAAAGACTGATATCAGATTATAGGCAAAGATAAAGAAATAGGGGGGGGGGTCCTAAATGAAAGACCAGCACTGGTAGAGTTTTTAGCAGAATCTAGAGCAGAAGCTGCCATTAAAAAAGGAATAATTAGTAGAGCATATAAAATATTGCACGATAACTGTAAGAATGAATCAGAGGAGGTTAGAAAGGACTGGGAAGAGAGATTGGATAAGCAGTTCACAAAGAAACAAGGGGAGGATATAGGTATGCTTTCCAAATGTGCAACAAAATGTAGAAGATTTAGGATTTATGCTTAGAAATGTTTGCCTAGATATATTTATACCCCAAGTAGACTCCAGAGAATTTTTCCTCAGGTAGATAGCAAATGCTGGAGATGTGACAGGGAAGAAAGAGGTAATTGGCAACATATTTTCTGGGAGTGCAGTGAGTTGGTGGACTTTAAGGATTCCCCGTGGGATGCACTGTTGGAGATGCTGGGTGGGCAGATTGGTGTGATGAGGGAGATGTTTCGTATCAGCTATGATACAGAATTGGAATTACCTAGACATTGTAAGGCCTTACTATGTCTAATTATGGTGGCTGCCAAAAAAGCAATTACTAGAAAATGGAAATCAAAATCTAAACCAACTATACTAGAAGTAGTGAATACAATAACAGCGATAAAACAACTAGAAATGAGATCTTTAGAAAGGGGTAGGAGCAAACTACACAGGAAAAAATGGGAATTGTGGGAACAATACATACAGGGGAGATGAGGTTTAAATGAAGGCAGGATTTAAATGAGCTATGTAATGTTTGAATGAAAATGATTGGGTAGATTATAATTGATGTATAATATTTGCAACTGGGAATGTATCATTATGGTTTATGATGTAAAATGCTTGCAACTAGGATTGAGTCGGTGTGGTTTGTTTACATATATATAAATGTATGATTGCTTATGTCGTAAGCGATGGTTTAATAAAAATGTTTCTTGTTTATAAAACAAAAAAGGGGCAGGAATTGAATAATTTGTGCAATGTTGCTTAGGTTATATGATATATAGTAATATATCTGAAGTATAAAGTGTATAAATAGGAACTTGTTAGTACAGTTTGATTACTTTTATATAAATGTAAATTTGCCTATGTCACAAGTGATAATTCAATAAAGGTGTTTAAAAAAAAAGCTAAACAAAGTCTTTTGGTTGTTCTTGGCCTGGCGGGGGGGGAGGGGGCTATTTTACCTCAAAACGGACTTGGCAGACGTTATTTGCCCTCTTAGTTGTTTGTTTAGCTTGATGGGGGAGCTTTTATCAGGCTGGGTTTTGCACTTCCTAATTTTAGCTAGGACTCTTTATCCTTCTGTTGTACAGCCTGTTAATTTTTGGATTCCACCAGAGTTTGTTCTAGGTTTATTTCTGGTAGACACAACTGTCTCTGTGCAGCTATTAAGATGATTGTGCAGGGATTTTGAGAACAATTCTACATAAGCTGCTGTGTTTTCTGGATTCAGAGGGGCTTAACATTTTATCAGGTTATCGCTTAAGCTGTAAGTCACCCTCTATCTGCCTTGAATCACACAGCTCATACTTCAACCTCATCATTCAAGCCAGTAGCATATTCGTGGGGGCTTTAATTACCCCTGTATAAACTGGGAATCCTACAAGATGCCAAACATGCAAGCCCATAGACTCCTGGACTTTGTAAATACAAACATTACAAACATCCTGGACCAAATAGTCCATACACACATTAGTGGGTACAAGCATACTGAATTTGATACTCACAAATATGGGAGAATACTGCTACTCCCACTCCATGTAGTATTTTTTCTAAGTTCAGACTATAAAGCTGTCTCTGATATAAAAAATAAATTCTGTGACACAAATCCTGTAACAGTCAGGAACTATTCTATGGTTATTTGGTCATGAAAAAAACTCCAGAGGCATCATTCTGTTTGACTAACCTTGAGGTGTGCTTGTTATTGATGTAGATTGAAACAGCTTCACCTTTAGTCCCTGCCTTTGCAGTATCTGGTCTAAATGTGTGGAAGGCATTGTAGCCTTGCACTGCCAGAGTACTGTCTGAGGCTTTAAACTATGTCTCATTAACTGCACATATGTCTGATTCTCCATGTTGAGGAGAGCTTGGAGAGAGTGGAGCTTCTTGTTTAAACTCTTGGCATTAAGCAGTAATACCTTTAAATTCCCTTGTAATGATTTTGCTATGTTGGGGATTTTGTTGGTATGACATTGCTTAAAAAAAGGCACTATTGGTGAGGACAATGTTTTAGTCAATATTTGAGGTCTAGAGAGGACAGGTGCAGACCATCCTTTGCAAAGCCATGTGGTCTGCTGACCATATCATCCCATGCTGACAAATATTGTAGCCCCTTCGAATGACACAAAAAAAAATATGCCAGTTATTGAAGTAATTTATCTTCTGTTTGTATTGTGGCATCATCCTCGGTGAAAGTAGAATGCTGGTCAGTGCTTGGCTCATACCCCCCTCGACATATAGTCTGAGAGTTCCCAAAGGTCTTTCTTCATATAGTCCAGGGAGATATGTCTCAGGTCATTTACACCCACATGGACTGTGACTGAGTCATACCAGTACTTGTGGTCCATTGACTTGAGCGCATGTCTGACTTAGTGCATCCTGGCTCCTGATAGGTGAATGACTGTGATTTTATCCTTGTTTAGTCTTGTGATTTTGGCATCATTATGTCTCAAAGTGGAGTCTGCTATGACTAGAGTATTGGATACTGTGCTGTTTTGCCTTACGGACTTTGTAGTTGAGGCTCCATGGGATGTGGTTATATGTGCAGTGTTGGGTGTTGATTCAGGGGAATGCTTTGGGGTTTGATGGGGATAATTGTTATAGGGTGAGTGTCTAGGAGGTATCTTGGCTTCAGGAAGATTGTTTTTAAGTGCTTCAGCATATTTTGGTGCATGTGTCAAGTGCATACAATATGTAGTGGATGTAGTGTGTATGTTACTGACAATCTGAATTTTATTTCGAGTGCTTGTATGTGAGAGCCTTGTCTCCAGTGACATTATGTAAATACATTTCTCACTTACTGTATCAGTTTCTCTAGGATTAAATGGTTGTTAGTGAACATGAGACCATTGGTAGATTGTCTCAGGATGTCCATATCCACCAGATTGGCAGCAGAGCAATTGTGAAAGTGTATATCCATGATGTCAGATCATTTTAGATAACTACATGGGTGAGACACTAGAGGGTCTAGTTTGGATGTTAGAAACCAAACCTAGGCTATGTAAGGCTAAAACTGTGGACAGTACTTGGCATGAAGACAAGTTGCTTTTTCCACAACTGAGTTACTAGGTATAGTTTGAGAGGTAGTTTTATATGGAAATTTTAGTTTCTAAATGCCTGTTGTCTGTATAGGGTACTACCTACCACCAGTGTGTGATGAGCAGGATTGTCTAATATAAAGATTAAACACAAGTAGAGAAAAAAAAAAACATTAAATAGCAACCTTCTGGCCAATAGTGGAACAGCACCCTCTTGGGTTCTTCAGTTAATTTCAAGCACAGAAAAAAAACACTTGGTTCCCCTTTACTCCCAGGAGAGAATTAACCTAAAGCCGTCCAAACTGGATCAAACAAAGTAGCCACAAAATAAATGTATATCAGCTGATACAACAGATCACAATGCAGAGAGTGTTCAAAAACAATAAATAGATACTTAACTTTGTTTAAATGAACCAGGTAATTTTTAGAAACAATGCAGGTCAGTGACAGCAGTTGCTGAGCTCTACATAATGATTTGCCAATAGAAAATCTGGACACTCACCAATACTTCAGTGACTGGACTTTTTTCTATTGGTTAATGCTTGATTTACAGCAAGCACACTAATTGGGGTGCTTAATTACTGACCACATCTTGCAATAACAGTAGCAGTAATGACCCTGTCAAAACTCATACTGGGGTTTTCAGCTATCACAGTGCTGCTGAGAAGACTGCTACAGCATGATGTGGTTTGGTTTTGGTTAGCAGAGGAAGACAGATGTTTTGAGATTCTGAAAAAGCTTTTGTTTGGGGTATCTATATTGTCGATCTATGATGTATCAAAGACAGTTCATAGGTTCAAAGGTAAATGGGTTCAAAGGTAAATACTAAGTTAAGCCTAGCCAATTGTGCAGTAAGAAATTAACCATTATGTCAACCCTCCCCCCAGATGTATTGCAAGTAGGTGTAAGATAGCATAAGCTAGGTGCACTGTTGATACAGGAAGTTAGATTAATTAGTGAATGAGTGAAGAGTTCTAACAGAAGCGCAAACAAGATATACACATATAGAAAAACAAATTCTGGATGTGATGTATGGATGTGCAAAGTTTCATGACTATATTTAGGACAGATCAGTTTTAGTGGAGTCAGATCACAAACCATCCCATAGGGTTTTTAGGAAATCATTTCACAAAACAATGACTTGGCTACATAAAGTGATGTTACATGTATAATTGTATGATTTAAAGGTCTGGTACAAGAATGAAAAATGAATGCACATACTTGACACACTAAGCAGCTAAGCAGCAAAGCTTACTTAAAGGAGCAAAAACAAAAAATCTGCTTGAGAAGGATCCAGAATTTCTTTGGGTTATTCAACACCTGCCTTTTTCAACTGAAAATGGAATGAGTCTTAACTCATTACATCAGAGTGATGCCTCCAGGTGCATCTGCAGTTAACTCCTACTGACGCCTGTAGGCATCAAATATCGCTTGTTCATATTTGCATAAATAATTCCAAAACCATGCTATGTACAAGGTTGTAAAATATTTCATTTTAACGTTTACATGATGGTAAACTCAACTGCATTAATATTTGTCCTTTGTCTAGTGCAGGTAAGGAGTTTAACTGCTGTTTTTATGATATTAATTTATATAGATATAATTTTCAAAATTTTCTAAATATCTCAACAACCAAGTCACACATACAGAACTCCTTAGCCTCAAAGGAAAGCTCTCAGCTAGATGAATAAAATACTGCTGGCAGTATGTGTGTGACTTGAGTGGTTGTTGAGATGCTAAGTTGTTTACAAAATATTACAAACGTAATGGTTACTGTGTTTACTGTGACTTATACAATTCAGTTTAAGATCTGTAGCCTAAATAATACTACTACTATAAAAATAGCTTGTGCTAAAGGTTTGCCATTTATACTTCTTTCATAACCCCTTTGGCTCCGGAGATATGAACATTTGTTTGAAATATGAGGACATAATTTGATTCTGTCAAAAGGCTTAGACTCCACCCATTGGAAGTTACAGTGCAGACTTCCTGATCTCCACTGGAGTGATGTATTAGAGAAAATAAGAAATACAGTTATTAAAAGAAGTCATAATGAATGACTGGTCTTAGCATATAATAACAGAACTCAAAGAGATTCAAGTGTATTTGGGTTATAGTTTGCAAGTCATTGCCTTGCAGGGACAATTGGTTGGGTACACATGCAGTTCTGCTACACAGACATATTGCTGCTTCATATTCATCGTGGACACAAAGAAGCATTCAGCACCATATCCACAGCTGGAATACCCAAATGCAGGGGGAGGAACTGCAAGGTGTGAGATCTATCCAACCTGGATCTTGCATGGATGAAAAATCAGGTGGAGGCCTTGCACCAGTGTCTGGAAATCATACTGGGATGGCCTACTGTTTCTCTGAACTCCTTACTATGCTGTAGCAAGAACAAAATTTAATGGATGCCCACAGAGAATCCCTGCTAAATGGAATGACTGTTACTCACCAAAGGAGACCCATTGTGTCTAGGGACCATCGCCTAAAACATGTACTTAAACATAAGCAAGGCTACAGCAATGCAAAGGATTTCCTCCATGCTACTGCAGACTTTGACTAATTGTAGTTACATTAACATGTACTGTACACCCATCAAAACACCTATCACTTCTCCTGGCACATTAATAAAGGCATTGTCCATTGAGAATTGCATTTTTTTCTGCCATTGATCTACCAGTCAACCTGCTGTATATAACTGCCATGCTGCCCAGGGTCCAGGGGGCCCATGGACATTGTTCATTACTACATTTGATTATTACAGCTATGAGTACAGTGTTATATGCTTCTCTGCATCAGGAGTAAATTTGTTACAGTTACGTGTCTCTGCAATAGAATTGTAATTCAGCCATGTATCTCTGTAGTAGAATTGCAATTCAGCCATGTGTCCCCAACCAGTTGTTCACATAGGCAAATGTCTCACAATCATACCTCTCAACCTCTTTGCACAAAAAATCTGGACAAAGCCAAAAAGAATTCGAGGTCAAAGACACAAACATAGGGATAGATTTTAAATATTAATCTTATAAAATTAGAAAGTTGCTAGAATAGAAGGTTTTATGTTAGTATACATTTTCTGAATGATGTAAAGTCTGAAATGAAAATGTCTTCTGTTATTTCTTTATTAATTGGCTTCAATCATCAGTGATTTGCCAGAAGAACACAAATTGTATGAGGAACAGATCAAAAATGCGAGTCAAAAATCTGGACATTTTGTGAAAATCTGGACAGATGACAGGTGTGCTCACAACCTTTAGGCCTGAATCCAGCTCAGGTACATTATCTATACAGGAATGATATTTCATATGTACTAAGCTTTATGCTTAAACTGGGTAAAATGACAAGTCCAAGTAATTGAGAAAGACTGTGATAAAAAGATGTAAGACTAGGGTATTGTCAGGTGTAGAGATTTGCTGAAGATGTCTGAGCAAATGGATAAATTGCTACAGAGATGTGAAATCTATAATGTATTTCATGATCTAAAGAAGAACTGTTTGCATTTCATACTGGGTCATCCTTGGAAGAGGTAGGTGTATATATGTTTCATAACAACAGAGTCATAACCTGCTGTATGTGGATTATTATCACACAATGTATAGAAGTCATATAATTGAAAAATATTGCAAGTGCCAATGTAACAAATATCCTTAAGAGTATATTTTCAAGGCATGGTACACCTAAAAATGTTGATTCAGACAGTGGATCTCAGTTCAGTAGTCATAAGCTCAGAATTTCACAAGGAAGTTGGAATTCAAACATACAGCATTTAGTACTTGTTATTTCAGAGTTGAAAGGATGGTACATATACCTAAACACGGGATAAAAATGTGTGACAGTACACCTGCAGGGGATTGTTTCTTGTTAGTCATGGAACAGAGGCATACACCCTTGCAAGGAGAAAGCTTATCTCCACAAAATTGCTTATGAGAAGAAGACTGAAAAGGAGCTACCTACTCTCACTACTACTGCAGAAAATCAAGACAGTGCTTTGAAGTTACTGAGAAGAAAAAAAAGAGCAAACAGATGCATTGCTGTGACTGAAGTACAAAATATCTTTATATTTATTTGGAAGAAAGGCAATAAGTATAAAGTAAGGACACAAGTTCTGAAAAGTGTGCATAATGGGTGGGTTAAAGTAACTATAATTTGTAAAATAGTAGAGCCAAGCTGCCCTTGTGTTAAGGGATTGCAATTCTGAAGTGTATTGAAGGAATGTTGATATCTCTACAAGATGAAAAGTGATTAATGCTAAGAAGCTGTGTTATAGAATGAAACTTATCATTTTTGAGCATTTTAACAGCTACTGTGTTCTCAGAGAATCAATAGCCAGAATATTATCTCTGCTAAGCAGAACTGAGAGGAATCAGAATGTACCGAAAAACTGTGTTTGATAGATATAGCAAATAAAGAAAGAAAAGAGTTGTCAATATTAAGTCTAGGTATTGATAAGACCTTCAATTCGATTAATTGGATATATTTACAAAAAGTACTTAAAGTGTATATTTTTCTCCAAGATTTACTGAAATTGTCATGAAATTATATAATAACACATTTCTTATGTTAAAATTGGCTACTACATCTCAGGTTCTTTTAAAAGGAGCAAAGCAAGGTTGCCCATTATCTTCTTTGTTATTTGCCTTAGCAATTGAGCCCTTTGCCACGTCTATCAAAGACAACAATGAAATAAAGGGTTTTAATGTTAACAACAATTATAACTCTAAAATCCAATTATTTGTGGATGATGTCTTGTTAACTACTAATAATATTGAATTTTCAATTAAAACATTATTAAATCAATAGCGAACTTTGAAAAAGATTCAATCACAACAAAACAGAAACAATATTAATAAACAAGAAAGTAAAATGTTTGTTAAACAGCTATAAAGAATTTAATTGGGAACATAAGCAAATTAAATACCTAGAAATAAATATTAAAACAAGATGGAAGGAGCCACTATCATTATATTATAAAAATCTTGTTAATAGTTTATCAAACTTAACTGGAAACTGGAACAAAATATTTTTTCACAATGGAAGATAGACTTTTATTAATTATAATGATAATATTGCAAAAGATATTATATCTTTCCCAATCATTAATTCTACCACCTCCCAAAAAAGTTATTAAAAAAACTCAATTCTATACTATTAAAGTTTTTATGGCATCCTAAGAATCCAAGGATATCTTATGATTGGCATATTGAAAGCTGGGAGGAAAATAATATTGTGTTTCCTGATATTGATCTTTATATCAAATCTGTCTATTAAATATTGCGAGTTTTTGGTTAAACTCAACATATAGTTCAAACTGGAAGTTATTACATGAAGCAATTTTAACTTCAAGCACTTCATCTATAGCAAATCATAAAGTTCCATCTAACATTAGTATAACATATTGTTTTTTAAAAGACTACCATTTAAATGATAAAAATACTAATGTTTATACCGTTGGTATTAATCATATATTAAATACATTTAAAACAGTAATGAGTAATAATTATTTAACTAAGCAATTGCTACTACTGATGTTTCCTATAGCCTACACTAATAACTGCTTAGAATCATTTAACTCGCATAAAATAATTAATCTAGGACAAATATTCTTCAATTTTGGTCTAAATTTTTAGATGGAAACGAGATAAATACTATAGACAGTCTAGTGCCAAGATATAATATAGATAAAAGTAATTGGTTAGATATACAATCATTCAGAGAATTTCTATGTAACAATTCACAAATGCTGTTAGGTATGAGCTCTAAATCCATGCCAAAATATTTTTTTCAAATTAATAATAACACACCTAAAACAGGTCACACTTGTCAATGATTTATAAGATATTACGATCTGAAATGATAAATTTAGATGTTTCTCATTGGGATTATTCTACAAAATAAATAAGAAAACATTTTCAGAGACTGATAAAAGGTTGTATTTAAAATCTACCCACAACTCCACATCATCTATTTATTGGGAAATATTTACATGGAAGTATCTAAATAGGATATTTTTAACACCACAAAAAATAGCCCTTTATACAAAAAAGAAAATCTAGCTTGTTGGAAATGTGATAATAATTTGAATGCTGATTGTGAACATGTGATGTTAAAATGTCAAATGGTGGCTCTATTCTGGAAAGAATTTGATAATTTTGTGAAAGCATTATGTTCAGACAATTGTAAGATTACAAACTTCTTAATTTTATTTAATGTTCCAATACCAGATCATTTCCCAGTTTCTCAAGTGCCTCTCTTATGGTCTATGTTAACTATTGTCAGAAAGGTTATTATGATTAATTGGAAAAACAAACACATCCTCTCTTTTTCAGAATTTATTTGTCTAGCAAAGATTGTATGTAATAAAGAATTGCAAGCTTTATACAATAACACTACAGATATTACTCATAAAAAATTAGCTTGGCTAAAACTTAAAGATTTTTTTAGAAAAGTATTAGTGTTGATGACTGAGATGAATATTTGTTATGGATTATGTATATAGTTTTGCTAGTTTATGTATCTGGTGGTTGAATTTGTTAACATTGTTTTTGTCTATGAACATCTAATAAAAAATTAAAAAAGAATGTACTAAAAATTAATAAACTGAAGATTCTCTGCAAGATATAGTGCATGGATTAAACTCAAAGCCAGGGAATTCTGAAAATAATAACTACACATCAGCAACAACATAAGCAGTATTCATGTTATAAAAGACTCATCAATACACCGCAGAGATATTCAGATGATACGGAAAAAGATGAATCTGCTTTACTTAATGCATCACTCGAGATCTCAAATATTCTAGTTGATTTTTTATTTTGTATGTAGTATGCACAATATACCAGTATTTCAGAATCTCTGAATAAGTATTCCACATCTCATCATTTTTATAAAATATTTGTAGTACAGTGTTTTTCTTCATTTCTAAAGAAAGCGGATGCATGATATTTTGACTGGTTCTTTAATAGTGGGAACTATGAGCAATAAAGGGCATGCATGCCATACAGAATGTAACAACCCCCCCCCCCAAAAAAAAAATGCTCTTATGTTCATAGATAGTTTCTAGGCTTGCAGTCCAGGAGATCACTAAGGAGCCTAGCTAAAACTTTCAATTGCCTCAACACACTGCGTGGTTAAGAGAGTTGGTTAACGTCACACAGTAGGCAAGCAACAGCTGAAGGAATAAACCATCTATCACAAGAAGTGGCTTGTAACAGTTCCTAGCCTGAATTCTCTGTTTTAGCTGTCAGAGAAAAAGAAGTCAAAACACTGTGATAGACTACAAACCTGATCTTGAACTCAGAACCTTTGATTTATAAAATCAACACCTTACCCAATTTGCTACAAAACCCCAATGTTCTCCTGATGTTCTACACAGTCCAAACCTGCTATACAGTGCAATATTTACTTAGTATTTTTTTTCTAATCCTGAAGCTACTTTTTTTCCATATAAAGTGCTGTGAGGAGACATCTGTTGACCTTAAAAAGACCTAACCTCTCCTGTTAAGTCACACTTCCATTCTTTTGGAATGGTAAAAGGAAGAAATACTGCCATGATATTTTATACAGAACTTTACATCATAATCAAATGCTTCTGTGTGCTTCTTCCTAATACTGATTATCTCAGAAACGTATAGGTTCACAGGTATGGACTGGGCTAGCTGCCCTTGCAAGCCATTTTAAGCCTTGACAGTTTCACTTTTTGTGCTTAAATTAACCTATCCCATTTGATCAGAGATTGACATTGCCCATCCATGCTTAATAATTATGTACTACCCCCACTGAGAATAACTGGAATCATACTGTAAATAATTTGAGGGGACCCATGCATGGGATAAAGCACCTGGGAGCTACCTCTGTGCATTAGTAGTACAAGGTACAGTTCTGGAGTAAATGTTCTGTTTCCCATCCATAGATCCATGTTGTGCTGGAATACAGACAGGATAAACTTTGTTTTATGTGAATGGGAAGTCTGTTCAGAGCAGCAGTACCCTTTTTGATATAAACCTGTCCCTCCAAAACATTCTATTGATGTTGTAGAAGAGGTTTAGATGCCTAGACTGGGTATTTCTGATGCCATTTACTTGTTGATGTACAGTAATGCCCATCAGTATTGGGTCTGAGGATGCCTTGTATGTTAGACGCAAATCTCCTCTTAGTAGTCTGTAGGGTACCATATATAGTGACAGGTCATTGTGTCAGTCCATGTAGTTCACATTTTTTAGGCCTTGTATCCTTTTAGTAATGTATATCTGGGGGTGTTCCAGATGTTATATGTGTCTGGACAGATACATATCAAAAGGAGCGTTACACTCAATGAATGGCCTACTGATGGCTGAGTAAAGGGGGACATTGACATCCCCGGATATGACTCTCTGCTTTCTATAATCACTGCTTTGCTGCACACCTGTTCTCAGATATTTTAATTATGCATTATTTCAAAGATATATGTAACACTCAGAATTAAGCAAAGGCTCGAAGGGTTATCTAAATAATGCAGCTGTAAATGACAATAGAGCTGTGAATTTAAATAGTTTTAAAAACCCAGTGGGTATAAATACCAAAGGGAGCAACAGATGGTTTGCTATGTGTATTTCTTTAGTAAGAAACTATCAGATGTGATAGGCAAAATTATGTAAAATAAGGTATGTAAACGCCTAAAGAAAGTACCATGTGATTTCATGCAGCCTCAACATGGTGTGTACCAAGAAAGCTAACTAGGATAGAAATGTCACAGAGGGGAAGAAATTACTATGATGTACTTTTTTAATATGTGCCAGTATGGGGATAATTTGTATGGAGAAAACTATACTCAGTGGAAAAACAAAAATTGTGATTAGGTTATACTTATTCTTTAAAGTAAATCTTTTGAAGTGAATAGACCTTCTGCCTCTCATCTGTTCATTCTAGGCCTATCCTGAACGACTTCAACAGATGTATATTGCACCCAACTCCATCACAGGGCAGGAGACAGGGAGAGGTTCAGATCCCCGATGACAATTCTGACTTTTTTTAATAATTCACTATTATTTACCATCCAGTGAAAAAAAACATAATAATTTATATCATCATTATTATAATTGCTATACAATCATATCAAAATTTCAACTAAAAGGAGCCTGTACAGGTGGTTTAGCTGGATAAAAGCAGATGATCAAAGCTCGGTTACTTGAAGACTCAAGCAGAGAGGATGGGGCATGTCTATCCTATGGGGAGGGATAGTGGTTCATTTCTGTCTCACACTACTGCCCTGATGACTCAGCCATGGCTGGAGAGCAGGGGCCCATCATGATGTAGGAAGCAAGTGCTAGGAAATCTTGGCTATGGCTGCCCAAGACAGAAAAGGGAGCCCCCACAACTGATATTACACATACTCCAACTAGGTGGCCACCTTGTGCGCCATTCCTAGAGGGGGTGCTTGTCCACATTTATTTATTTTTAGAACAATAAAACACAGAATTTTGTTGGCCTAAATAACTAAATGAATAAATGTGTAAATGTTCAAAGGCTCTCCTTTTTAAAGAAAATGCACCCATAGTGCAGCGGTTGCTCTAGTGAGAGGTACTGCAGTTGATGTGACCATTCAAGTCATGTCTCACTTGAATGTTGTGGAGTTTCTGCTCTGTGGTTGGGACACAGCAGAACAAAACACAGTGTTTTAGTGTAATATGAATGGTGCTTTTGGTGTACAAGGTGTGAAGAGAGAAGGTGAGGTTTCTGTCAATGGTAGTGTAAGGTAAGTATTTTTTTTTTAATGTTGACAATGATCAACCAGATATCCTGGACAGAAGAGTCAGGACAAAACAAAAAATAATGAGGTTTGGGGTGGGGGGATCAAGGGCCCACAATTAGTGACAAATTTTAAATATTAATATAACTTGTTCAAAAAGTTAATAGAACAACAGGTTTGGTGCATCAACATACATTTTCTGCACAGTAAGAAGCATAAAACTGTAATGTCTGGCATTATTGACTGACTGTATGCCTTGCTGATTTACCTGAAAATAAAAAAAAAATATGAGGGACACAACAAAAATATGAGGCAAAATTAGGGAGAATTGGAAGGTCAGAATGGCTTTTTAATAGAAAACATTTTGTTTGTGTATGTAAACACAGTGAGAACACAAAGCACCCCCCATGGCTGTGTGAGTGTGACCCCCTCAGGCAGTGTAATATCTTATTGAGGAGACACTTGATGGTCAGCAGGTATAAGGCCAAAAATGATTCAAAGTAAAAAATCCATTTAAAATAGATACTATATGTAGTATTACTCCATCTGAAAACATGACCTTGTATGTATTTACCTGTTTGCAGTGGTGCACAGATTATACAGATCTGCTTTGTCATAACCAAGTTCTCATTAGTTTCAAACTTTCTCTTCTACATTATAAAGAGATATACACACACACACAAACACACACATATATATATATATATATATATATATATATATATATGTGTGTGTGTGTGTTTGTCTGCCTGGATGGTTGCAGTAGCAGGATTAGTTAGGGGATAGTTAGCGCGGGTGTACGTGTGTGTGTGTGTGTGTGTGTGTGTATAAATGCATGTTTTTGTGTGTTCTTGTTTGTGTAAAATTATAAAGCTTTTCAAATAATACACTTCATCAAAAGTCCTATCAATTATTGGTTGTATGGTTATTACAAAAAGGCATCTAAAATGTAGATCTTTTGAATACATTGTGCTATAATAGTTTATCATAAAACATGTGCTTAAACATTTTGAGTTATTGGCAAGGTGCAGATATTCACCCCAGGTTTCTATTCCATATCTCATGATTTGTAATCTTTATTTCCTCTTCTCTTCTCTATTTTTTTTTGAATTACTGAAAAAAATGCATTATTATTTAGTGTACTGCAACATTTATCTTAGAAACATCTCACAATAAAATCCACTCATTTCTAATAACTTTTACATGTGTGAGAAAACAGCCCACCCAAAGACTGAATTTAGTTTGATCTATAAGATTATCAGCAGCATAACCTCATAATCTCTTCTACATTGTTATGTTTGCATGTATGCTTCTCCTGCCAACCTATTCACAAAAGGCCGTTACCAGTTTATAGGCAATCCAATGCCTGGCCTGTTGACCTATAGCAAGTATATGCTAGAAAGGCCATTCCCTTGTCTACATTGTCACTCTGATTAATGAAATCCATATCATCATTAGTGAAACCCACGCTCCTATTATTTTTCTGTTAGATTATACAAATGTGACTAACAACTGTTTTAAAATTATCCTTCTTCATCTTAAGATGGTATAAATAATGTAATAAACTTGCAAAGGGTAAAACTAATCATTTATGTATTCCAAATATCACCTTAAAAGTAGGTCACATTTGGAATATAAAACATTGCCATACATTCTGTCAAACCTAAGTGAGGGCCCCCCACTCAATTATTTAAAGCCCTAGATATCTCCTAATTCAGGAGGGGAAAATAAACCACCATTCATTACAAAAGTGCAGGCATCATAGCACAGTTCATTCCAATCGAGCTTACAAGTTTCCCTCAGTCCGTCTATTGGATTCCCAAACTAACGTCAAACAAACATGCATTATATCTAATATTTATATCAGCATAACCAACAGGATACTTACCAAAAACAATGGTTATTTTATTTTTAACTTTGCGGCCAACAGTGTTTGATATTATTCAGTGCTGCATCATTGCTTTGAAATCAGGATGTAACCTGAACACAATTGATCAAGATATCATTCATACGTTCATCTGTTTCACACTATTGTTATTCTTCTGCTGGCATTCAGCTGTTATTTTAACTTTTATTTTAAGCCATCACATACAAATATAATAGTGCCTGTCAAGACGGATAAAGCCTGAGCCATTTGGGCTAAAGTATATAAATGGAGAGAGAATGAATTTATTTATTTATTGACATTTGATTACCAAGAAATCCGACTGGGTATAAACCTATTTTCAGCGGAGGGCCAGGGAGGAAAGCTTCAAATTATTACAAAACATTTTAAGAACAATAATTTTACAATCTTCAAAAATTAAATAAAATATCTGTGATTTTTAATAATTATAACAAATTAGACAAAATTTAAAAACATTGGTTAAGAATTGATGCAAATTATTTTATTTATTTATTTATTATTTATTTTATTTAATTAATTTATTTATTTAAATTTGTTGACCGGGAGTGTCCGACTGGATGTAGGTCCATTTTCAGCGGAGGCCCGGGGAGAAAAGCTCCACAGTAAAATAAACAGACAGTAGTTACATTGGATTACATAGCGATTAACAATTTAACATAGCAATTACTTACAACATATTTACAGATGAAGAACATAGTACATCAGTAGACAACTAGAATCTTTATCTGTGAAGTACATAACAGACATTAACAAATGTTACAATGAGAAGTTCCTGCTGTATAATAAGTACTAGGCTTATGAGCATCTGAGCTTGCTATAATCAAGGTAGTTAGTGGAGTGGAAAGAAAGGTAGTGGTTGGATGGGGTGGATGATATTAGAGTGGGAGTTGCAAGGGCATAGCCAGCATGTTTTTAGGTGCGCTTTTAGTAAAGTTTTGAAGTGGGTGCATGATGGTACGGAGGTAATTGTGGGTGGGAGTGAGTTCCATAATTTGGCTATGGCGCAAGAGAATAGTGCTTCACCAGCAGAGTTATTGGCTTTAGTGATCTGCAAGTGATTTTGTTGCTGGATCTTAGTGGTCTGGTGGTGTGATAGGGTTGGAGTAGATTCTGGAGGGATGGGACATTTAGTGGATGGTTTACTAGTTTGTGGGCAAGTGAGAGTTGATACCACTGAAGGAGGTGAGGGAGTTCAAGCCAGCCCAGTTCAGCAAGTGAGAGACAGTGGTGACTATGGTAAGATGCCCCTGTGGCGAATTTGGCGATTTTGTTGTAGCAGGTCTCTAGCTTGTTTAGATCACATTGCCTTAGGTTGGTATATATTGGAGAGGCATAAAGAAGGGTGGAGATAAGGTGGGAATTTGCTATTGAAATCTTTGCTGCTTTGGTGAGAAATTGCATATTTCTGTATAATGCTTCTAGTTTTTTGTGGACTTCTTTTATGGTCATGGATATGTGACTGTCAAATTTTAGTTTATTGTCTATTTCCACTCCTAGCAATTTGGTGTGTTCAGTTGGGTATATAGTGGTGTTGTCTTTTGCTGTGATGTTAAAGTGAGAGTTGTTTTGAGTATGTTTGGTGGGTTGGAAGATGAGTAGTTTAGTTTTGTTTGAGATGAGTATTAATTGGGCATCGGATAACCATGTTTTAACAGAGGAAAAGGCTTCCTGTGTGACTTTTTGCAGTTTGGGTAGGGACTGGGCTGAGCAGATGATGGTCGAGTTATCTGCGTATTGTATGAGTATGCCATGTTTGGTGGCAGAGGCTAGATTATTGGTGTAAACAGAGAAGAGTAGGGGTCTAAGGATGGATCCTTGGGGAACCCCTATGGAGACAGGTAGTTGGGGAGATATGTCATTCTGCCATACAACGGATTGTTGGCGGTCAGACAGGTAACTCTGAAACCAGTTGGTGACTGATTGGGAGAAGGATAGGTTATTGAGGACAGAGATAAGTTGTTTGTGTGGGACCATGTCAAATGCTTTAGATGGGTCTAGGAAAGTAGCAGAGGAGAGATAGCCATTGTTTTTATGCTGAAGGATAGTGTTAGTAAAGGAGAGTAAGGCAGTGGTGGTGCTATGGTTTGGTCGGAAACCATGCTGAGTACTTGAAAGGAGGTTGTTAGTAAGGGGGTAGTCTGAGACCTGAGAGTGTATGCATCTCTCTAGCATTTTGGAGAGTGGAGAGAGAATAGCTATGGGGCGGTAATTGGTTAGTTCTGCAGAGGGTCCGCCTTTGTGGAGGGGAATTATATGTGATACTTTCCACAGTGTGGGAATGTAACTTTCTGACAGAGATCGGCTAATTAAGATGGATACTGGGTAGGCCAGAGCATCAGCTGCGATTTGTAGGTATTCACTTGGGAGGTTGTCTGCTGCTAATTTGGTGGGTTTAAGTTTAGTTAAGAGTTTTTTTATGTTGGAGGTAGGTACAGGAGAAAAAGAGAGGGCAGTGGGGAGATTACTAGTTGAAGGTGTGGGTTGGAGGGGAGGGGGGTTGTGTTGTTTAGCTAGGGATAGTATGGTTTGAGTGAAGTGTGTGTTGAATGAGGTAGCAATATTTTCTGAGGAGTGAGGGATGTTAGGAGTAGGGGTACTGACTTTACCTGGGTGGAGGATGGAGTTTATGGAGGACCAGAATTGTTTGGGGCTGTGTTGTGAGGAGTCTAGGGCAGACTGGTAGTATTGGAATTTGTCCTGTTTTATTATCTTTTTGACTCTATTGCATAGTTCTAGGAATTTCTGTCTAGCTGAGGGGGTTTTGGTTTTGCGCCAGTGCTCCCAGGCTTTATCCCTGTTTTTCATTTCTGACTTAGTGGTTTTCTTTAGCCATGGGGAGGGTTGTGCTTTGGTTCTGGAAAATATTATGGGGGCATGGTAATTAAGGATGTTCAGGATGGTAGTATTTAAAAATTCAACTGCATCATCTAGACTGAGGTACTTTAGAGGATGCCAGTTACATTCTTTGAGGGATGAGATGAATATGAGTGGGTTAAAGTTTAGTTTTTTACGTATTTGACGGTAGATGACAGGTTTAGCTTGGTATAGGTATTTTTTGAGTAGGAATGTTGGGGAGTGATCACTGAGGCTATCTGATAAGCAGCCTGTTATATATGACTGGGGGCTCTTACTGACTAGTATCCAATCCAGGGTAGTGTGCTTGCTGGAGTTTTTATTTATCCTGGTTGGTGACTGGACTAGTTGGGTGAAGCCATGAAGGTGTACATGATGGGTTGGATTGTTGCCAGAACAGGATTGCCAGTAAATATTGAAATCACCTAAGATGATAGTTTCTTGGGGGAGATGGTGGGTATACCAGCTGAGAAGGTTTTCTAGTGGAGGGATGTTTTGGCAAGGTTGGAAGTAGCATCCAATTATGTTGATGGCTTTGTTTTGGTTAATTTTGAGGTTGGTATATATTATTTCTTCATTGCCTATTTGTGGAGCTGATGATTTTAAGATCTGGATGTTTAGATGCTGTTTAAATATTATAGCTACACCACCTCCTTTTTTGTTTAGCTGGTCTACTCTTAGTATGCCGTAACCTGTAGGGAGTATTTGCTCACTGGTAATGTGAGGTTTTAGCCAGGTTTCTCACAGGATGATTATATCTGGGGAGTACAAGTCTATGGTGGCATGGAGTTCATAGACTTTGTTGGATATACTTCTAATATTTAGGCTTAGTAGAAGGAAGTCACTTTCTATTGGCTGTAATATGGGCAAAGTTGTGGTTTCTAGTCTGATTATGAGGATTGGGGTTGGAGATGGTAGGGCCAGGGTTGGGGTGGATATCTCCACTTAGGGCTAGTTTTGATATGCATGAGATTATTAGTTTTCTCAGTTTTTGAATGTGTTTGTTTATAAGGGAAACTTTATGATTGTGCTCTGTGGGTAATAGGTATGGTGGGAGGGTTACTATGTTAAGTTGTAGGGATGCTTTATGTTTGAGTAATATAGTTGGTAGAATATGTGGGGGTGCATAGGGATGGTTCTTGAGCTGGTGGGAGGGGAGCTGAATGTGGGTGAGACATGAGTGGTGGTGTGAGTAGTAGTACAGTGGTAGTGGTTGAGTAGGGGAATGATGGAGCTTTGGTAGGATGTAAGATATGCAAGGAGAGTGCATGCAGTGAGCATAGGAAAGGTATGCTTGCACATGTTAGTTGAGGAGGTGTGATAGTAGTGGGAAGATGGAGGAGGTAGTGTTGGGTTAGCGCTGTGGTTGGCTATTGGAAAGATGGGAGGGGTTTGAGTGCAATAAAGGTGGGACCACTGGGGGCGTGAGGGAATAGGGGGCAGGGTGGGGAGCGAAGCGGGTAGAGACCCTGTTAGTTGCTTGTATGAGGGGGCTGGAAACAATCACAAAGCAAATTATATGACAATCATTTAAAATTTAGAGACATTTTAGACAGTATGTAGAGAAATTAAAGGTAAATTAGTCTAATACAAACAGGAACTGCAATATGAAGTGAGGGGAAAAACAGACTTATGGTATATTTAGAGAGAAAGTCAAGGAAGAGAAATTGATAGAAGTATAGAAGCAAGTGAAAAAGGGAGAGTAAGGATGTATAAGGAATGAAAAGGTACTTGTTCACATTTAGGGATATAGTTTATTATGGTTTTGAGCAAGAACAGAGCCAGATGTTTGCTATGATGTCTTTCAGAGTGGTTTTTGCAATATGGGAGGGAGAGTATTGACCTAATGGATACAAGTAAAGAGTTCCAGGCTTTTGCAACCTTGTACAAGTACAGACAATGCCCAGCAGATTTGATAGGTTTGTAGACAGACAAGAGTTTTTGGTCACTGGCTTGCAATGACCAACTGGGAACATGGTTGTGTAGAATGGCTTTTAGTGCTGGACAAGCAAATGGATGCTAGATAATTTTATAGGTGGTAAGATAAGATAAGAAAAGGTAAGAGCTCCCTCTGTACATCAGCAATACAGGGGGCAGTCCTGGGATAAATTTTCTATTTCCCATCCATAAATCTAAGTTGTGCTTGAAAATGGACAGATATAGACGGCGCAGTGGTGCAGCGGTAGCATTGTCGCCTCACAGCAAGAGGTTCTCTGGTTCGATTCTCGGCTGGAGTGCCTTCTGTGTGGAGTCTGCATGTCCTCCCTGCATTCACGTGGGTTTCCTCCGGGTGCTCCTGTTTCCTTCTACGTTACAAAAACATGCCACTGGAGCATTTCTCCCCAGGCCTCTGCTGAAAATTGGCTTAGTTCCAAGTTGGACTTTCCCAGTTAACAAATATTAAATAAATAAATAATAAATAAATATGTATATGTTAGTTGATGAGGCATTTCTAACCAATTTAAGCTCTTTAGTGCTATACAGTGTTGGTGATGGGTTCTGAAAGGGGTATTTACTGCAAATTTAGAAACTTTGTTATAACATTGTTCAAGTTTTAATTTTTGTGAAGCCTGGAGGCTAGTAAGGATAGGAGCACCATAAAGAATAGTGAGGAGGAGGTATAAGTAGTGGCAAGTTTAGTTTCAGTTGCATTGGTGAAAAAGTTTTTGGCTCTGTAAAGCATCCCTAGTTTTTGATGAGTTTTTCTTATGCAATTTTGTATATGCAGGTCAAATGTAAGATTACCATCCACTATCACCCCTAATAATTTGCTAATTTGCTATGAGAAGTGACTTTAATGGCTGAGAGAAGACTTTAAATTTTGTTTTTTCATGAGAGAGGGACTTGGGGAAAGAGTAGTAGTTTGGTCTTTTTTGGGTTGAGCATGAGTTGTGTGTTACAAAGCCATGTTTCAGTGGCTGTTAAAGCTTCCAGAGTAATTTTGGGGGGTTGTAGCATGTTGTCATGTGTGCAAGTGAGAGTGGAATCATCTATGTATTGTATTAGGGTAGCCTGTTGTGTGGCTGTATGGAGGGTGTTGGTGAAAATGTTAAAGAGGAGGGGACCAAGGATAGAGCCTTGTGGTACACCGGTGGTGTCTGGGAGGTAAGGAGAGAGCATGGAGTGCCATTTTATTGACTGATACCTATTGGACAGGTAGCTTTTGAATTATAGAAGGGTGGGCTGAGAGAGACCTAGTGAGGACATTTAAAGTAGAAGTTTGCTATGACAAACTGTGTTGAAGGCTTTAGACAAATCTAGAAATAAGGAATAGTTTGCTGTTATCTCTAGCTTTATTGACATTATCTTTATAAGTTAGAAAGGCAGCACTAGTTCTATGGGAAGGATGGAAGTCATGTTGTGTAGGGGATAGGAGTTCTTCCTGAAGGAGATAGTCAATCAATTGTTTTGGAATACATTTTTCAAGTATTTTGGTGAAGGGAGATAAAATTGCTATAGGTCTAAATTTATTAATGTCTGTTGAATTTCCTCCTTTGTGCAGAGGGATAATGTCTGACTTTTTCTAGAGAGGGGGAACCTGGGATTCCTGGACTGACCTATTTATAAGGATTGAGATAGGAGAGGCAATGCTATTGGCTGCTATTTTCTGTTTCTCACCCAGAAGGTCATCAGCTGAAGAAGAGCATGGTTTAAGTTTGTTTAAGAGTAGTTTTATATAAGATGTGGGCACAGATTTGAAGGTGAAAGTGGATATGATGATATGTGGCTGTTGGGCAGAGTTGGGATATGCTGAGGAATTCTTGGTTAAAGATGCTATATTATCTATAAAATCAGAGTTGAACTCTATTGCAGTTTCAAGTGGTGAGTTATCAGGAGAGAGAGGTTTGGGTTGAATTTTTGACTGGGATGTATGGTTTCTTTAATGGCTGTCCAAAATTTTTTAAGGTTGTGTTTAGTATTATTCTGAAAGTTATTATAGTATAGTTTTTTGTCTTCATTTATTTGCCTTTTAGTATTATTGTGAAGCATTCTGAAGTTTTCAAGATATTGATGTTTTATACTGTTACCATTCTTTCTATGATTTTTCTCTATCGTGCATTAGTATTCTACCCTTTTTGGATAGTCAGATTGCAATATCTGTTTTCAGTCTCTTCCTTCTAGGAGGTGTAAGGCTAATTAGGATATTTAGAAAAGTTCTGTTGAATTCAATTACAGCATTGTCTAAGGGGAGGATTTTTAGGAAGTTCCAGTTAATAGATGATATTGTAGTAATGAACATTTCTGGGTTAAACGTAGAAAGGTTACATGTTTTATAAATATGCTGTTTAACTGGATGAGTGAGATGTCTGTTTTTCATAATTTCTCCAAATCTTTTGGGTTTTTATTACCATGATGGGAAGGAACCCCATTCCTAAGTTAAAGTATGATTACAGTTCATAAAATTAGTATTTTTCAATCTTTGATGTCAGCCAAAAGTGCTCTTCGCAGCACTTGCAATGTGCCCAGTAATGACTCCTTCTTCAATTAATTTGGTAACATATCTAAATATGACTGTAAATTGTTTTTTATAAGACCCATTGCACCTACTACTATTGGAACTGTCTGGGTATCTTTCTTCCACATTGCTCTCATTTCTGCCTGCAGATCCTGGTATTTTATGACTTTGTGTCTCTCTGTACGCAAGACACTATAGTCACTGGGTGTGGCGATTTCAATGATCAATGCTACTTTTGTCTTCTTTTCTTGGACCACTATATCCAGTTTTCTAGCAACTACCTTTTGAACTGTTGGTAATGGGTGATCCCATGTGATATAAACTTCATCATTTTCTATGATGCTTTGTGGCTCGTGTTTCTAGTATTTTTCAGCCACTTCGGTACCATAATGTTTGCACCATCCCCAGTGCAACAGTCTCGCCACATTATTGTGCCTTTCAGTATACAGTCCTTCTGCCATTAGTATGTTGCAACCAGCAACAAGGTGAGTGACTTTCCAATTCGGTTTTACAAAACCTACATTTGTCTGTTTTTCCCACATGTTCAATGGACTTTGTAAACCAGCGAGTATGTAGCCCACTATCTTGGGCTACCAATATTAACCTTTCATTTCTTGGTTTGAATTTGCCCCTCCTTAACCATTCCTGCATTCATTCTTGATCAATATGAGGCTCTTCCAGAAGTTTTCTATACTTGCAACTATATTTATGTTTTTTTAACATTTCTTGTCTTCTCATCTGGTCCTTCACCTTATATTCTCTCTTTTGTTTTTTGGCACATTCATTTGTTGCCTGTTTTATATCTACTTCTGGTTTGATTTTCCACTCCTGCTTGACATCGATATGCTTCGGCTAAATTAAGCAGAGAAGTCATCTTGGATTTATTCTCCTCATGTTTCAAAACTATCACTACATTTGGATCTTGTGAGGTCAGTAGATATGTGTGGAGTCCCATGATTGCAGATCTATACGTGTAATCAGTTTCAAAGAGGCCCATCCCTCCTTTGGAACTGGGAATATATAATCTTGGTATAGAGTGATTTTTATAAATCATTTGGTGGGGTCTATATTAAGTCAGTGAAACAGCATTACAGCGAATGCCGTTTTGCCGACACATATTCAATGAAAGCTGACAAAAGCAAAACTCCAGGTCACCAATTTTTTTCCCAGGGAAAAAAATCGATAGACCAACAAAACACAATCTACAACTTAAAACATTGCGGATGGGGGGGGGGTTCGCCCTCCACACACCCCCAATGTGGGGGAGCAGTGCCCCCTACCCCCTAACTAAATATATCAACTCCGAACTCGTGCTATAGTGGGGTAAAGGGCAATGTCATGGTTCAGGCCAAGTGATTTTTTTCCCCAGGGAAAAAAAAATGCTGACCTGAGCTTTCGCTGTTGTCAGCTTTTATTCTATATGTGTTGGCGAAACAGCATTCACTGTAATGCCATTTCACTGACTTAATATAGACCCCATTTGGTGAGCATGAAGCATCCTTCTTGTTTTAATATCTAACCTATCCAATTCTTTTTGGGGCTAGTCAATCACTCCAAAACTGTATTTTAGGACAGGAAGAACAAATTGATTTATAGTTTAGATTTTGTTCCTAGATGTCAGTGCTGTTATCAGGATTAATTTAAGTCTTCTAAAGTATTCCTTACTGAGTTTTATTCACATTTGTTCATGTTTTATTGCTGATGCTTCATCAGTTCCCAAGTATTTATACACTCCCTCTTGCTCAAGTTCTTTTATATCACATTCTTGTCCCAAACTGATGTTTTCCTGGTGCTGCAGCTTTCCTGCTTTAAAGGTTGCCTTTGCACATTTATCAAGACCAAATGACATTCTAATATCATCTGAAAGGGTTTGCTGTTATCTCTGTCTGGCTGTATAGATTGGGAGATGATCACTGAGGAAGTCTGATATTGTACCTGTGGTGATGTATTCACTAGGGTCTGATACTACAATCCAGTCTAATAGGAAATTTGATGTCTTACTATAATGTATGGGGCTATTAATTAGTTGTGTGAAACCATATTAGCTCATGCTAGATGTAGGGGAGTTAGAGGTTTATGTCCAACCAATTGACATTCACATCACCTAGTAATATTATTTCTTGTGGAAATGTTATGGATAGCCAATGTAGGATATCTTCCAGTATAGCTGTATTGTCACCAGGACGGATATAAAGGGCAGTAATGTATATTTGTTTGTAATTGTTTATTTTTAGGAATGCAATAAGAAGCTCTACTGAACTAAATGCTGGTGTTGGTTTGCTATAAGGGGAAATGAGAATTTTGATTAGCTATCTCATTTTGTAAGATAACTTAATAACAAGTATAAATATTAAAAGCACATACTTGAACAACAAAAAGCATTACTTTACTTGTTCACTTATCAAACACATACTAATCGAGTTTTCTATTATCAAGCTAGTGTAATAATTTAAGAATGCTTTAACTATTCAGATTAACATTTACATACACATATTTAACTTACAGGCAACATACAAGTCAGAAGATGGTACAACCCCATCCCTGCCCTTAACACAACAGATTATCTTAACTTTTAAAAAAAGTATTAAGACACAGATCAGCTTCAGCATATTATCAGATCTTTTCCACATAATAAATTAGATACCTTAGAGCAAGTGAAAGTGATAGTGCTACTTCCAAATAATTCTGAGCTATAGTATTGTACATGACAACCCCCATCCCACCTCCACAACAGTCAAAATTCACCCCGATTATATCAAATGGGTATACATAATCATCAACAAACAAAAGCATTCATATAACACTTTTAACATAGAACAGTCAGTGGGGAGTTCCCAGCCTCAATTATTGAATAACTTGCTCTATCAAAATCTCATTTTAACATGGCTAGTTACATCTACATTATGATGACGTTACACATTTATCAGCCACCCCTTCCCCATTTTATACCACCATCAAGAGCAAGATTATACATATGATGGACTGTGCCAGCCTAGTTCCCACAAAAATAAGCATTCTCAAATTGGGCATTGAATTATCTTAAACATACGCATCAATAAATTAGTAAAAATCAACCGTATAAATAAAGAGACATTTTATAACAATCTGCTTTCTAAACAGATGAACATTGAACAATAGTTATCTAGCCCAAATGAAAAATATAAATCAAGCATCTTTTAGATATCTGTATTAAGCATGACATTTTTAAAAAGTGGCATAGGTTTGTAAACAGTAACAGAAAAGAAAACAAACCTTGATAACATCCTTTATTTTCATGCAGTAAACATATGATTTCTTTTTAACTGTTTTCATTCACTACAGCAATAAATCAGGCGTCTTACAACAGAATTCCAAATATTATGAAAACATATGGCATTCCACTGGCTAATATTCAAATCTTCTTGAATTACAAAAGATAGCTGTTTAACAACAATGCCATAGAATATTATAAAAATCGGTCAAAAATGCTTATCAGTCCAGGAAGCCTTAAGTCTTCTTCCAAATACTAACACTCATCTGGATATCTGGATCACTACTGCAGTAGCCATAACCCTTGGGAATTTCTGCCACAGAAGGTCTAAGTCCAGGCCCGACTTCCGGAGCTTAGCACCCTTCTCCTTCCTGGCTGGGTGGATGTCTACATCTATGGGGTGTCAGCTCATTCCCAATATTTGTGACATCTACCAGTCCCATCTTTATTTTTTTTTTTTATCAGTACAAGTTGCATCATGCCAGTACATCATTATATGCCCAGTGTTTGGGATGGTATTCCAGAGCTGGCAAATAAGTACCCTACCGGAGAACCATTTTTCCTGCTAATACTTATATTACAGTATTTAGTTGTGGATTAGGGTCAGATACCTAAATGCATTTAAATATTTTTTCCTCAGAAAAATTTAACAATTGTTCTTGTGGTAAAATAATATTTTACAGAGACTTTCAGTCTGAGCTTCTTTTTGTTTGCACCCTGACCATGACTTTGCCTGCTGTGAGATCTTTGCTAATTTCACCTAAGAAGATGGAAGCAAACTCTTTAAAATTATTTACATAAGATGAAACCTGAAGCCTTGTCCCAGCAGTACACCATATCATCAGGCACTCAACAGCCACAATGTTCTAGACATTCTGGCCCAAGAAGAAGAAGAACTATTCAGCGAAACACCCCAAAGAGAAGGAAAAGAAGGAAACAAGATGCTGCTTCAGACCCCAAGAGTCTCCCTAGGCTTGAGGGTGTCTGGATTAATGACACCAGATAAATAAATAAATAAATTTTAATCCAAACAGTTAAAAATCACAAAGCTTTCAGGAGAAAAATCTCTTCTTCAGTGTAAGATCCACCCACAACAATGGTATTTTCTTACATTCTGATTCCATCTGATTCATAGGTTCATAGGTTCATAGGTTGGTACTAGGCTATCGGCCCTAGGGCCTATACAAGCCTAACCATAACAATTCCCTGGCTATTTCTTCCCAGAGTATTTACTTCCCTGGATCCCTGTCTAGCAGGGCAACTGACGTGATCCCTGGGGTGAATTTCCTATGTCCCATCCAATCATCAAGGTTCCTTTTGAAGAGGGCCAAAGAGGCGCTCTGCTTGACATGTATGGGCAGTCTATTCCAGAGTCTGGGGAGTCTCTGAGTCAGGAACCTATCCCTCCAGCATGTTTTGTTCATTGTGATGACAAGGTTTAGATCCCTGGAGCGTGTGTCTCTGAGGAATTGGTATTTCCTTAAGTGTAGCATGTCCAACAGTTCTGGATTTGACATGGCCTTGTATGTTAAGCAGAGATCGCCTCTGTGTAGACGATATGCGACAGAGTATAGGTGGAGTTTTTTGAGATGGTCATCATAGGGCATCTGCTTTAGGCCTGTGATTCTTTTAGTGAGGTATTTCTGCGGCCTTTTCAGTTGTTGCAGATGTCAAACGGGGCATTGTATTCTATAATGGGTCTAATGAGGGATGAGTACAGTGGGACAATGACCTCCTTTTTTCTGGATGAAAAGCCCTTAGTGATGAGGTGTGCCACATAGAAGGATTTCCTGACTGTTGTGGCGATGTGGTTATCGAAGGTGAGACCACTGTCCACCTGTATCTGTAAGTCTCTTATCAAACTTTTGGTGTTTAGTGTACTGCCACCTATGTGGTAATTCATGGGTACATGTTTTTTTCCCAAAGGGGATAGCTATACATTTCTTGGCATTGAGCTTGAGCCCATGGCTCTGGCACCAAGCATCTGTTTCTGTAAGGCCGTTTTGTGGAATATCCACATCATTTGGGGATTCAGTAATGGCTCCCAGTTTGTAGTCATCTGCGAACTTTGTTAGCCAGAGTCCCTTACTGTTGGCCTGTACTTCAGAGAAGTAGATGCCAAACAAGAGTGGTCCCAGGACTGAACCCGGAGGTACTCCACTTGTCACTTGTCTGGAGCTGGATTTGGAGTTGGATACTTTTACAGTGTGGGTTCTGTCAGTAAGTCAGTTGGCAACCCATCAAGTGATGTAGGGATTAAAGCCCAGCTTAGTAAGTTTATCTATGATTCCAGAGTGGGGGATGGTGTCAACGGCCTTGGCAAGGTCCAGATAGGCTGTGTGGACCACCTTACCCTTATCCACAGCTCTGGAGACTGATTCAAAGAAGTCATTCAGGTTCAGGAGACAAGATCGGCCCTTCATGAACCCAAACTGTGTGGGGTCCAGTGTTTGAAGGTTGTCAATGTCTTTGTTTATAAGTTCCATGATAATACATTCCATGGCCTTGCAGATCAGGCTCATCAGACTGATGGAGCGGTAGTTCCTGGGATCCAAGGTGGATCCCCCCTTGTGGAGTGGGATAACTGTAGCTGTGTACCACTCTGTAGGCACGAAGCCTGAGTTGAGGCTATGATTAAACATAACACTTAGGTGAGGTGCCAGTTCATTTTGTAGTTCATGTAGTACACAGCCTGGGATGTTGTCTGGTCCCATGGATGCTGTATTCTTAGCTTTGGAGAGTGCGTTTTTTACCTGTGTGTCCATTATTACTGGAATTTGGCAATCTTTCGGTATTGAGATGGGCCCTTTAGGAGGTGAGAGGGGGTGAAGTTTGCACTGAACTGATCTGCCAGGATATTGGAAATATCCTTGGGATCAGTATATTTAATGCCATTCTGTTGTAGCTCAGAGCAGATCTAAGCATTTCCATTTAGATTCTTGACATAGCTATAAAATGCCTTGTGGTTGTCTTTGGAATCTTTGACAATTTTATTTTCATAACTAGCTTTGGAGGATTTTATGAGGGATCTCAGCTTCTTACTGAGGCTGGTAAGGGAGTTTTTTGCAACCTGGGATTTTCCTCTTTTCTGCAACAGTTTCTTCTTTTTGGAGGAGTGCATCTTGGTTCTATTAGGGATGGCATGATTCATGCATGAGTGGATGTGCTCGTGTAGTGCCTTAGTGTAGGATTCAGCAGTCGAACTTTCAGTTCCCATCTGCATGGGTGTCATGAAGTTTGTGACTTCTGACTTGAGTAGCATGAAGCTGGCTTTGGAGAAGTTTTTTATGGAGGTTTCCTTACTGGGGGGTGGGCATGGGATGTGAATGTCAAGGTTGATTAGCTTATGGTCAGACCTGACCAATGAGGGGGTGGCCATAGGTGTGGAGCATCAGTTTCCCATGTTGGTAATGACCAGGTCTAGGATAGTGGAGCCCCTGTTGGGACTAAGGATTAGTTGATCCAGGGCATTGGAATTTATGAATTCCAAGAACCGTTGGGCAAAGGTGTTGGTACACGAGTAGTTTTCTCAGTCAATGGCACGGTAGTTGAAATCATCCAGTATTAGGGTGTTTGGTTGTATCTTAATATTTTCCAGTATGTTTAGAAAGGTGTAGTGAGACTCTTGGGGCATGGTGGGGGATCTGTAGCAAGCTACAGTTT
The DNA here is from genome assembly GCF_019279795.1 of Protopterus annectens. Taxonomy (NCBI): domain Eukaryota; kingdom Metazoa; phylum Chordata; order Ceratodontiformes; family Protopteridae; genus Protopterus; species Protopterus annectens. Next base: position 482,657,157 of record NC_056742.1, on the reverse strand, counting down.
GGATTGCAGTCTTACCTAGTGTTAGTTGCACCTGGAGAATTTCAGACGCATTTGTTGGGGAACTAGCCTGGTGTTGTGAATATCCTTGGTGAATATGGGCACTCATCCACCTTTAGTGTTTCAGTCCAGGTTTGGTGGCCGAAAAGTGTGGTAAGAGTTGTAGCCTGGTATTGCAGGTGTGCTTTCTGGAGCCTTGAACCAGGTCTCAGTTACTCCGCAGATATCGATATTCTCCATTTTTAGGAGTGCCTTGAGAGAGTGCATTTTGAGGTCTTCTAGCATTGAGTAGCATTACCATCAGATTTTGCATGCTTATACCTGTTATGGTGGTGGTTTTGTCCTTTGAACTTTGCCTAAAAAAGGCACTATAGGGGTGGCAAGAGCCTTAGCCAGTAACCTGAATCCCAGGAGCGACAGGTACAGACCATCTCTGGCAAAACATTGTGGTCTGTCGATCATGTCATCCCAGGCAGACAGATACTGGATCCCCTTTGAATGACATCAGAAGTTTAGCCAATTGTTGAAGTCAATCATTTTGTCATTATACTGTGGTATCATTCTGGGCGAAGGCAGGATGCTACTCAGGGCTAGGGTCATACCTGCCTGGGCCACATGATCTGAGAGCTCTTCCATGTCTCTTTTCATGTAGTCCAGGGAGGTACGTCTCAAGTCATTCACTCCAACATGGACAATGACAGAGTCATATTTGTACTTGTTGTGGAGTGACTTGAGTGCATGCCTTATGTGGCAGTTCCTAGCACCCAATAGGCAACTGACTGTAATTTTCTCATTGTTCAGCCTGGTGAGTGGGACATCAGTGTGCCTGACTATAGAGTCACCTATGACTAAAGTGTTGGGTACGTTGTCTTGCCTTAGGGGCTGCTGTTGGGTGGCACACTGGTGTTGTGAGCTATGTGACACTTTGGTTGTGATTGGTGTTTGTTTGCGTTTCAGCTTCGGAGGTCTTTGTTGCTTGGTAGCTTATGGTTAAGGGCCTCCACATATGTGGTTTTAGTGTTGCTATGTGTGGATGTTGGTGGTGTGGGTTTAGAAGGGCTATGTGTTGCTTGAGGTATAGTGCAGGTGTTAACCTTCTCCTCTTGACTGTCTAGCACAATCTTGGGTGGAGAGAGCTTTGCTTCCAGTTTGGCTATGTAAGTGCATCTCTTGCAGGTTGTAGTGTTGGGTGGTAGGAGGAGAGGGTTGTCTGTGTACATGAGGCAATTGCTGCATTGCCCCAGTATCCCCAGATTCACCAGGTGGACAGGAGAAATCACCGGAAGCTGACCCTTTGACATGCCTGGTTTGGTGCTTTTTTTTTTTGTAAAGTACAAGAGCTGTTTTCCCTTACCTTAGCAAGGTACTTTGCAGTAATAGGCTGTTTAGTGCCTACGATTAATTTCTTCTTATTAACAAGGAGAGTTGAGTGCTTGCATCAGTTTAAGACTTCCTAGTGCTTTCCATCAGGTTTTAAAGCAAGTGCTAGTCACAGGGATGCTTAAAGGTAAGATGAAAAAATTGTTTATCCTAAACACTGCAGTGTGCACTAGAGGAGTTAGATGTGAAAGTAGGTAACTTAAGTTTTACCTGTCTCCAAAGTTTTGGAGAGTCACTATTCTTAAAACAGCAAGATAGACTGAAAGGGGGTGGTCACTTTTGTATTTTGGTACTATGGAATACAGTAGGATGGCCAGTAAATTTAAATAGTTGAAGGGGAGTGATTTCACAAAATGATAATTTTGTGCTTACTCACACAAGCCAGTAAAAACAGAGAGAAAATGAGATATGTGGTCAAATTAACATAAGGGGAAGGCAACTAGAAAGACAGTGGTGTTTAAGAACACTACAGTCACCAGGTGGTAGGGTGGGGAAAAAATTTCTGCCTGACTCACAAGAGACAGAGCTGTGCAGTTAAAAGTAGAATACAAGTAAAACACAAGGTAAATAAAACAAATCATAGTATTCAAAATAGAAAAAGGCAAGAAAGTAATACAACAAATAAAAAGCAAACTAGCCTTTCCCTCGCACCAAAGTGTAGCAGAGTCTGGGTGAGCCTTTCTAGTGAAGCTCTGAAAGGTTTTATTTTACTCCTTAAATAGAAGGTTTAGTTTCTAGCTCCACCCCTTCAGTTCACATATGATTAACCTTAACTGACCTGTTCTACTGACCTGTACTTATTTCTAATTTTACTAATTTCATTGGTGTTCTGTTAATGTTATCAAATGTTTGTCTCCCCTCCACAAAACCACATTGATCCATACCTATTAATTTTGGCATTATTTTTGCCATTCTTTTAGCCATTATAGACATGAATACTTTATAATCTTGGTTTAGTATTGTAATGGGCCTGTATGAAACTAGATCTGATAGATCTTTACCCTCTTTAGGTATTACAGATACCACTGCTTTCTTACAGGATGTTGGTACTTCTCCTCCTCTTAAAATGCTGTTTAACAAAACCTTCCAGGTCTTTATCATTATTTTCCCTCCTAACTTCCAAACATCCACAGGAATATCATCTGTTCCTGGGGACTTTCCTGTAGATTGGTTATACATCACAATTTATATCTCGTCTCCTCCTATTCTAACAGTAACTGAGCCTCATGTACCTCTAACTTTGGCATTTTTAATTCTTCCCTAAACATTTCAATTTGTATCATTTCTTGATTTCCATATTTCTCTGCTTTATACAGACTTTCATAGAATTTCCAAAATATTTCTAATACCTCTACTCTATCTCTTGTTACCTTCCTTATTATAGGCTCACTAAGCTTGGTGACAACCCTTTCTACTTTCTGTTGACAGGGTAATTGTGCTAAAAGTTTTGTGATGTAGTGTTATTATCAAAAAACAGTTGCTTAACAGCAATCTTTCTAAACTCTTGTATATTATCAAGGTAATCCCTTATTTTCTGCTTAGGATTCTGCAGTTGATCCTCTTCTTGTTCTGTGAGACTCTACCTAATCTGCAATACTTTAGAATTTGTCAGTCCCTCTAAATAATTCTTGTTCCTACTTAATCATAGCTCCCTTTCTTTCATTTCTACCCTATTTTTAAACTCCACCTTAATTTTATCCCACTCCCTAGCTATATTTTCAGAAGTAATTTCTGTCTTCTTCAATAGCTGCTGAATAATCTCCACTAACCATTCCTTAAATTTTTCTCTTTTCACAGATAGGTGGGAAAGCACTAATGTCTCATTTTTATTTCATTACCCTGTTTTTTTACTTTAGTTATTATTGGTGCATGATCTGAAATAGTTATTGGGAGTATTTCAAGACCTTCAATTAAATGGCATAAGCCTGTGAAATGTAAATTCTGTCTAGCCTAGCCCAGTTTTTATATCTTGGGAGATAATATGTAAATTCATCCCAAGCTCCTATTACTGAATTCATATCTTCCATGCCAAATATTTTCATAAATTTCTTCAAAAATCTACTCTGCTTTGTTATACTTTCCCTTTTGGGCTCCATAAACACATCTGGGCCCCCTAGACACATCCTCACTGCTGCAAATCAAATTCCAGTCCCCACCTATAAGTAATATTCCTTGCTGAAAACTGATTATTTCTCTCAGAATTTTCTTAAGCTCCATTATAGCAGTTTTAGGTGAAATATAAATATGTGCCACTGTAATCCACCTCCCTTTCCTGTAGCCCCTTAGCACTACAAATCTGCCATTATTATCTTTTTTATCATCTTTTATCATTATTGGAGCTCTTCTTGCAATTAATATAACCGCTCCTCTTTTCCTTTGTGCCAAATATTCCACTGAATAACCATCCTGAAAACCTTTCTTTATCAAATTCACTTGTTTAGGTCTTTCCAAGTGTGTCTCCTGTAACACAACTATTTGCAGTCTACATTTTTTATTTAGTTCACTATTCTTTGTTTTTTGTATTTATCTGTGAGATCACTGACATTTAAAGACATTACAGAAAGCAGCATTGTATTAAAAAGTAATTATTCCTGTGACTGCCTCTCTACCCCAGGCCAGTAATCAAGTAGCCTTACCACTGACACCAGTGTGAGATGGTCATTAAGAACAGAAATGGATTTACACAGTATTTTTCAGATGCAGCTCTCTGCATCAAGCACAATTTCCCCCAAGAGCACACAGAGAACTCACTCCAGACCTGGGACAGGACTCCCTGTATATCCAAATCCCAAACAAGACTCACTTTGGAGCACTGTGTCTCAGTTCCAAGTAGCTGACACACCCACACCTGGGTATTTGATTTTCACACACACACACACACACACACACACACACACACACACACACACACACACACACACACACACACACACACACACCTGGGAAAGGCTGACACTGATTTATTAGCTCTGCCCCTTCTGCTCAGACTATAAGGTAACCACTGCTACCAGTCAGACACTCTAAGGCTCTTAAAAGGGTATCCAATTATACTGAGTAAAATCAATACTAATATAAATAGTAGAGTGTAACCAAAGCAGCAAGGCTTTTCAGAGTGGCCACAGCATCACTAAAATAAGCAGACATACTCTCAAGATGTTAAAAGTATTCTCTAAAAGACCAGCCACAATGAAAGATATAAAAATATTTAATAATAAATAATAAAATAGAAAACATGAGAATACTAAATATCTATAGATAAGTAAAATAAACACCAGAGTTTCAACACAAGATATAAAATAACACAGTTGGATAGATTCACACAGATACAGAAAAACAATACTTAACTAATCTCATTGCATTTTCTGACAACCTAAAGAATAAATGTTCCCTAGCTAACTTAATTAACACAGCAAGGCAAGATGAGATGCTGAGATGCTTACTTCCACTAGGCAAGGTGATGAGCTTCTAACTAAACTGAACTGAACTGAAATAACTTTGATAACTGACATAGATCTTTATATCCGGTTCCAAACAAAATAAAACAAAACAAACTGTTGTGCGAGTTCCATCCTTTCAATGCTGGTTATAGAATGACATCACATTTAATCACTTGACTCTGGTACAATACACAGAGCTTTGCTATGATCTGTTGCAGTATCTGAAAGCTATAGAACAATTAAAAAAACTTCTACTTTTCCCTTCCAGAATTCTCTGCTTAAACATACATTTAATCAGTTATAATAACACTGCTGATACATTTTTAACACAAGTATCTGTACAAATCAGTATGATAGTCAAATGACACAAAAGTCTTTACAGAACTCCAGCTAACTATGCTGGCACTGCCGTAGTCTCCCTGGCACAGATGGCAATACCTCACATCATCACCCCCCCCTTTGAGGACTCAAGCTATTTTTTCAAGTGACCCTGGAAAAATGTTGCTTGAGAGAAATGGGCCTGTCTGGGAACACATTAACCTATACTCTATCTTGAGAGTCCATCTACATTGGCATTGCTGAGCACACTACAGTGCTGTACTGTCATGTCATATGCCTGCAACCCTGGGCTCCACCTTAATAACTTGGCATTTTTTGGCTGACTCTGTGTAACTGTCTATATGGCTGTCATGTCATATGTCTGCAATCCTAGGCTCCACCTTAATAACTTGGCATTTTGTTGGCTGACTCTATGTAGTCATGTTAAGGGATTGTGGTCTGTAAACACAGTGAATTTCCTTCCATACAGATATGGCTGAAGTTTCTGTAGTGCACACACTATGCCTAGACATTTTTGTTCTACAGCTGCATGACATTCCTCCCTGGGTTGGAGTCTATGGCTGAGATATAAAACTAGGTGTTCTTCTTCCTCAGAGGAAGTCTGGCTGAGTACAGCCCCCACCCTATGGTTTGAAGCATCCACCTGCACAACAAATTATTTGGTGTAATCTGGACTGGCTAACACAGGGGGTCCTCCCAAAGCCCCTTTAAGTCCACACTACTTATCTAGCCTGTTTTCCTTGCCAGGTCTGTGAGGGCAGCAGTTATTATACTATAATTGGGAACAAACTTTCTATAGTACCCCATTGTCCAAAAGAATGCCCTCACCTGCTTTTTGGTAACAGGAGCAGGCCACACCTGAATAACCTCCACTTTGGCAGGTTCTGGCCTAACCTTACCACTCCTTACTCTATGTTTCAGGTAGAAGACTTCTGCCATACCCACCTGACACTTACTAGGCTTAATGGTCACCCTGCCCATTGCAGTCTGCCTAGGACAGTTTTTACCCCTGTTTCCTGCCTACAAGTTTACCATGAAATTAACATCACTGACCATCCTTATCACTTCAAAGGGTCTTTCCCAAACTGCCTACAGCTTATTGTGTCTGACAGGAAGGAGAACCATAACCTGCTGTCCCACAGCATACTCTTGGGCTCGAGCATTCCTGTCGTACCAGACTTTTTTCTGCTGTTGGTCTCCTGCCAAGTTCTCCTGGGCCAAGCCCTTGAGCTCCCTAAGCCTTGTCCTGAAGTTTAGGACATATGCCACAACAGACTCCTTGTGGGATTCACATTCACCCTCCCACTCAACATGAATCAAATCTACAACCCCCCTCTCCCTATGCCCATACAGCAACTCAAAGGGTGAAAAACCTGTGGATTCCTGGGATACCTCTTTGTATGCAAACAGTAGATGGGGCAAACATTTGTCCTGCTCTGTATTAAACTGGTCTGCAAATGCCTGCAGCATGGTGATTAATGTAGAGTTTAATAGGTTCATAGGTTCATAGGTAGGTACTAGGATATTGGCCCTATGGCCTATACAAGCCTAGCCAAAAATGTACCCTGGCTTTCGCCACCCAAGAAAATTGTTTTCCTGTGCTCCTGTCAAGCAGAACCATAGAAATGATCCCCGGGGTGAATTTCCTATTACCCATCCAATCATCAAGATTTTTCTTTTAGAGTGCTAATGAGAAGCTCTGTTTGACATAGATAGGTAGTCTGTTCCAGAGTATGGGAAGTCTCTGGGACAGGATCTATCCCTCCAGCATGTTATGTTTATTGTGGTGACAAGGTTTAGGTCCCTAGAGCATGTAGCTTGGAGGTATTGGGATTTCTTTAAGTGGAGCATGTCCAGCAGCTCTGGGTTTGACATAGCTTTGTATGTTAGGCAGAGATCGCCTCTGAGTAGGTTGTATGCGATGGAGTAAAGCTGGAGTTTTTTGAGATGGTCTGCGTAAGGCATCTGTTTGAGGCCAGTAATCATCTTTGTGAGGTATTTTTGCGGCCTTTCCAGTTGTTGTAGATGTCTTGTGAGGTACATACCAAAAGGGGCATTGTACTCTATAATGGTGATGATGAGTAGAGGGGAACAATGATCTCTTTTTTTCTGGATGAGAAACCTTTTTTGATGAGGTGTGCCACGTAGAACGATTTCCTGACTACTTTGGCGATGTGATTATCAAAGGAGAGACTACTGTCCACCTGTGTCCCAAGGTCTCTTATCACACTTTCGGTGTTAAGTAGACTGCCACCTATGTGGTAGTTCATGGGTACAGAATTTTTACCAAAGGGGATGACAATGCACTTTTTGGCATTGAGCTTGAGACCATGTCTTTGACACCAGGCATCTGTCTCAGTGAGGCCCTTTTGTAGGATGTCCACATCGTTAGGAGTTTCAATTATGGCTCCTAGTTTGCAGTCATCTGCGAATTTAGTTAGCCAAAGACCTTCTGTGTTAGCCTGTACTTCAGAGAAGTAGATACCAAACAGGAGAGGACCCAGGACTGAACCCTGTGGTACTCCACTTGTCACTGGTCTGAAGTCTGATTTGGAGTCTGCTACTTTCACAGTGTGATTTCTTTCAGTAAGCCAATTGGCAACCCATCTTGTGACATAGGGATTTCTCCACAAGACCATTAGTCTGAGAGTGGTAGGGGTGGTCTTTAGGTGATTCACCCCACAACCCTTCCACAGACAAGCCAGCAGATCTGACATGAAATTGGCACCTCTGTCAGTCAGTATTTATTTTGGGAAACCTACCCTGCTGAAAATCTCTAACAAAGTATTTGCTACCTCCTCTGCCTCAATGGAGGACAGAGTCACTGCCTCAGGGTATCTAGTAACATAATCTACTATCACCAGGATATACTTTTTCCCTGTGGAACTTGGGGTACTCAGAGGCCCCACTTTATCCATAGCTACTCTCTGAAATGGCTCCTCAGTCACAGGTAAAGACATCAGTGGAACTTTGACCTTGTCACCTGCCTTGCCTACTTTTTGGCACTGCTCACAGGTCCTGCAGTACCCGGTTACATCCCTTGTAATCTCAGGCCAATAAAAGCTCTGCATAATACATCTCTTGGTATACTTTATGCCCATATGACCTGCAAAAGGAATGTCATGGGCTATGGCTAGAAGTGCCAGATGGTAGGCTCTAGGCACTACCAACTGCTGTATTACTTCACTCTCTAGCCCTCCCTCAGGGGTCCACTCTCTGTACAGTAACACTTTGTTCCAGTATACAAACTCCCCTTTTCATTGAGTATCAGGTGCCTCTTAAACTACTTCCCTCAAGACTCATAAGGTAGGGTCTGAAAGCTGAGCCTGTCTCAACTCTTCCTTTGTGACCTCTCACAGCTTTCCTTCCATAGGAAGCCTAGTATCTTCTGACAGCAGTGCCTCACTGTCAGGCTGGGTACTACCACTCACCTCTGTCCTTGCAGTCACCTTGTTTACAGGAACATCAGTACCTGCCAGCAGCTGTGGCTCATTTTCAGGCTGCCTGCTACAGGGTAGTTCCCTCCCTGAAATAGCCACATCACCAGCCCCAGCTTCAGGTGTGAGGTCTGTTTGTGTCTCCCTCAGGCTACCAGACCTACAAGCCTGTCTCCAAGCCTGACTGCATGTATCTGCAGGCACACAAGGTACTGCATTAATAAAATCATTCCCTATCAAGACATCTGCAGGAATATCCTCAAACACAGCTACCTGCTTGCTTCCTTTTCCACCCTGCCAGACAAGGTGAACCCTGGCCAAAGGTATTTGGAATGGGATTCCTCCTAAAGCTCTGTCTGGAGTGGACTGCCCAAGCATGTACTGCTCCTCTTTAACCACTGCAGGCTTCACAATGGTTATGTCAGAGACTGTGGCTCTCTTAGCAATGGCCTGTCTTCCATCCACTAAGATAAGATGCAATCTCTGGTGATAGTTTGGTACCCTTGTTGTCTCCAGACAACTTACTACTGGCACTTTATTATTCCCACTTGCTGGCTCCTTCACCTTTTGTTCCCCCCCACTGCTTCAGTGGACATTTACATGCTACATGACCCCCCTGGTTACATTTAAAACATCTAACCCCTGATCCTGGCTGTTTACCTGAATTAGTGGCTTTCCCTGCTACTGGTAGACAACGTTGGGGTGATTTAGGCTGCCCACCATGGGTTCCCTTATATCCATGTGCAGTACTGGGTATCCTCTTCTTGTGTAGTGATGCCCTGCTTGCCAAGTAGAGATCCCCTTTTCTCCCCAGCTCATCTGCAGAGGTACACTTGCAGTCTGCCAACCAGATTCTCATGTCCTCAGGCAAAGTACTAAGGGCTTGTTCCCTCATCAAAAGGTCTGCCAGCCTTTCAAAAGTGGTAACCTGACACCCACTCACCCACCTATGAAAATAAGTGCTTAACTCAGCAATATAATCACATAGACTTTCATCTGCTTTGTGTCTATGCTCACAAAACTTTTTCTTTACGCTTCAGGTGTTAACTTATAACAGTTCAGTAAGCATTGTTTTACTCTATCATTGTTTAAACAATCAGTATCAGACAATTTAGAAACAGGAGTTACATCTTTACCATGGAGCAAGGGGGTCAGGAGCCATACCCAGAGCTATTGGTCAACATTATACTGTTTACATACTCTTTCAAATATGTGAATAAAACTATCAGTCATCCCCCTCTGCAAATTGCAGAAGAAAGTTACTAACTTTTATTGCTTCTGGGGTCTGGTTATTCCCTTCCTCATTACCTCCATGACCCTGATGAAGAGTCAACATCTCTCTCCTGTGATGTCACTGCTTCTCCTTTTCTTCAGTCTCCCAGTGCAGCAGTCTCTTTTCGGTCTCCAGTTCATGCTGATGATGCTTCTCCTTTTCTTCAGCCCCCAAGCATCGCAGTCTCTGTTTGGTCTCCAGTTCATACTGATGCTGCTTCTCCTTTTCTTTAACCTCCAAACTTTTGGCCTCCAGTTCAATTCTATTTAACTCTAGACATGTTTTAAGTCATCTGAGGAAAAGGTGAATTGTCCTGTTTCTGAAGGCTGCACATCTCCATCACCAGATAGGTTGTCCTTCTGGCCACTGGTCTGTGCTGCAGCTGTGATTAAGGCTGAAATAATTTCCTCTTTAGTCTGTTTAGCATGCACCAGTCCTTTGGCGTTGCAAACCTTGGTCAACTGGTTCTTTGTCAGCTTACCATAATCCTCTGTTGACATCTTTGCCTGCTTTTCCTGTCTAAACTAAACTAACAAAAATAAGTAAAATTGTTGTGAAAATGAAACTGAATGTTTACCTTGTGGCTGTTGAGAGTACATACACCTTCAGTGACAACTGCCCACAGGCTACTGAAGTTTAATTAATAACCCACCGCTCTGCCACTGATATGTGACAGACTCTCTACCATAGGCCAGTAATTAAGGAGCCTCAATCCTCATCACTGACACTGGTGAGAGACAGTCACTAAGAACAGGAATGGATTTACACAGCATTTTTCAGATGCAGCTCTCTGCATCAAGCACAATTTCCCCCAAGAGCACACAGGGAACATGCTCCAGACCTGGGGCTGGACTCTCTGTCTATCCAGATTCAAAATAAGACTCACCTTGGAGCAGTGTGTCCCAGCTCCAAGTAGCTGACACACCCACAGCTGAGTATTAGATTTTCTCACACACACACACACACACACACACACACACACGCACACACATATATGTACACTCCTGGGAAAAGCTGACACTGATTTATTAGCTGTGCCCCTTCTGCTCAGACTATAAGGTAACCATGCTGCCACCAGTCAGTCACTCTAAGGCTCTTACAAGGGTAAAATCAATGCTAATATAAATGGTAGAGTGTAACCAAAGCAGCAAGGCTTTTTGGAGTCACCACAACATCACTAAAATTAGCAGAAGTACTCTCAAGATGCTAAAATATTCTCTAAAGGACCAGCCACAATGAAAGGTATAAAAATATTTATTAATAAATAATAAAATAGAAAAAAATGAGAATACTAAATATTTAAGTACAATAAATGCCAGAGTTTCAATCACAGGAGATATAAAAATAACACAGTTGGATAGATTCACACAGATGCAGAAAAACAATACTTAACCGATCTCATTGTATTTCCTGACTGTCTAAAGAATAACTGTTATCTAGCTAACTTAATTAATACAGCAAGGCAAACTGAGATGCTGAGATGTTTACTTCCACTAGGCAAGGTGGTGAGCTTCTAACTTAACTGAACTGAACTAACTTACTGTGATAACTGACATAGATATTTATATCAGGTTACAAAGAAAAGAAAACAAAACAAACTGCTGTGTGAGTTCCATCCTCTCAGTGCTGGTTATATAATGATATCACATTTGATCACCTGACTCTGGTACAAGACACACTCAGAGCTTTGGTATGATCTGTTGCAGTATCTGAAAGCTATAGAGCAATTTCAAAAAAACGTCTGCTTTTCCCTTCCAGAATTATCTGTTTAAACATATACATTTAATCAGATATAATAATACTGTTGATACATTTTTTAACACAGGCACTTGTACAAATCAGTATGATAGTCAAATGACATATTTTTTTACAAAGCTCCAGCTAACTATGCTGGCATATGTTACACATGCATTGGCATATTCTCTCTGGCACAGATGGCAATACCTGACATCATCACAATTCCCACCTTTTATGTATAACACCTTTTTTGTTAAATGTCTAGTTCTAGCTTTTGTGTTACATGCATACACTGTTTGGCAGGTTGAACTTTTATATAGATGTTTCTTGTTATATCCATTTGCACCTATATAACATCTTATAAAACGTTTAGTTTTATTGAAAGCCCCCAAAAACAAACAAATAACCCCAATACCCCGAAAACCTATTAATTTAATGCTAATATGCAGAACTATGTACATCTTCAAATATTGAAGTTTTACCCACCTAGTAGGAACAAATTTCCCAAACTGACAGCCACAATCACAAACTTGAGTGCACCTAAAAGAAAAGTTATCTATGGTAAGATGCATGGTGCAGCCTGTGCTTCTACTAAGTGCTGATTGGTTTTGTCTTATCTTTATAGCTGTCCCAGCTGGGAAAACCCCTGAATGCTTTCAAAAAACATTATATCCTAGCCAGTTTCTCTTTTCTTTGTTTCCTCCAGCCAATCACTCTCCACCAGACTGTAACCAATTTATCTTTATCAGATTATCTTTATGGAGACACGAGGACCAGACAGCCAATTTCTCATTATCAGAGTGTTTCTTTGGAGAAATGAAAACTAGTCAACTTCTCTTCATCAGATTGTTTTCACAGAGACATGAGGCCCAGATACAGAATTGCTATTAAGCATACATTCATTTGCTAGAAAAAAGCCTCATAATATTCAATATTCTTTTCATTTACTTGTTTACTCTTAAAACATGTTACTAAATCAATCTAAGGTCCTTAATCCAGTCATTCCCCAGTGCAAGAATGAGAAAAAGCACATTAACTTTTCTTTTATCATGCTTTTTAACCAGGCTCTTTTTTTACATTGCAGTGTCTAAAGAGAAGTGTCAGAGAAGGGAAAAAGAAAGACAAAAAAAAAAAAAAAAAAGAACGGCAGCATCTATTTACAATCCCTATTACCCTTAAAAATAACTGAGAAAACTTTACTTTATGTCATGCTAAGCAAACCATACACCACAAAAATAGCACTATTAAGAAAAAATGTTTTCTTTACTTACAGTTAACGTTATCCCCCTAACTTTCTTTTCCCAAGGCATTTTTCTGAACATTAATGACATGAAGTAGGGCATATACTTTATAGTCCCCCACATGTCCAACAAATTCTGAAAAAGTCCAATAGTTCCAGATTTTCTTGTTTTTTCATATTTCACAAATATAAGTATTGCATTTTAATCCCACATTGTTACTAGTTTTTTTACTGTTCATCTCCATCTCCAAATTTCTGCCTCTGTTTCATTTCCAATGTACTCTCAATTCTTCTAGTAATCTATTGTGTTCCTTTTGTTCTCTTCAACATTTTCCTTTGAAACAGTGGAAAAGGTTTCTTAGGTATAGTCTCTCTCTCTGGTCTTTATTACAGAAGAACAAGAAGCAGAATCTACTTCTGTTTCACAGCTAACTTTTTGTTGGAAAAACATTTGTATTTCCTCCTTTGCATGTACTTCATCAACAAATGAATTTGTCCTCGGGGAAAGAATACTTTGAAGACAGCTGGGTACAACAGTTTGAATCTCACAACTGCATTTTGACATTCCCTGAATAGTGGAAAGAATTTACTTCTCTCCTGCCTGGTAAACAATGAGTAATCATTCTCCACAAATCACTCTGCTGTCTCCCACTTTTAGTATTTTGTCCTTGTGCCACAGTTTTGTCAGAATCAACTCCTTCTGCTGGTGTAGGATTGCATCTTTACTATTAATGGCCTAGGTTGCTTTCTCATAGCCAAGTTTGCAGCATACACATGATGTGCCTTTTCAACTAACAACTCCTGCTGTGGAATACCAGTCCAGTTGCTAATTTGTGCTTTCATAAGAAGTCTTTTCCTTCCAGCTTCTCTGGTATAGCTGAAAATCTCAGGTTTTCCCTATGTTCTCTGTAATTTAATTATATTATTTTTTGAAACATCTCTTCCTGAGCAGTCTCGTATTCAGCCAGTCTTTTCTTCATATCAACCACTGATTTTTGCAGCTTTATCACTTCATCTGACTATCTGTTTAAAGCTTCTTGCATTTTCCAGCGTTTTATTGTTTGTGTTGATACTCTCCATCAGGATTTTGTTTATTTTAACCAGGTCTGTGCACAGTTATCTTGTATCTTCCTGTAGGTTACTGGATTTCATGTCTGGAGGTTGCATTGCTTTTTGCTGAACAGCTGCAGAAGTTTCCCAGTCAGTGTTTCTTCTTCACTTTTTGTAGCTGATTTTTCCAGGTGCTCTGTATTTCTTTTTTCCTGGCATTTAGGCATACACTTATTAGCCAGTTACTGAAATTTACCCATAAATGCAAAGGTCTACTGGCCTTCTCTGTAGAGTTTCTGTTTTCACACTGGGAGAGCTAGAGTTAAGCTGTTACTCAACATGCAGCCATCTTGGATGTCCATAAATGTAGATGTTTGCGTAAGATCACTGCTGCAGTCATACTCCCACCCACTCTTTCCACTTTTTGGATTTCGGCATACTGGGGCTGGGGTGGCTACCTGGATATCTTTGGTGTATCTTCCATATCTGTCTCTTTTGCAAAGTCATGTGTCTTCTGGGGTCTGGGTGCTTAGAGGGGATCCAGCATTTTACTGAGCCAACATCCTGGGAAGTAGTAAGTTTCTTACACAGCTGTTTTTTTTTTCTGGTCGTCACATTTATTCATCAACTTACACTATTATTATAAAATATTAAGCCAGCAACAAACAGATGGACAGACAGACACACCTTATGAGAGTGGTCTCCTTTGAAACTGAATCAACATCTAACTAACTGACAGTCTATATAAAAATAGTAGTCTTTAGGCTATGGTATAAAATAGAACAGTGTGGATAAAAGAAATATGTCTAATGGCTTACCATATAGTATCTGATTTGCTAAAACTTGTAATATTGACTTAATATTTAGTTTATTAGAATTTTACAAGCAAATTAATAATATCTTGTAATTGTCCATCTCAATGTCTGTCGATGAATCCCCAAAATTTTTCAAAACTTCATTATATGATTGGAAGCATATTGGCTAATTATGGATGTAAGAAGATTCACTTTCTCTGGCCATCGTGAATTAGCCAATGAAGTCACAAAAAGGAGTCTTTTTCTTCCTATTCAATATGTTCTTCCCATTCATCTTCTTCCTCAGTGGATCTCAAATAAGCTATCATTTTACAGAAAGTTTTAATTTCCATTTCCTTTGTAGTATAAAAAATAACTCAGATAGTACCTGCCTTCTATCCACTAGTGTTTGCATATTAGTAAATAATTGCATTCAAGTCAAAAATACCTTTAAGACTGTTTCTACCATCAATATTTCTTAATCACCTCTGTGAACTGTCATCTCTGTTGAAGAATAGTTTTATAGAATCATGAACCATAAACATGAGTCAGTCTTCCAGTATATGTTTCCTTTATGGATGCCAAGTTGCCATAAGACTTGCTTCTTTTTATGCCAAGAAATAAACTGGCCCCATATAGTCTGAGGCCTTCCACAGTGTCACTCACTGGTACATGTAAGCCTTCTTAATATGTTGTCAATTACTTCAGTCCAGTCACAAATACCTCTTCCTTATATTGCAATTTTTCACCTGCTCTCTGCTTCAGTAGTGACATGGTGTCATATTGCTCCAGTTATCGGTTTCTGATTATTCTATGTTCTTGGCATATCAAACTAACAGTCACATTAACTGCCTTTCGTAATGCAGAATCACATCAGGTATAATGCTCACATATTCTACCCAGTGCCTGAAACTCAGCCTTTTATCTTCTTCTTCTTCCTTGTTGGACCAAACCAAACCCATGTGATCAGCAGCATTTTCTACCTCCATTTCTAAAATTACCTCTTTGCCCATTTTTATCAAAGTTTCAGTGATCATTACACTCACAGGATTCTCATGGGTTTCTTGTAGGTTCAGGACCAAAGGCCATCTAAAACACTGACTCATTAAACTCAGTATTATAAATTTCATCACCCATCCATCCATCAATTGAAATTAGACTTAAAACTAGCAATACTAGAGGACAGCTGGTTATCAACAGATATTTGATTCTATTACACAGGAATAGTTTGAGTTATAAATTTACTTCCCAAAGATATTTTACTTGTTGGAATATCAAAGTTTATATGTCATACCTATGACCCCCTTACATTATTAGAGACAGAAATATTATAAACAACCTGTAATATTTCATTATTAAAGATTTTATAAGCACTAATTAATTTACCCCTAATATATCTATAATGATGTGAATATAAATGCAAAAGTCAGCATTTTTCTTGATAAGGTAAATGTTATCTGAAAGAATTCTTTTTCTAAAGTTCCTCAGTACTGTCTCAAGTAAAGAAAATTGATTCTTGCTATGTAAACTAGACATGCTATTGTATTTCACTACTGGATGAATGTATATTTTATTTATGTTTATGAAACTAGCTTAGTCTCTTAGAGAGAGAAAGAGATTTAAACATGCAGCCCATAAGATGAAAAGTATGTTTCCTAATGTTATTTACTTTAGGTAAAAAATAAAAAAAAAATAAAAAAAAAAGAAAACAGATGAAATGAATATTCCTAAATTCTTGTAATTGTTAGGGTTATGTAAGAAAATGTAATTTAAAAGTAAGGTAGGTGTGGGCACTGACTTTCCGAAGTACACTGGATCACAGTTATCACAGTTATTTGGGCTGAAGTTTAAGTTAACCTCCTTAGCCCAATTTGAAAATTATTAATGAAATCCAAATATTTGCATATAATCCTTTTTGCAGTCTAATATAAATCCTATCTTACAATTGTCAGCACATTTTACCTGCCAACAGTGTTTACTGATTGGACTAGATGATAACACAAAATTAAACAAGAAAGGTCCTAGCACTGACCCCTGAGGAACTCCAGATGACACAGGTTTATAATCAGAAAAATGTTCTTTTATTGGGACAGACTGTGTATGACTGATCAGCGAAGAAATAATACACTTAATCAAAGGTAGATTAAAACTGTATTTCTTCAATTTTTTTTTAACACCTTTATTGAATTATCACTTGTGACAGACACGTTTACATTTATAGAAAAGTAATCAAACTGTATTAACAAGTTAAAATTAGCAAACATTAAGGTTCACACATATTGCTATATATCATATAACCTAAGCAACATTATATAAATTATTCAATACTTGCCCCTTTTTTTAAACAAGAAACATCTTTATTAAACCATCACTTACGACATAAGCAATCATGCATTTATATAAATGAAAACAAACCACACCAATGCAATCCTAGGTGCAAGCATTTTACATCACAAAATGTACTGAAACACTCCCGGTTGCAAACATTATACATTACTTATAATCTACCCAATCATTTCAGTCAAACATTACATACAAAATTTATGTCTTGCCTTCTTTTAAACCTCATTCCTCCCCCTGTATGTATTTTTCCCACAATTCCCATATTTTTCCTTTGTAGTTTGCTCCTACCTTTTTCTAAAGATCTCAGTTCCATTTGTTTTATCTCTGTTACTATATTCACTTCTTCTAATATAGTTGGTTTAGATTTTTATTTCCATTTTCTAGTAATAGCTTTTTTTGTCAGCCACCATAATTAGAGAAAGCAAGGCCTGACCATGTCTAGGCAATTCCGATTCTGCATCATAGCTCAGAAAAATATTGTCTCCCTCGTCACACCAATCTGCCCACCTGCATCTCTAACAGTGATCCTGCAGGGAACCTTAAAGTCCACCAACTCATTGAACTCCCAGAAAGTATGTTATGAATTACCTCTTTCTTCCTTGTCATACCTCCAACATCTGCTATCTACCTGAGGAAAAATTCCCAGAAGTGTACTTGAGGTATAAAAATATCTATGTAAACATTTCCAAGCAAAAATCTTAAATCTTCTAGATTTTGTTGCATATTTGGAAGACATACACATATTCTCCCATTGTTTCTTTGTGAATTGCTTATCAAGTCTCTTTTCCCAAACTTATCTAATCTCCTCTGATTGATTCTTATAGTTATCATGCAATGTTTTATATGCTCTGCTAATTATTCAGTTTTTAACGGAATCTTCTGTTCTAGATCCTACTAAAACCTCTACTAGTGCTGGCCTTTCATTTAGGACCCCCTAGTTCTTTCTCTTTAGCTATACTCTGATATCAATGCTTGATAGAGAAGGCAATTTGTAACGTGGAGTACAAATAAATTCTTGGCATCTTCTCATTCTACCATCTTTTCCACTCTAGTTATTTGCTCCCAATACCTTGGTTTCTTTCCCAGTTTTCTCCATAAATTCCAGCCACCTCTTGCCCATTGTTTATATCCCTAATTGCAGTTATTCCTATCAGCAGAATCACCTTTCTCCAGGTATAGTTCTTAGAATACTTTCTGCAACTTTATGGATATCATATTCTATATGATTATTGTTATTCTCCTTAAAGGCCTGCATCCAAAATCACAGTCTCCCCTTGTTTCTTGAGCTTCCCCCTGTTTCAACATCATCCCTTTCCACTTTAAATTATACTTTTCTGCTTGTGCTATGTATAGGAGCCTTAACTGTGTATCTCTGAAATACCCCTTTGTATTTCTTCAGTGTTTTAAAGATTGAGTTATGATAAACAGTGTCAAAAGCTTTAGGCAAATCAACATAGATTATACCATCTGACAATGAATAGTCTAAAACCAAAATTACTTGGTCATAAAATTCCACAAGATTAGTAAACGAGGACCTTCCAGGACTAAACCCATGGTGGTGTAGATCAAGGTTATCTAGGCAGCTGTAGAGTCCAACAATAGTTTTAATGATACGCATTCAAAACATGTACCTAAGATTGAAGTAAGGCTTATCGGTCTTTAGTTAGATGACTCATCTTATCTCCTTTCTTATAAATTGGAGAGATTATTGATTTTATTAATAATGGTGGAATGTTACAATTTTGTAATAAAGAAGTATAGTATATAAAGAGTGCAAGACTAGTGTAAGTTTGTTTTGTAGTCAATGTACTAATGCTGCTGGTATTAAGTCTGGAACTGTTGAAGTCCTATTACTTGTTTTCTTTAATACATCTGATATTAAGCCAATAGTAATAAACAGACAACTAACATTTGAAGTTGCCACCAAGTTCAAATTAATTACGGTGACCAATGTTTGTGCTGAACTTAAGGAAAAACTTGCTAAATTTTTCAGCTATTATTCTAGGTTCTGTTTCAATTTTTCCATCAATAAATATAGAAGATATTGAGACTTTATCAGATGTGAATAAATTGAAGTATTTATAGATTTTTATTGGAAAAGGAGCATGACAGTTCCATTTCATGCTTCATTCTTTTATTTTTCAACTAAATCTTGAATTTTTGGTTGTTGGATTCAACTTTGTGCTAATTCCAGAAGTTGAATTAACCCTAGACTTTTGAAATAATCTTTTCTTTCTTTCTTTTGTACAATCTATACAATTCAGAATCCCACCAATGTGGTAATTCATTAGTTTTGTAAACCTTTTTTGAGATGGTTTTCCATGGTTTCACTTGAGTGTATCCACCATCATACTTTTTATTAACCTACTCATAGCAATTCACTGATTTAATTTTCACTGTTGCAAATTCAAAGTCCAGATCATGGAACTTGTATTTTTTAGTAGAACTTGGTAATATTTTGTGACCTAATAGAATACTTAAAGTAATAGAACAATAGTTCAAATTACTCAGAGGAGGCCCTACATGGACTTCAGTATCATTGGATGTGCTATTAGTTACTAATAAGCCTAAAATATGATCACCTCTTGTAGAACTATTAATGAACTGATTCACATTTAAGTGTGCTAAACAGTAAAAAAAAAAATCAGTATCCTGTTTCTTATTAGATGAATAGTAGAACCAATTAATATTAGGATAGTTCTTGAGACATATAAGAATAACAAGGTTATGAGTAAAATAATACTCAAGAAGTTCAATCAATTCATTATGGGAGTTAGAATCAATTTATGTTTTCTTGTAAGAACATAGTCTAATAGCACTCATTGTGGATGCAATGTGTATATATCAAGTAGTATTATCTTTAAGTTATAGTTAAGCTCTATTATTTAATAAAGATAAACCATTCTTTAACAAAAACAATATTCCACACCCATTTCTTGGTGGCCTCAGACACTTTACCTTTGTATAACCAGGAAAACTCAATTTAGAATAGTCCCAGACCTCAGAAGAGCTAAAATATCAAACTTCCCACTCATGACTATAAACTACACTAACCCTATCAAACTCACCTTAACATTATCTTTACTTACACCAGTCTGTACTTTTGTGTATACAGTAATTGAAGGAGACATCTAACCTTTCAAAGTACTCCCATCATTCTGATAATTTAACACTTGCCTAGAGGGCTCATACTGTAGAAGGCACTTGGAGGAGTAGCTAAAATTTTCAGGCAATTTCATGATCTTCTTGTAAGGCTCAAACATCCCAGTTTTCATGTCACTATTGAAATATTACATTCATAATCAGTGACCACAATCAGATACAGGCCAAATGGGGGATTTAATTGCTTTTTTTCCCACTGTGTAATATCTGCCAGGATGCCTGAGTCATACCCCAACTATCTGCATTTCAACCCTTGTGCTATTTTCCTTCTGGTGAGTGATTTGTTTCTGCAAAAATAAGAAAAGGGAGCAATAAGTAACATGAAAAATAAAGGAGAGACAACCCCTTAACAGGAAGTTGTAAAGGTTTCCGCTCCCCCTGCTGAATTAAGACAAGTATTCAACCTACTTTTTTGAAGGATGGATATCTTCTCAACTTTACGTCATAATTTTAAAATAACTATTTACTAATGGCCTTCCCAGCATACACTAACAGAGTAACACTGCATTTCCAAACAAATACAGAATGGAGTACATGATACAATGAATGATAGATGGCTAAGGTATTGGCATAACTTAAGCTTTATTAGCAAACCTATTAGAAATATGAAATATAGCAGCCGTTTAAGCACAATTCAAACACATCATCACACCTCATCACAAAGGGTTTCTCATCCAGGAAAAAAGAGATCATTGTTCCCCTCTACTCACCACTCATTAGATCCATTATAGAGTACAACGCCCCTTTTGGTAAGTACCTCACAAAACATCTACAACAACTGGAAAGGCCACAGAAATACCTCACAAAGAGGATTACTGACCTCAAACAGATGCCCTATGCAGACCGTCTCAAAAAACTCCAGCTTTACTCCGGTCGCATATCGCCTACTCAGAGGCGATCTCTGCCTAATATGCAAAGCTATGTCAAACCCAGGGCTGTTGGACATGCTCCACGTAAAGAAATCCCAATCCATCCGAGTTACATGCTCTAGGGACCTAAACCTTGTCACCACAATAAACAGAACATGCTGGAGGGATAAATTCCTGTCCCAGAGACTTCCCATACTCTGGAACAAGCTACCTATCTATATCAAACAAAGCTCCTCATTAGCACTCTTCAAGAAAAATCTTGATGATTGGATGGGAAATAGGAAATTCACCCCGAGGATCACTTCTGTGGCTCTGCTTGACAGGGGCACAGGAAAATAATTTTCTTGAGTAGCAAAAGCCAGGGTACCATTTGGCCCTAGGGCCAATAGCCTAGTACCTACCTATGAACCTATGAACATTAAGGATCTCTAAGCCACTTTCTTTTTCTCCTATTTTTCTTATATCTGTGCAGCTCCTGAGAAGGCTGTTTATACTCATGGGAGTTGGGAGGCATATGCAGTCTATGCAGCCGTCCTCATTTTTTTTCAGAAGAGGAGTGCCAGAACACTGACTTCAGTGTGTGTGCTTGTGCATGTGTGTGTGTATGTGTGTGTGTGTGTGTTTGTGTGTGTGTGTGTGTGTGTGTGTGTGTGTGTGTGTGTGCCTGTGAGCATGGGTGAGTGCACTTATGTGAGTCGTGTAAATGCATGTGTGTAAAAGTATGTGTATGCGTGTGTATATGTGTTTGTGTGTATGTGCCTGTGAGCATGGGAGACTGCATGTATGTGAGTCATGCAAATGCATGCGTGTAGAAGTATGCATATATAAGAGTGTGTGTGTGTGTGTGTGTGTGTGTGTGTGTGTGTGTGTGTGTGTGTGTGTGTGTGTGTGTGTGTGTGTGTGTGTGTGTGTGTGTGTGTGTGTGTGTGTGTGTGTGTATGCCTGTGAGCATGGGTGAGTGCACTTATGTGAGTCGTGCAAATGCATGTGTGTAAAAGTATGTGTATGCGTGTGTATATGTGTTTGTGTGTATGTGCCTGTGAGCATGGGAGACTGCATGTATGTGAGTCATGCAAATGCATGCGTGTAGAAGTATGCATATATAAGAGTGTGTGTGTGTGTGTGTGTGTGTGTGTGTGTGTGTATATGTATGTACGTGTGTATGTGTGTGTGCATGCATCTGCGCTCTTGTATTTCTGTCCTTGCATAACTCAACAGTTTTGTGAATGCATATCTCTCAATTGTCCCTGATTTTGCAGAATGCCCCTGCTTTTTTATTGTATTTTTGCCCTGTCCTTCATACAATTTACTGTGGGTTTCTGACAGGTCAATAATGCTAGACATTAGAGTTTCATGCTACTTGTTTAGAAATACATGCTGATGCAAAAACTGTTGTTCTATTAAGTTTTTAAGTGAATTAGATTAATATTTAAAAATTGTCCCTGCTTTTGTTTCGTGACTATTGGGATGCATAATTATTTATTGAACACTGTCTGACACTTTCACTGAACAAAAATTAGAGTTTTTTGCCAGGGGGCAAGTCCACCCTACACCTCATGCGGTAGGAGACCCCCAATATCCCCCAACTTATATATCATCTTCATGTTTATAGAACAGTAGAGGGCAATTCCACTCTTGTTGAATGTAGCTTTCAGTGACAAGGCCTTCGCTCTGTTGTCAATCAACCAAACAGTGTTCACTGAAAACACATGTTCCCCATTAATGTAGCATTGTCCAAAATTCTTTTCTTAACACTTTTATTAAATTATCACTTAAGACATAGGCAAACATACATTAATAAAAAGGAAAACAAACCATATTAACATTTTTAAAATACATTATGTATTTGTTTTCTTTATTTATAACAACTGTCATTCACTTCAATAAATGATTTATTAAATTCCTGCATCCCCTCCTTCTCCTGAACATTATCCTGCATACATTGTTCCTACCAATTCACTTTATTTCTATATAATTTTCCCTGTCCTTTTCCTAAAGGTTCCACTTACAGGTATTTTACCTCTTTTACAATACTCCGTACTTTAAATACAGGTTGGTTTGTATTTTGATTTCCATTTTCTAGAAATTGCTTGTTTGGCAGCCAGTAGAATTAAATTTAATAAGGTGTTCCTGTGTCTAGGCAATTCAGATCCTGTGTCCCAGCTAAAAAGAATTATTTCCTTAGTTAAAGACATTTCGTCCTCCCACACCTATATTCAGAATTAAGAAGTTGAAGGTTATTCAATGAACAATACCTGTCAACGGTACCTGATTTTGTAGAACATCTCTGATTTCTGCCTCACGTTTTTTGCCTTGTTCATGACTTTCTGGTAAATCAATGAGAATTTTAGAGAAGTCAGTAATGTCAGGCATCACAGTTTAATGTTTCTTATTGTCCAAAAAATGCATGTTTTTGCAAAATCTGTTGTTCTAACCTTTTTAATTTGAATTACAGTAATATTTAAAAATTACTCCCGATTCTGTCCAGAGTTTTTTATGACTGTTTCCAGAATTCTTGTTTTTTATGTTTAACACGTTTATTGGATTATCTGTTAATTCACATACAAATATACATTTATATAAAAGAAAACAAACTGTGTTAACATCTTCACAGTTATAAATATTATAAATCACATGCAAGCTTTTATACAATTATCAGCAATCCAACAATATGTAAATTGCTCAGTTTCTGCTTTCCCTTAACCTCACACCTATTCGAAAACATTATTCTGCATGTATCGTTCCCACAGTTGCAATATTTTTCTGCATAGTTTGCTCCTTCCCTTTTCTAAAGATCTAATTTCCAGTTCTTTTATCTCTTTTACAATATTAACTACGCCAAATACAATTGGTTTAGACTTTGATTTCCATTTTCTAGTAATTGCTTTTTTTTCCGGCCACCAGAATTAAACTTAACAACGCCTCATGATGTCTAGGCAATTTAGATCTTGTATCCCAGGTCAAAAAAGTAATTTTCTTAGCTACACCCATTTGTGTACTAATATTTCTGACAGAGTACTCTGTAGGTAATTTATAAAATCTGCCAACTCCCTACACCCCTAAAACATATGTTCCTATTTACCTCTTTCCCCATCACACCTCCATCATTTGCTATCTACCTGAGGAAACATTCTTCGGAGTCTGCTTGGGGTATACAAATACCTATGCAAACACTTCCAAGCAAAAGTCCTAAATCTTCTAGACTTTTCTGTATGTTTGGGAGCAATACATACATCCTCCATTTCTTTCCTTGTAAATTGCTTATCTAATCTCTCTTCCCAATCTTTTCTAACCTCCTCTGATTGATTCCTACAGATATTGTGCAGTATTTTATATGCCCTACTAATTATTACGTTTTAACTGCAGCTTCTGTTCTAGATTGAACTATAAACTCTACACCTAGGAGTTCCCTGTCCCTTTCTTTTTGCCTATACATTGATATCAGTCCCTGATAGGGAAGGCAGTCTCTAGCATGCATTCCAAATGTCTTCTTGGCCTCTTCCCATTCTAGTAACTTTCCATCTTTAGTTATTTGATTCCAATACCTTGGTTCCTTTGCCAGTTTTCTCCAGTAAATTCCAGCCCCCTCCTGCCTCATCTCTGTAGCACTAATTGCTGTCATTCCTATCAGAAGAATCTCAGTTTTCCAATCTTGTGTTGGCTTACTTCTTAAAATACTTTGTATTACTTTATGAATATATATATATATATATATATATATATATATATATATATATATATATATAATATTCTGCATGGCTGTTGTTATTTTCTTTAAGGATCTACATGAGCGTTAAATGTATAGTTCTAAAATATCCCTTCAAATCAAATAATCCTAAAACAGCTTGCTCTATTGGAAGGAAAAGTTCATCACACTTTACTTTTTCCTTCTTCCTCTCCTAAATAAAATCCCTCTACTCTTTATTAATTACTATCTACAACTTCTCATCTGTTTGATAGAAATGTGCCTGATCTGTACATAAAAGTAAAGGGACTAAAACATTTCCACTGTTTGAATCTTGTTATCCATATCCATAAACAAGACTTCCAGTTTTTCAGGTTTTGTATTATATTTTGTTTAGTCTCTTCCCACATATCCATAGCTGCCATACTAGAATCCTTTTTAACCCATACTTCTAAATATTTCATTTTATCATGTCCCCATAAATATGGGTACCACATAACCAGTTCATGGGTGGGTATATAGTTTACAGCTATAGCCTTTGATTTGTCTTCATTACTTTTATATCTCCCCCCCCCAAAAAAAAAAACAAAACAAAAAAAAAAAACTTGAAACTACTTCAAAATGTTTCACAACAGGGAGATGTCCTTTTCTGGTTTCATCAAGTACAAAATAATATTGTCTGCAAATAATGCCAGCTGTCCTTGATTACCATACCAATTATATCCTTGAATTTCTGAGTTCCTTATATTCTTTGTTAATGGCTCTAAATAGGATAAAAAAGGGGAAAGAAGACACCTCTGTTCAGACACAGCTTATCAGAGAGGAACCATCCCACTTTAATTTTTGCCTCTATTCCCCTCACATATCCTCTTAATTAACATTTTCATTGCGTCAGGGAATGCCAATGCTTACATTGTGGTACACATAAAATTCCAGATTTCCCTGTCAAATGCTTTCTCTGCATCAAGACCCATGAACAGTAACTGTATTTTCTTATATTCTGCTTCTCTCTGGATCATCATTGTTCTGTTAATGTTGTGAAATGTTTGCCTCCCCTGCACAAAACCACACTGATTCATACCTATCAATTTTTGCAACCCCTTTGCCATTCTTTTAGCAATTATAGACATAAACACTTTATAATCATGGTTTAAAATTGAAATGGGTCTATATGAAGCTGGGTCCAATGGGTTGTTACCATCTTTAGGTATTGCAGACACCAGAAATGTACCAAGCAAATTCCATTTAGTGCTGACACGCTCTTATTGCTACCCCCACTGGATATCTATCACTTAAAAATCAACAAATCTCACAAAAATGCTGACCCCAAAGCACTTAATAAATGTAAGCAACATTTTCAGCTGTTCCCCCTAAAACTATTAAAAATATTGTTTTGGATTAGCAATATTGCTTCTGTTGTTAAAGGCATTCATTTTGACAGTGGTAGACAATATGACCTGAAAAAAGCCATGTTGATATGATGCTCAGAAAAAAAATGTACTCAATAGATTACAAAGAGTATGCCTAGCTACACCCTTGAAGCCACCACCATTTTCTTACATCTGTTGATGCTTTTAAAATACTGTTAAACAAAATCATCCAGACGTCTATCACTTTCTTTCCTCTTAGCTTCCAGACTTCCACAGGAATATCATCTATTCCTGGAGAATTTCCTGCAGATTGATTATACATCACCATGTTTATCTCATCACTATTTCATATTCCTATTTTAACTATTAATTGCTGAGCCTCATCTACCTCTGACTTTGGCATACTTAAGACTTCCATAAATATTTTCATTTGTACTTTTTCTTGATTTCCACATTCCTCCACTTTATACAAATTTTCACAAAATGTCTGACATATCTGTAATACATCTACAGGATTTCTGTATATTTTTCTTGTCATATACTCCCTATGTTAGGCAACAACCCTTTCTACTTTCTCTTGCCTAAGTTGTTGTGCTAAGAGATTTTGTGCTGTCTGGATGTCAGCAAAAAAGAAATTCAGAGAACTTGAAAGAAAATCAACCAAAAGAGGTGATGAAAAAACACCGACTGGGAAGAATTCTGCAGCTGTTCAGCAAAAAGCAGTGCAAGCTCCAGCTTTGATGCAAGACATGACTTCTAATAACCTAGAGGAAAGAAATAAGTCAAATGTACTCATAGCTGATTAAAATAAACAAAACACTGATGGAGTATATCAACTCAAATAACAAAAGGCTCCATAAAATGGAAGAAGCTTTAAACAGACATTTAGATGAGGTGATAAAACTGCAAAAATCAGAGGTCAAAATGAAGAAAAGACTGGCTGAATGTGAGACTGCTCAAGAAGAGATGTTTCAAAAAATAATAGAATTAGAGCATGCATGGAAAACTTGAGATTTTCTGCTGTACCAAAGAAACTGGAAGGAACAGACTGCATTAATTTTATGAAAGCAGAAATTAACAACTGGACTAGTATACCACAGCAAAAGTTGCTAATTGAAAGGGCACATCATGTGTATGCTCCAAACCTGGCCATGAGTAAGCAACCTAGACCTTTAATAGTAAAGATGCAATCATGCCAGCAGGAGGAGTTGATTCAGACAAAACTGAGGCAGAAGGGCAAAGTGGTAAAAGTGACAGACAGTAGAATGTTTGTGAAAAATGATTACTCATTGTACTGCATGCAGAAGAGGAATACATTTATTCTACTAATCAGGGAGTGTTGAGAAGCAGGCATGAGATTTAAACCACTGTAGGCAGCTATCTTCAGAATATTCTTTCCTGGATGGACAAAATAATTTTTTGATGCAGAACATGCTAAGAAGGAAATACAAAAGTTTGCCCAACAAAAAGTGAGCTGTGAAACAGAAGGAGATTATGCTTCTTTTTTCTGGTAATAAAGACCACAGAGAGAGACTGTGTCAGCGAAACCTTTTCCAGTATTTCAACAGAAAATGCCTGAGAGAAAGAAAAAAGCACAAGAGTTGACAAGAAGAACTGAGAGTACATTGGAAAGGAAGCAGAGGACATATTTGGGAGATGGAGATAAACAGGAATAAGACCAGCAACTCAGAAATTGAGATATAAATGTGGGATTATAGAGCACTAATTATATTTGTGAAACATGACAGAACAAGAAAACCTGGAAATATTGGACTTTTTTTTACTTTTTATACTTCTAGGAGATTAAAGCATATGCCCCACTGCATGTCATTAATGTTTGGAGCAACACTTAGGAGAAAGGAAGAGAAAGGAAAGAGTTAACTCTAAGTAAAATAAGCTTTTGTTCTTGACAGTATTATTTGTATAGTTCATGATACCTGCATGCTATAAAGTTTTCTCATTTATTTTCAAGTGTAATGGAGATACTAAAATAAACAGGTGCCCATGTTTCTTTCCTTTCTCTTTCTCCTTATTAAGTTTTAAGAAATATAGGCATTGCAATGTAAACAAAAGCAGAAAAGAGTATGATACAAGAAGAGTGCTGTGCTTTTTTCTCAGTCTTGCATAGGGGAGTGATTAGATTGAAGTTCTTGGCTTTATCTAGTAACACGTTTTAATGGAAAGCAAATAAATAAAAAAGAACATTGAATATTATAAAGTTCACCTCTAGCAAATAAATAAATAATAAATAAATAAATAAATAAATAAATACTTGTAGAAGCAACCCTGTATCTGGTTATCATATCTCCATGGAGGCAATCTGATAAAGAGCAATTAAAATGGTTTTCTTTCAATGGCTAAGAGATACTGTTTTCTGAAAGCATTCAAATGATTTTTTCATTCTGGGAGAGCAATAAAGAGAAGAAAAAAAAAAACAGACAACACTTAGTAAAAGCACAGGATGTACCATTCATCTTAGCATAGATAACCTTTCTTTTAGGTTAACCCAAGTATGTGAGTGTGGGTGTCAGTTTGGAACAGTTGTTCCTTTTAGGAAGGTAAAACTTCAATATACAAGATGTACATAGTTTTGTGCGTTAATATTAAAATAATATTAAGTTACTATGTTTTTGAGGTGCATTGGGGTGTATATGTTTTTTTTGTTTGAGTGCTTTCAATAAAACAAAAAGGTTTACTAGTTACTTTAATGTGGAGTTCATTGTCCTTTTTTTGTCTGAAGAAGTTGGCGCAATGACTCCTTCGAAAGCTCTTACTATTAAAGTGACTGTGTTTGTATCGCTGGCTGGTTCGTGTTTAACTAAAAACAAAAAGGTTTGTAAGATGGGACATAGACTCAAATGGATATGACAAAAAACAACTGTATAAAAGATCAACCTGACAAACATTAGTGTGTGCATGTAACACAACAGCTGGAACTAGATACTTAAAAAAACTGTTACAAATAAATGGTGGGAATAATAACTTTTGAACATAATGAGACCTTCAATATTATCTTTAAATGTTAATAGTCTCACATATATATATATAAAAAAGAAAGAGTAGTGAACTTTATTAAAAATGTAGAGTGCAAATAGTTATGCCACAGGACACATTTGGAAAAAACTGAATATGTGAATTTGATAAAGAAAGGTTTTCATGATGGTTATTCAGAGGAATACCTGTGACAAAGGAAAAGAGGAGTACTTATATTAACTGCAAGAAGAGCTCCAATAGTGACAGAAGAGGATAAAAAGATAATAATGTTAGAAATGTAGTACTAAGGGGCTACTGGCAAGGGAATAGGATTACACTGGCATGTATTTATATTCCATCTAAAACTGCTATAATGGAGCTTAAGAAAATTCTGGGAGAAATAATCAGTTTTCAACAGTGAATATTATTTGTAGGCGGGGACTGGAATTTGATTTGCAGCAGTGAAGATGTATCTGGGGGAGCCTAGAAAGGAAAATATAACAAAGGATAGATTTTAGAAGAAATGTATAAAAGTATTTGGCATGGAAGATGTGAATTCAGTAGTAAGAGTTCGGAGTGAATTTACATATTATTTCCCAAGACTGGGCTAGGCTAAACAGAACTTACATATCACAGAAACATGTGCATTTAATTGAAAGCTTTGATACACATCTAATAACTATTTCAGATCGCGTGCCAGTAATAACTAAAATAAAAATGCAGGGTAATGAAATAAAAATGAGACATTGGCACGCTCCTACCTATCTCTTGAAAAGAGAGGAATTTAAGGAATGGGCAGTGAAAATTATTTGGGAGTTATTAGAGAAGGCAGAAATTTCTTCTGAAAATATAACTAGGGAATGGGATAAAATTAAAGTAGAGTTTAAAAACAGGGTAAAAATAAAAGAGAGATATGGTTAAGAAGCAAGAAGAATTATTTAGAAGGAGTGACAAATGTTGAAGTATATACTGTTTTAATCAATAAATTAAAGTATTTTGTTACCAGAAAAGCTACTCTCTTATTCACTTCCAGTAATTTCAGAATGTATTGTTTACTGAGGTGCTTGCACTTGTACCTTTTAATTTTACACTCATCTCAGCAAGCAGTGTTCGGACCTCTCAATTTTTTGCCTTCACCTTTATTTAGTCTATTTTCATGGAAACATAAAAACAAAAAATACAGCTGCCCTCGGCTTCAGACATCTCAAATGGCACTGAAAACTATATATTACATTGTGGGCTCTCATTTTTTTTTTAAATTCACTTGCATTCAAAAAAATTGTAATTAGATTAAGCCAAGGGCATTAACCCAAATATTCGCCTATGCAAAAGTGAAAGAAAACATTTAATTTCTACATATATTATAATCAGTACACTTTTATACCCCACCCCCCACCCCTACAGTCCAATATTACAATCTTTTGACTTAAACATACTTTTGTCCAGCCTTTTTTCTTTTTTACCTTGTTGTTGTTGTTTGTCTTTTGTCTTTTCCCGGTTAGGGGTCACCACAGCGGAATTCCAGTCCGCTAATGATTGGGAGTTGGGTTTTATGATGTCGAGTTGCCAGCCCGATGCCCAACCCTCAACGAAGGCATGCCCATTCAACACATGTCTTTCGAATGCCCACTGGACCACGGGGAGGACATGCAGACTCCACACAGAAGGCACTCCCAACCCAAGCTGAGAATCGAACGGGAGAACCTCTTGCTGTGAGGTAATGTATACAATTCTTAAAACTGAAAAAGAAAAAAAAAATATGTGTTGACTTTATTATTTTTATCACATACAACAATCAATGAAAATACTTTACTATATAACAAGCAATTTATAACATAAAATGTTTTATATAAATACTGTTATGGACAATAATTGTTTTACTTACAATCACTTTTCCCTTTTTCTTTTATTTTTCATTTTAGTGCTCTTCCAAAAATGAATGACATGAAGTGGGGCATATGCCTGTGAGTCCCCCAAAATGATTAACAAAGTCAACAAAACTCCAATCTCTCTCATCTGCTTTTTCTTGTTAAGCTATAATTCACAAATGTTTTCCTTTATAATCTCACATTTATTTATTATTTTCAGTTTTGCTGGCCTTCTTCCTGTTCATCTCCATCTCCCAGCCCCAGACTCCAGTTCAAGTCCAAGGTACTCCGTATTTTTCCTGACAACTCCTGTGCTTCTTTTTCTGTCTTGCAAGCATTTTCCTTTGGAACATTGGAAAAGGTTTTACTGGCAAAGTCTCTTTATGAGCCTTACCATCAAAGAATGAGAAGCAGAGTCCCATTCTGTTTGATGACACACCCCTTGTTGGACAAAATTTTGTATTTCCCTATTAGTCTGCTCTGCATTATCAAAAATGACTTTGATCCTCCAGGAAAAAATATTCCGAAGACAGCTGGATACAGCAGCTTGAATCTCACACCTGCCTCCTGGCATTCCTTCATTGCTGGGATAAATTTGCTTAGCATCTGTCTGGTGTAGAGTGAATAATCATTTTCTACACTCTGCTGTCTCCAATTTTTTATGCTTTGCCTTTCTGCCACAGTTTTGTCTGGATCAACTTTTTCTGTTGCTATGATCACATCCTTAATAATACAAGTATTGGTTGCTTTCTCATGGCCAGATCTTGAGCAGTCTCATATTTATCCAGCCTTTTCTTCATTTTGACCTCTGAGTTTTGCAGTTTTATCAACTTATCTGAATAGCTGTTTAAAGCTTATACAGTTGTTTTCCAGCCTTTTGTTATTTTAGTTGATATATATTCCTTCAATGATTCATTTATTCAATTATTTATTTTAATCAGCTCTGAGCTTCTTCTAAATTCCTGGAAGCCATCTCTTGTACCAGATCTGGAGCTTGAACTGCTTATTGCTGATCAGCTGCAGGATTTTTTTTAGTCGCTGTTTTTTCTTCACCTTTTCTAGTTGATTTTCTCACAGACTCTCTAAGTTTCATCTTTGGTGGCATCCAGGCAGTATACTTACTAGCCAGTAAATGAATTTTACTAAAACAGGCAGAATTACTGGCCCTTATTTATCAGTTTCTTTTTTCACACTGGGAGAACTGAAATTAAGTTGTTGATCAGTGTGCAGCTATCTTAGAAAGCCTATTTCAAGAATTGTTGAACAAAGAAGTTCAGAGGTATGCAGGGAACTATACCTCTCAGCTGTCCCTGATTTTGTAGAACATTTCTGATTTTGAATCATATATTTTTCCACTGTCCCGATTTTCTGGTAAATTACTGAACGTTATTGACAGATCAATAATGATAAACATTAGAGTTGTGTGCTTCTTATTGCTCAGAAAATGCATGATAATGCAAAACCTGTTTTTATGATAACTTTTATGCAAATTAGAATAACATGTATAAAGTGACCCTGATTTTGTCCCCCATTATTTTTGGCTATGTGTGTAGTGCTTGAGCAAAGAAGTTGAGAGGTGTACAGGGGCACCCCTCCATGTCAATTATGATGAAAGTAAATAGAAAAAGCATGCCAATTTTGCTGTGGTGAGTGTCTACTGTTATCACTGTCCAAAGTTTTATCTGGCTTCCTGTCACAACTTATTTATTTATTTGCATTCTTGTGTTGAGTCTTAAAAAGCAGCCATGGACTTTAGCATTCTCTCAACTGTCCTTTTAAGGGCACAAGAGAGGCAGTAAGGGTGGGTGTATTTTATTTAACTAACAAACTCCTTTAGTGCATAAAATCTGCTCTACAACCAGACGTGAAAGAGGATGCATCTCATGTAAACATGAGAATGGAAAGACATATTTAATGTCTTTTCATGTTAGGAGTGTTGGGCAGTGGAGGACTTTATTTAAAATATTTAGTGTCATTTTTAAACACTGTTATTACATTATCACTTAAGGCCTAGGCAAACATTCACTAACAGAAAATAAAATAAAAACATTTTAACAATTTTCATTTAAATACAATATACAGCAAATATATTTTCTTTGCTACTGTCATTCCTTCCCTTAAACCTCACTACTCCTCATTTCCATAATATCCATTTACAGCTATATAATTTGCTTCTGTCCTTTTCTATAGATCCCTCTTCCAATTCTTTTATCTCTTTGGTAATATTTAGTACATCAAATGCAGTTGGTGTAGACTTTGATTTACATTTTCTAGTAATTGCTTTTTTGGCAGCCAGCAGAATTAAATTTAATAAGGTCTTACTATGTCTAGACAATTCAGATCCTGCATCCTAACTCAAAAGAATAATTTCCTTACTTACAACCATTTGCTCACCGAATATTTCTGACAGAGTACTCTGCAGGGAATTTTTAAAATCTCATTATACAACGACCCCCCCCCCCATTAATATTCAAAAACATGCACGCTGATTGGTCAGCGTGCACATTGTAAATCCGAGGTATAGCAATGGAAAAAGGTCCGGTTGCCCAGAATTTTTCCATTACTATAACTCTTACAGCAACACTGTCTCGCTATGTTAAATGAGTTTAACATAGCGAGACAGGTTTAAAAAAAGCAACAGAGAGTCTCAGTTTCTTTTTTTAAAGCTGTTTCGCTATGTTAAACCCATTTAACATAGTGAAACAGTTTGTAAAAAGCAACGGAGATCTTGCTTTCTCTGTTGCTTTTTTTCAAAACTGTCTCTCTATTTTAAATGGGTTTAACATAGCGAGACAGCTTTAAAATAAGCAATGGAGATTTCCGTTGCTTATTTTAAAGTTGTCTCGCTATGTTAAACCCATTTAACATAGCGAAACAGTTTGTAAAAAGCAACGGAGATCTTGCTTTCTCTGTTGCTTTTGCCCACAGCTCTGATGTACTACATAGGCGTACGCATGCGCAGTACATCAGAACTGCCGCAGAATACCAGACAGCTGAGGAAGGGCATCAAGGAGACATTATACAATGCCATTATTTAAGAAAAGTAATTATTTTTTTTCTTAAATAATGCCATTGTATAATAGCAATAACCCACTTCTGGGTGTGGGTAATGCTGGATTTACCCACGGTTGGCTTTGTTTGGCCACTCGGGCTTTGCCCTCGTGACCAGACCACACCAACTGTGGGTAAATCCAGCATTACCCATACCCAGGTGTGGGTTATTGCTATATTACACTACCAAAACACATGTTCCCATTTACCTCTGTCTTCTCCATCACACCTCCAACAATTAGTTTTTACCTGAGGAGAAATTCTTTAAAGTCTGTTTGGGGTATAAAGATACCTACAGTGGATATAAAAACTTCACACACCCCTGTTAAAATGCCAGGTTTTTGTGATATAAAAAATTAGACCTCAATAAATCATTTCAAAACTTTTCCCACCTTTAATGTGACATATTACCTGTACAATTCAATTGAAGAGCAAACAAATCTGTTATGGGAAAAAATATTTAAAAAAAAAGTACAATATGCTGGTTGCATAAGTGTGCACACCCTTAAAATAATACTTTGTTGTGTGTGCACACCCTTAAAGTAATACTTTATTGAAACACCTTTTGATATAATTACAGCATTCAGTCTTCTTGGGTAGGAGTCTATCAGCATGGCACATCTTGACTTGACAATATTTGCCCACTCTTCCTTGCAAAAGCGCTACAAATCTGTCAGATTGTGAGGGCATCTCTTGTGTACAGCCCTCTTCAGGTCACCCCACAGATTTTCTATTGGATTTAGGTCTGGACTCTGGCTGGGCCATTCCAAAACTTTAATTTTCTTCTGGTGAAGTCAATCTTTTGTTGATTTGGATGTATGCTTGTGGTCATTGTCGTGTTGAAAGATGAAATTCCTCTTCATCTTCAGCTTTCTAGCAGATGCCTGAAGGTTTTAGGCCAAAAGTGACTGGTATTTGGAACTGTTCATAAATTCCCTCCACCTTGACTAAAGCGCCAGTTCTAGCCGAAGAAAAGCAACCCCAAAGTATGATACTGCCACCACCATGCTTCATAGTGGGGATGGTGTTCTTTTGGTGATGCGAAGTGTTGTTTTTGTGCCAAACGTACCTTTTAGAAATGTGGCCAAAGAGTTCAACCTTGGTCTCATCAGACCACAACACATTTTCCCATGTGCTTTTGGGAGACTTGCAAATTTTAGCCAGGCCTGGATGTTTTTCTGTATAAGAAAAAGCTTCCATCTTGCAACCCTACCCCATAGTCCAGACATATGGAGAATACGGGAGATTGTTGTCACATGTAGTACACAACCAGTACTTTCCAGAAATTCTTTCAGCTCCTCCAATGTTGCTGTAGGTCTCTTGGCACCCTTTCTGACCAGTTTTTGTCTTGTCTTTTCATCAATTTTAGAGGGACTTCCAGTTCTTTGCATCGTCACTTTTGTCCCATATTTTCTCCACTTTTTGATGACTGTCTTCACTATGTTCCATGGTATATCCAATGTTGTGGAAATTTTTTGTACCCTTCTCCTGACTGATACCTTTCAACAATGAGATCCCTTTGATGCTTTGTAAGCTCTCTGCGAACCATAGCTTTTGCTGTAACAGGCAACTGAGTAAATGTCAGGAAAATCCTACTAGGACAGCTGCATTTTATTTGGGGTTAATCAGAGTCTCTTTAATTGATGGCAGGTGTGTACCCAAGCAGACTGAATGCTGTAATTAAATCAAAAGGTGTTTCAACAGAGTATTAGTTTAAGGGTCTGCACACTTATGCAACCAGCGTAGTGTACATTTTTTATTTTTATATTTTTCCCCTAACAGATTTGTTTGTTTTTCAATTGAATTGTACAGATTATAGGTCACATTAAAGGTGGTAAAAGTTTTGAAATTATTTATTGTGTTCTCATTTTTATATCACAAAAACCTGGCATTTTAACAGGGGTGTGTGAACTTTTTTTGTCCACTGTATGTAAATACTTTCAAGCAAAGATCCTAAACTTTCCGGACTTGGCTGCATACTTGGGAGTCGTACATATTTTTTCCCATTGTTTTCCTTTAAATTGATTTTCCCGTCTCTCTTCCCAATCTTTTTTAACCTCCTCTGATTGATTCTTATAGTTATCATGGAATATAATTATTTCTTTTTAAACAGCTGTTTCTGTTCTAGATTCAGTAAAAAACTCTACCACAGAAGGTCTTTCACTTAAAATTCCCGTATCCCTTTCTCTTTGCCTATACTCTGGGATCAAGCTCTGGTAGCGAAGGCAGTCTCTTGCCTGCAATCCAAATGTCTTCTTGGCCTCATCCCACTCTTTTACCTTTCCTGCTTGAGTTATTTGCTCCCAATATCTTGGTTTCTTTGCCAGGGTTTTCCAGTAAATTCCAGCCCCCTCTTGCCTTTTTTTGTACTCCTACTTGCAGTCATCCCTATTGGCAAAATTACCTTTCTCCATTTTCATATTGGCTTAGATCTTAGAATACTTTTTGCTACTTTATGAATAAAATATTCTGTATAGTTGTTACTATTTTCTTTAAGTATCTGTATCCAAAATCCCGCTCTGTCTCTATTTTTTGAACTTCCCCCTAGCTTCATCCTCATCCCTTTCCACTT
Organism: Protopterus annectens; assembly: GCF_019279795.1. Lineage (NCBI taxonomy): Eukaryota > Metazoa > Chordata > Ceratodontiformes > Protopteridae > Protopterus > Protopterus annectens. Next base: position 482,620,580 of record NC_056742.1, on the reverse strand, counting down.
TGAATTCTAACCTTCTGCTTGCGTTATGTATATGAACCTTAGCTGTGTGGCTCTAAAATATCCCTTCAAAGCAGGTAAGTCACCTTGTTCTATTGGAAGGATCAACATACCCCACTTAACACTTGCCTTCCTTTCTTCCCAGATAAATTCTTTCAATTATTCATTAATTATTGTTTGCAAATTCTCCTTGGGTTGATACAAGTATGCCTGACTGTATGCAAGACTAAAGGGACTGAAAACATTTTCACTGTTTGTATCTTACTATCCATATCTATATCTATATCTATATCTATAAATAAGAGTTTACCGTTTCTCATGTTTTGTATTATATTTTGTTTATTTCTTCTCACGCATATCCTTAACTGCCATAACAGAAGCATTTTAATCCATACTCTTAAATACTTCATCTTATCATGTCCCCATAAATATAAGTATTGCTGAACCCATTTGAGTGTGGGCACATAATTTATAGCTATAGCCTTTGTTTTATCCTTATTAATTTTATAACCTGAAAAGATTTGAAACTGTCTCAAAATGTTCCACAGCACTGAGCTGTCCTTTTCTGGATTTATCAGGTACAAAATAATATCATCGTCAAACAAAGCTAACGTATCTTGATTACCATTCCAATTATATCTTGTATTTCTGAGTTCCTTATTTTCTTTTCCAGTGGCTCTAAATATAAAGCAAATAACAAAGGGGAAAGAGGGCATCCTGCCTGGTTCCTCTGTTCAAACACAACATATCTGAAAGGAGCCCTGATCCTTCCTTCATATATATCCTTCTAATTAACTGTATTATTGTATCAGTTAATGCAAATGCTTCTATTGCCCTACTCATGAACTCCCAGGTTACTCTATCAAATGCTTTCTCTGCTTCAACACCCACCAACAACTGATGTATATTTACATTCAGGTTCCCTCTGGATCATCATTGTTATGTTAATGTTATCAATGTTTGTCTCCCCTCTAATCCATGTCTATCAATTTTGGGACCATATAATATATATTGTAGACTGAAACACTTTAGAATCATGGTTTAAAATTAAAATGGGTCTATATGAAGCTGTGTCTGAAGCATCTTTGATATATTCAGGTAACACAGCCATCACAGCTTTCTTCCTTGCATAAAATTAGGCCTGTTAGTAACAGCCTGCATTTCATTGCTGGAACCTGTGTTCTGAGAGACTGCTTTTCAATTTATCTGGAAATATACAGAGCTAAGTATATTTTTTTAGTTTTAGGGTTTGTACTGTCAATTGTTGCTTATAGTTTTTCAGATCTCTACTGAAAGTGTTTTCCCCACCTCCCCCTATTTTCTGCTGTGTCTTCAGTTGGTATAACTGTTTTTTACAGATTGTGTGTTATCTAACTCAAGGATCACTTGCATAAAATTAGACCTGTTAGTAACAGCCTGCATTTCATTTCTGGAACATGTGTTCTGAGAGACTGATTTTCAATCTATCTGGAAATATAGAGAGCTAAGTATATTTCTTTTGGTTTTATAGTTTATACTGTTAATTGTTGCTTATAGTTTTTCAGATCTCTGCTGAAAGTGTTTTGTCCCACCCACCTCCCTATTTCTGGCTCGTAGTTTAAATTTGGTGGCTTTTGGTTGCAGTTGCCCGCCCCACTGTAGATTTGATCTGGGACACTCCCCCAGTCCCATTTCTTTACCACATTCTACCTAATAAACTCCTTCTGTGCTTGCATTTAGTCCTTTTTAATTTAATTGCATTTTTAAACTGTGATTGGTCTAATATTGCTACATACTCAAGTGTGCTAGCTTGCACTGCATGTGAATTGTTTCTACTGCTGTTTTAGCTACTTTTCTGGAAAAGAAAATACTGTAAGCCTGTTTCCTACCTTTCCTGTAACTAGTGTACTCCGGATACAGATTTACTGTATCTAGGACTGTATGTAAGCTTCTGAGCCCCCCAAGCCTTTCTGTGTTGGAGGGAAGCCTTCTAGCTTATTAATGGGAGTGGTAAGCACTAGGTAACCTGTCTACCACATAAGGAGTGGTTCTGGCCTAGAAATTGTAGTTATTGGCCGTTTGGGCAATCTCTTCCATCGCTCTCAACTTTCTGATTTGAAAGCCTGCATTTGCACTTGTTTCTGTCCTGTAACTCATCTAGTGCAGATACAGATTCTTAGTTTTAGCACTTAAATTTGCTTATTCATGCTCAGCACTTGTTCAGAACTTGTAAGCACTAAATAAGCTACTAATTACTATAGCACTCAATCTTCCTCATTACCTAGAGGAAAACAGTTTTTGTACTTACTTTTCTCACTTGCTTAGAGAAAAACAGCTCTTGTACTCACTTTCCTCACTTATCTAGAGGAAAATATTTTTTTATTCAGGCATGTCCAAGGGTCAGCACCCAATTTTCTCTCCTGTCTATCTGATGAATCTGGGCATCTTGAGGCAATGTAGAAATTGCCTCATGTACACAGACAACCCTCTCCTCCTACCACCCAACACTACAACCTGTGAGAGATGCACTTATCTAGCCAAACTGGAGGTAAAGCTCTCTCCAACCAAGACTGAACTTGACAGTCAAGAGGAGAAGGTAAACATTTGCACCATACCACACTCGTCACATAGTCTCACTAAATCTATACCACCAAAATCCACACATAGTAGCACAAAAACATTCGCGGAGGCTCTCAATAATAATCTGTCTAAGCAACAGGGACCGCCAAAGCAGAAACGCAAGCAACCTCCATCCCCCAACACAACCCAAATGACACATAGCCCACAGACTCAGTGTGCCACTCAACCACAGCCAATAAGGCAATACAACACACCCAACACACTAGTCATAGGTGACTCTATAGTCAGGCACACTGATGTCCCACTCACCAGGCTAAACAAGGAGAAGGTTACTGTCAGCTGCCTGTCAGGTGCCAGGATCCGCCACATAACCCACGCACTCAGGTAACTCCACAACAAGTGCAAATATGACTCTGTCATTGTCCATGTTGGTGTGAATGACCTGAGACGTACCTCCCTGGACTACATGAAAAGAGACATGGAAGAGCTCTCCGATCTTGTAGCCCAGGCAGGTATGACCCTAGCCCTGAGTAGCATTCTGCCATCACCCAGAATGATACTGCAGTACAAGGACAAAATGATTGACTTCAACAATTGGCTAAGCTTCTGGTGTGATTCTAAGGGGATCCAGTATCTGTCTGCTTGGGATGACAGACCATGATGCTTTGCCATAGATGGCCTGCACCTGTTGTCCCTGGGATTCTGGATACTGGCTAAGGCTCTTGCCGCCCTTATAGTGCCTTTTTTAGGCAAGGTTCAAATGACAAACTCACCACCATAACAGGAAGAGGCAAGCGAAAACTGAGGGTAATGCTACTCAATGCTAGAAGTCTAAATCTCAAAATGCACTCACTCGAGGCACTACTTAAAATGGAGAACATCGATATCTGTGCAGTAACTGAGACCTGGTTCAAGACTCCAGAGAGCACTCCTGCACTACCAGGCTATAACTCATACCACAATTTTCGGCCATGTAACCTGGACCGAAACACCAAAGGTGGAGGTTTGGCCATATTCATTAAGGATTATCCACACCTCCAGGCTAGTTGCTCAGCATAATGCATTCGAGGTTATCCAAGTGCAACTAACTCTGGGCAAAACTACAATCCAAATTGTAGCTTGCTACAGATCCCCCACCATGCCCCAGGATTCCCACTCCTCTTTTCTTGATGTACTGGAAAATATTAGGGTTCAACCAAACACTCTAATAATGGGCGACTTCAACTACCCCACCATTAACTGGGAAAACTACTTGTGTGCCAATTCCTTAACTCAACACTTTCTGGAATTCATAAACTCCAATGCCCTGGATCAACTTATCCACACCCCCACCAGGGGCAATATTATCCTAGACCTAGTCATTACCAACATGAGTGACTGGTTTTCCACACCTGAAGTCAACTCCTCGTTGGTCCGATCCGACCATAAGCCAATCACCCTCGATATCCACATCCCGCCCCCAACCCCCATTAAGGAAACCACAGTAAAAAATTTCTCCAAAGCCAACTTCATGCTTCTTAAGACAGAAGTGGTGAACTTCATGACACCCATGCAGATGGACAATACAGTTACAACTGCTGAATCCTACACAAATGAACTCTATAAGCACTTACACGAGTGCATGGATCGTGCTATCCCAAACAGAACCAAGACGCTAGCCTCCAAAAAAAGGAAGCCAATCTGGTGGTCCCCTGCCATAAACAAACTGTACAACAGAAGGAAGAAACTGTTGCAAAAGAGAGTAAAATCCCATGAGTGGAGGAGCTCCCTGGTCAGCTTCAGTAAGAAGCTGAGATCCCTTATAAGATCCTCCAAAGCTAGCTATGAAAACAAAATTGCCACTAATTCTAAGGACAACCACAAAGCATTCTATAGCTATGTCAAGAATCTCGATGACAACAAACTGGCTCCCCACCTAAGCACCATGTTCAATAATAACCTCACATTAGGCTTTGTGCCCACTGAATGGCGCACAGCAACAATTATCCCACTTCACAAAGGGGGAGCCACCACTGATCCCGGGAACTATCGCCCTATTAGCCTGATGATCCTGGTCTGCAAGGCCATGGAATGTATCATCATGGAACTCATAAACAAAGACATTGGTAACCTCCAAACTCTGGATCCCACCCAGTTTGGGTTTGTGATAGGCAGATCATGCCTCCTGAACCTGATTGACTTCTTTAAGGCAGTCACCAAAGCTGTAGATGTAGAAGTACAGGCTAACACAGAAGGCCTCTGGCTAATGAAGTTCGCAGATGACTGCAAACTAGGAGCCATAGTCAAGTCCCCAAATGATGTGGACATCCTACAGAAGAGCCTCGTTGAGACAGATGCCTGGTGTCAGAGCCATGGCCTCAAGCTCAATGCTAAAAAGTGCAGTGTCATCCCCTTTGGTAAAAACTCTGTACCCATGAACTACCACATAGGCAGCAATCTACTTAACACTGAATGTGTGATAAGAGACCTTGGGACCCACGTGGACAGTAGTCTCTCCTTTGATAATCACATCGCCACAGTAGTCAGGAAGTCCTTCTACATGGCACACCTCATCACAAAAGAGTTCTCATCCAGGAAAAAAGAGGTCATTGTTCCCCTCTACTCGACACTCATTAGACCCATTATAGAGTACAACGTCCCTTTTCGAATGTACCTCATAAGACATATGCAGCAGCTGGAAAGGCCACAAAAAGTACCTCACAAAGAGGATTACTGGCCTCAAACAAATGCCCGACACTGACCGTCTCAAAAAACTCCAGCTTTACTCCATAGCATATCGCCTACTCCGAGGTGATCTCTGCCTAACATATAAAGCTATGTCAAACCCAGAGCTGTTGGACTTTCTTCACCTAAAGAAATCCCAATCCTACCAAGCTACATGCTCTAGGGGCCTACACCTTGTCACCACAATAAACAGGACATGCTGGAGGAATAGATTCCTGTCCCAGAGACTTCCCATACTCTGGAACAGGCTACCCATCTATGTCAAGCAAAGTTCTTCATTAGCACTCTTCAAGAAAAATCTTGATGACTGGATGGGAGATAGGAAATTCACCCCGGGGATCACTTCTGTGTCTCTGCTCGACAGTGGTACAGGAAAATAACTTTCTAGGCTTATGTAGGCCCTTGGGCCGATAGCCTAGTACCTACCTATGAACCAAGTTGTTGGTGTGTCCCTTCCCTTTTAAAATACTGTTAAACAAATCTTCCAGATCTTTATCACTTTCTTCCTTCCTAATTTCCAAATGTCTACAGGAATATCATCTGTTCCTGGGGACTTTCCTGAAGATTGATTACACATCACTGTTTTTATCTCATCATATTCCATCTTAACTGTTAGTTGTTGAGCTTTATTTCCATCTAACTTTGGCGTAATTATGTCTTCCATAAATATTTCCATTTGTACTTTCTTGATTTCCATATTTCTCTGATTTAAACAAATGTATAATTATTTTTCTTGTTATAGGTTCCTGAAGATTGGCAACAACTCTTTCAATATTCTGTTGCCTAAGCTGTAGTGCTAAAAGTTTTATTATCAAAAAATAGTTCCTTAACTGCAATATTTCTAAATTCATGCATATTATCAAGATACTCCCTTACTTTCTCTTTAACACTCTGCATTTGCTTCTCTTCTTGTTCTGTGAGATTCCTTCATAACCATATCTTTCTTTTTTATTTCAACCTTATTTTTAAACTCCATTTTTATTTTATCAAGGTCACTAGCTATAACTTCTGAAGACATTTCTGTCTTCCCTAATAACGCTAAAATAATTTCCATTACCCATTTCTTAAATTCCTCTCTTTTTGACAAGTAGGTGGGAAAGTCAGGTGTCTTATTTTTACTTCATTACCCTGCATTTTTATCTTAATTTTTACTGGTGCATGATCATAAATAGTTATTGGATTTGTTTTGAAACTTTGAATTAAATGCACATGTTCCTGTGAAATATCATTTCTTCCTAGTCTAGCTAAGGTATTGTACCTTGGGGAGTAATATTTAAATTCTGTCTGAGTTTCTACTACTGAATTCATATCTTCCATACCAAATATTTTCATAGATTTCTTCAAAAAGCTACCATCTTTTGTTATATTATCCCTTCTAGGTCCCCTGATACAGCCTCACTATTGTAAATCAAATTCCAGTCCCCACCTATAAATATTTCCTGCTGAACGCTGATAATTTCTCCTAAAAGTTTCTTAAGCTCAATAATAGCAGTTTTTGGTAGAATTTAAATACATGCCAGTGTAATTCTCCTCCCTTGTCAAGAGCTCCTTACTACCAAAAATCTACCATTTGTGTTTTTTTCCCTCATCTATCACTATTGGAGCCCCTCAAGCAATTAATAAAATTGCTCCCCTTTTCCTGTGTCCTTAATATTTTGCTGAATATCCATTCTGAGATCCTCTTTTTGGGAAATTCACATGCTCATTTCTTTCCAAATGTGTCTCTTGCAGCATTGCTATTTGCACTCTGCATGTCTTACTATAATTCAATAGTCTTTCCTTTTCATCTATACCTGTAAGGCCATTTGCCTTCCAGGATAATATGGACAGCAATGTCATCATGATAAAAAAGTTATTGTTGTTCCCACCTATTGTACATAACAGTTTTTTAAAATGTGTATTTCCAGCTTTTGTGTTACATGCATATAATATATAAATTTATATATATATATATATAGGTTTACTATCAAAATTGAGTAGGACAAAACAAAAAACGTTCATTGCATCGAACCACAACACCGAACACGGAACACTGACTGTATTACTTACAGTTAGTTTTCCCCACTGTTAATGTTCTTCTAAACATTAATGATGTAAAGTGGAATATATTTTCTTTTAAACAATAAAGATATAAAGTGGGGTATAGCCATTTCAGTCCACCCTCAAGCTTTGCAAAGTCAACAAACATCCAGTGTTTTTGAGTCACCTTTTCTTGCAAAACCATAATTCAGAAATGTGATAAGATGCTTTACAGTCTTCTATTTATTCATTAATTTCAGAGTTATTAGTCTTCTTCCTGGTCATCTCCATCTCCCAACACCAGACTTTGGTTCAAGTCAAAGGTACTGCTGATTCTTCTAGTCAACTCCTGTGCTCTTTTCTGTCTCTCAAGCATTTTCCTTTGGAACATTGTAAAATGTTTCACTGGCATAGTCTCTTTCTGAACCTTGCCATCAGAATAATGAGAAGCAGAGTTCCCTTCTGCGTGATGGCTCACTTTTTTCGTGGATAAAGTTTTTTTATTTCCTCCTTAGCCTGTTCTCCATCAAAAAATGACTTTGATCCTCCAGGAAAAAAATGCTTTAAAGACAGCTTGAATCTCACACCTGCTTCTTGACACTCCGATTGCTGGAATAAATTTGCTTCTCTTCTGCCTAGTGTACAGTGAATAATCATTTTCTACAAACATTCTGGTGTTTCCACTTTTTAATACTATACCCTTCAACCACAGTTTTTTCAGGAACAACTCTTTCTGCTGGTATGATTGCATCTTTACTAATATAGGTCTTGGTTGCTACCTCATTGCCAGGTTTGGTGCATACACTCAATGTGCCCTTTCAATTAATAAATTCTGCTGTGGAACACCAGTCCAGCTGCTTATTTGTGCTTTCATAAAATTAATACAGTCTATTTCTTCCAGTTTCTGTGCTACTGAAAAAAAATCTCAGGTTTTCTCTTTGCAGTTTGTCTTTTAACTCTTATTTTTTAAACAGTTCATCTTGAGAAATCTCATATTCAGTCTGTTTTTTCTTCATGTTAGCCCCTGCTTTTTGCAGTTTTAGCAGTTTGTCTGAATGGCTAGTTGAAGCTTCTTATATTTTCTAGCCTTTTGTTGTTTGAATTGATATATTCCTTCAATGTTTCATTTATTTTAATCACCACTAAGTACATGTGATTTATTTTGTCCTGTAAATTACTGGAAGCCATCTCTTGAGCTAAAGCTGAAGCTTGACTGCTTTTTTCTGAACAGCTGCAGAATCCTTCACAGTCAGTTTTCTCTTCACCTTTTCTGGTTGATTTTCTTTCATGTTTTCCAAATTTCTTCTTTGCTGGCATCCAGGCAGTCTATTTCCTAGCCAGTAACTGAATTTTACTCCCCCCAAGCAAAACAAAACAAAACTTTTTCAATGGCACTTCTTTTTCTCAGTTTCTGTTTTTATACTGGGATAGCTAAAGTTATGCTGTTGACCAGTGTTGCAGGCATCTTGGAAGTCCCTAAATATTTAGTGTCTTTGACGTTTTTATACAATACTGGTTATATCTGTTGTGCTTTTCTATTATTGTTTATGTAAAGAATTGCTGAAGGGGATCAGTCATTTTTCATAGTTGCTGACAGCCTTAGAGTTTTTTTTAAATTAGCCTTTCCAAAATGGACCAGATGGATGAGTTTTGTTTAAAGTATTTAATTTCTAGAGGCTATTTAATTGTTTTCTATGTAAAATGTTTGGTTTAAGTTCTGTGGGGTTTCCAAAAGAACTTAAGTTGAATGGAAAGAAAACTGTGAAGTAAAAATTAGCACAAGATGTCCACATAAAGACTTACAGAAAGTGTTAGTACAGACACACTGAGGATTGAAATAGAAGAATACAAGCATTTATGTGTGGGATCTCAGACAAAGCCAAAAACAAACAGTGAGTAGTAAAAGTGAAAGAGATAAGAAAATGCAGAATTCTAAATCTGTTTTAGCCCAAAGGGAATCAGACAATGGAGAAGTTAAAGCAGAAGGAAACCTATGCCTGGAACTAATCCTTGTAGAGGAAGAAATAGGAAACGCTCCAACACCAGTTTGTTTAGGAGAGGAGGTTATACATTCCACTAGAAGACAAGCAGTGAAAAAAAGTAACCATGACTAGGAAGAGTTCAGGTAATCCATATAAACTTAAATAATCATGGTGGACAGATGATACTTTGAGTAAGGCAAAAGAGAGAGAATATTACCAAGGCAGTAGGGGAAGATAGAGAACAACACGTTCCAATTACTCCTTTCCCTTATTTTGATTTAAAAGGTGATCTCTTATATAGAGTAAGTAAAGATGGTGAGGAAATTTTGCATCAGTTGTTAGTACCAAAATCTTCCAGACATTAGCAATGAAGTTAGTCCATCATCACACGTTAGCAGGTAAAAATTAAGGCAAGTGTGTTAGCCAGCTTTTTTTGCTCAGGTTTCATGAAATAAATAGAAAATATTTGTGCTTGTTATCTAGATTCTAGAATGCCAAAATTTCGCAGCCTATCCTGGATTTAAGAGTCCATTGATTTAAGTGCCTGCGACATTAGTGCCAATTGAGTGCATTGCTATGGACACCGTGGGGCCACTAGTAAAATCTAGTAATGGGTGTGAGTACATACTGGTAATAATGGGCTGCGCTACAACATTTCCAGAAGCTGTACCACTTTATAAGGCTAATACTAAGGCTATTGTCAGAGAACTGGTACTGTTATTCTCTACAGTGGGTATCGCTAAAGAGATTGCTGCTGACCTGGACACACCTTTTATGTCACGGGTACTGTATCAGTTGTGTCAGTGCTTTAAGGGTAAGCAGTTAAAAACATCAGTATGCCTTTTACAGACTGATGGCTTAAATGAGAGGTTCAATAAAACACTGATCTCCACATTAAGAAAAGTAACCGATAAAGTCCAGCTGTTATTTACAATTCTTGCTGTTTGCAATAAGAGGGTACAGCAAGCTTCAGCTGGGTTTACTCATTTTGAACTCATCTACCAAAGACATCCCAGAGTTTTTCTTCATATTACTACAGAGACTTGGGAAGAAGCGAAGACATGGTAGATTAAATCTGGTTATGTCCATAGTAAAGTACACATGCAGAAAGCCCAAGAGATGGGTCTATATTAGATCACCGAACGCTTAAAAAAGCAAACGGTGATTAATCAACCCAATGTAAGCAAAAGCTTACAATGTTGGACTGTCAGAACAGCAATTTTTTTCCAAGAGAAAAAAATCGCTGTTCCTACAAAAAAAAAAAATAAAAAACAAAACACGTTAAACATTACATTAAGTGGGGGGCTTCGCCCCCACACCTCCCACACCCCGCTACTTAAATATACAAACTCCGAGACCACACTACAGTGCCAAAAACAGCAAAGTAACGAAGCGGCCAAGCAAATTCTTTCCCAGGGAAAGAATTTGCTTAAAAGCCACTTAGATATTTTGCCGTTTCAGTCTTTTAAGTTCAACCAAGATGCATTCGGAAGAATGCATCTTTGGTCTTCTAATAGGAACCCCAAGAGATGCATTAATGAGTCAAAAATAATAATAATGCCTGACTTTGAGAATTTAGCCCAAGGAATTAGGTATTAGTATTAATACCCTCCACAGACATTGCATTTCTGGCTAAGCTGCAAGGACCCTTTGACATGACTGAAAGGCTAAATGCATTGAATTACACAATTAGATGCCTTTGGGGGAGCGTATCAATAAGACATTTATTTTTTGCTCTGGTTTCCTTTTTCACTTCCATTCCCAAGGCTGAGGGTTCTGGCTTTTCTATTTTTTGTATTGCTCAAACTTGGGGGGACTCCCTTTTGAAATGTTGGCACTCGAAATGTCAAGTGCTGAAAAAACAAAAAAAAAAAAAAGATGGAAAATCCAAAGAAGAGTGAACCTGGAAAATCACTCTTCTTCAGGGGGGCAAGCCACTCATGCATCTCATGCATCTTCCCATGTGGCAGGCAATCTCCCCCACACCCCTTGAACTTACATATACAATGCTGATTTCGGGACTCGATCTACGGTGTCCCAACATTTCAGATGGTTACTGGGATGAGCTACTGAGAGGTTACCATTATTCTGAAAGGACCAGAGTTTTTGTTATCCTAATTGCCTCCTCCAGCATAATAAATTACAAACCAGTAAGATGTCCAAACTATGAGGAGTGGTTAGATCATATGCTGTAACCCAGGTCCTTAGGGCAGCCACTCTTAATTTACTATCTCCCACTTCTTAGACCCCTGCGTTTTCTTCTACACTCTAGCCTCCATCAGAACTCAACAAGTGACAATCCGTCATGCTTCCTCTCCTCCAGGATAGGCACAGCCCTCCTCCCTACCTCGCTGTCAAGCACCCGAACTCACTAATCGAACTTGAGTTACCTGGGCCATAGTCAAATCTTCATCTTCTGTAATTGTCGTCAGCAAGGACATGCAAACCAGCATTAATTCTAAGGCATATTCTGCCTTTGGACCACCAGGAATATCCTGATAGAACTTACATTTACGTGTCACTCATTTTCAACTTAACCATGTAAATATTTAATATAAGAAGATGACACAACGTGAAACATATCATATTACCATTATTTTATTTTATTTCTTCTCCCTCATCTGTTAATTTACAAAACGTTAATCATAGCACATCGGAAAGCATTGTCAGTTCAGTTTCTCATAACAGGAATTAATAGCCATGTGCATTATCTAAGCTATTTAACAACATCACATTAACTGAAAATATTTAAGTGTCAAGCACTAATTGCATCTATTAGACAGCTTCAAACTCATACCAACCTCCTAGCTGTCTAACACAATACATAAGTAACACTGAAATAAAAAGGTAATATTAAAAAAAAATTAATTAACTCCTCTCCATTCATTTTTTCCTTCTGAGAGTGGGGAGGGAGAGTTGACATAATAATTAATATCCTTATCTGTCAGATTCAAAGTACAAGGTTTGAAGCTAGCCTATAATTATTAGCTAGACTTATAATAATTTGCAGACATATAACCTAGTATTTACCTATGAACTAATAATAAGTGAAGGCATTCAGACACAGCTTTGTAATCAATGTGCAGTATAATTATTAAGCCATGTTCCCCATTGAATACCACAACAACCTATGAAATGAATGTTTCCTAGACCAAGCTGGATCCTGGTAAACATTAACTCGTTTTAAGTGAAAAACACCTTCATAAGCTAACCTAATTCTAAATGTATGCCAGCACTTCAAAACATCGCAAACAAACCCAGAAACATACTGTACACCAGCTAGCTCCTGCAAAACTAAGCCAATGAAATGTCAGATCCATAAAACATTGATCATGTCAGGAGCAAGTATTAAAAAAGCTACTAAACAATAACATATACAAATGGATACTAGAAGACAACAGTGTTTGGGTAGCAATAATCATACTAACAAGATGAAGCTACAATCCGCTAGTGCTATTATGCTATTAGACAGGAGATTTAAAATGTTAAAACTGCCTTTAAAAGTGGAAAGTACTCAAAGTCTATTGAATGTTAAGATGCTAAAAATCTAAAAAAAAAAATAACTAGGGCATTAGAATATGACTATTAGAAGTAAAAGGGACAGAGCTAGACCATGGTCAGACAGGACACTAGACTGGGTAATGGACAAGGGGACCCCAACCATTTCAGTGATCAGACCTCTGATTCATAGCTCCAGGGTGTCTATATTACCTTATCAAAAAACGTCTTCATCAGATGCCTCTTCATCAACCAATAAACAGCAAACTCCCAAATCTCTGAATGCCATGAACAGCCACTTCAGCAAAATTTTCCCAGGGGAAAAAGCACTTGGCTGTCATTGGGAATTTGCCCTTTTCCCCACTGTAGTGCAATCTCAGAGTTGGTATATTTAGTTAGGGGGGGTGTGGGGGTGAAGCCCCCCATTTTGTAGGGTTTGAAAGTTGGTTTGGTTTTTGGTTGGCCAAGTGATTTTTTTCCCCTGGGAAAAAAATTCACTGAAGTGGCCATTCGGAGATTTGAGTATTCGCTGTTTATTGATCAGCAAAGAGGTGTTCGATGAAGATGCTTTTTGATAAGGTAATATAGACCTGCTCCAGGGACCTGTGCTCAGTCCTAACCCCTGGTCATGGTGGTGGTGGAGTCTGCATGCTGTCCCTGTGACTGCATGGACTTTACCTAATTTTGTCATAAAAATATCCAAAATTTACCCTTACCTTGTGGCTCATGAGGTGTCCAAAAAGGCTCTGAGAAAGACCAGTTAACTTTCTACTTTTAATAACTAAATAAAAAGATAAATACATGGTCATCTTCCAGTATTTACCTTGTATGTAAGCTGTTCACAGCTTTTCATAACTATAGAAGTAAATTATGCTGAACTTTGTATATGAGATGGCAGCAAAAACTGAGAAGAAAGAATTACAAAATTTTAAGGCAGACCTGTGATTAATAAACCAGGATAAATAACAGTCTCAGATTATATCAGGGAAACATAATGTAGCCAACTTTCCTGTGCTGTTAGAAGAATGACAGCAGTGACAGATTGAAAGGGCATCTACTGTATAGCACTGGTGAACTGCATTCAACCAGCAATCTAAGCACTGCAGGACCACAAAGTTATGAGGAAAGACTGTGCAGATGAAATTCTTTTCTACTGCCTCAGGGGCAGGGAGTTCTGCCACACAGTCATCTGCCCTCAGTGAGAATGTGAGAGCTCATCATGGACAGAAGACATTCAGCGGAAAGACTGTGCACATGCTTAGAAGTGTCTATAAAAATTCATTGAGGTGTTGACGGTGTTATGGATAATTATCCTCCAGCAACCCCATCTGTCACTCCTCCCCAGACACACACACACACACACAAACACACACACACACACACACACACACACACACACACACACACACACACACACACACACACACACACACACACACACACACATACAGGAGACTTAAATGTGGGGATGGGGTAAAAGGGGTAAATCAAGCCATGATGGACAATAGGTAACTGAATTGAGAAGCTTCAATATAGCTGAGGTACAGCAGGATGAATCCACCAACCAAGCAAGAAACAGATGGTAACAAGCCATCTTGGGGACACATTAGGTTCAGAGGATTGTTTAGTATGTTAAACATCATCATAAACATGCAGTACCATGCTACAACTAAAAGCACTGGCTACAGGAAGGAGGTCATCCAGTGACTTATCTTACAAACCAAGCTGGGGCACTACTGTGTATAACAGCTATTTCTACAATGACTACAAGGCTGAGTAATAGTGAAATGTGGCCATGTCTAGGGAGAAGATGTGATCAGGAAGGAAGGCAGTTGACCAGTGTCAGGTGGGGCATGAACAATTCAGGTGAGACATGAACAGTGGCACTGATACAGGGTCAAAACAGGAGACACTACAAAGAAAAAGTCATATACATACAAGGCAAGGAGAAGGTTATTACTAGAGAAGATTACGGAGATAGGAGATAAGCAATGACATTTCAGGAGGGGGCTGGCATGTTAAGTTTTACAGATCAGATTATAACTGTGGCTAAGGAACGTTGCTAGTAAGCTGTGTACCCAATAAACTATTCATAATCAACTTACTTAATATCTGATCAGTAAAGAACATATTTTCTTCATGTGTTAAGAGAAACTAAAAATAAATATGTGACCATAACAGGCTCACCTATATAAAATAGTTCAGGTTCTTAGAACTATTTTATCATACTAAACAAAGCTCATGTTCAGAGAGTCCAAATTCCAAAATTATGCAAAAATCAAGTATTGAAACCAGTCATAAATTGTACCTGATGCCTCACAGCATGAAAACAACCACGTGCTTATTTCTAAAGAAAATAGGGGGTTTATTTAAATCAAGCTGGTGGATTTTTTTTTTGAAAAGGCCACCAAAGCAATGGATGAAAGCAAAATGGTACACACTGCATACCTCGACCTGGCCAAAACTTTTGACACAATTCCTCATCAGGGATAGTAGAATAAATTGTGAATAAACCCCTGTGTTACCTGTTGGATTACCAGTTGGCTCATAGATAGGACTTGGAAAATCAAAATAGAGGAAGTTACCTCCGCAAAGAGACCAGTCACTAGTGGGGGTCCCCTAGGTTTCTGTGCTGAGATCTTGAGATCTCTCCTGTTTGGCATCTACTTTTCTGAAGTAAAAGCAAATATCAAAGGGCTCTGTCTGACTAACTTTGCAGATGACTTCAAGCTGGGAGCAGTCATTGAATTCTCAAATGACTTTGCCATCCTGCAGGAAAGTTTGCCACAAATAAATAACTAGTGTCAAAATCATGGACTGAAACTAAATGCCAAAAAGCACATTATTGTCTCCTTTGGGAAGTCGTCTGTCCCAGGAAGCTACCACATTAAAAATATCCCCCTGAGAACTGACCCAGCTGTTCGGGATTTAGGAACCTATGTGGACAGTGACCTCACTTTTGACCAGCATGTGTTCACAGTCATAAGAAAACCCTTCTATATTGAAGAGCTTATAAACTAAGGGATTATGTTTAGATCTAGGGATGTCATTGTCCCCATTTACTCTGGCCTGATTAGGCCAATCATCAAATATAATGCCCTCTTTGGCATGTATCTGTCCAGACACATGCAACAACTGGAACTCCCACAGAGACACCTTACTAAAAGGATACAAGACCGAAGCAACATGTCTTATATGGATTGTCTCAAACCCTGTCACTGTACTTAGTATCCTACAGACTGCTAAGAGGTAACCTGTGTCTAGTATACAAGGCATCATCCAACTCAATACTGATGGATTTACTGCACATCAGCAAGTCAAATGGCATTAAAAAATGTTGATCTAGGGATATAAATGTATTCTGCAACATCAACAGAACAGTTTAGAGGGACAGGTATATCTCACAGAGGATACCACTGCTATGGAACAGTCTCCCCATCCACATAAAACAAAGTTCAACCCTGTCCATATTCAAGCACAACTTGAATGTATTGATGAGAAACAGAAAATCTACACCCAGACGTCCCCTTTGCTACTAAATGACATAGGCAACTCCAGAATACTTTATCCCATGCATAAGTCCCCTCAAATTATCTATGGTATGATCCCAGTAATTTCCATTGGGGTAATATATAACTATCGACAATGGGATGGGTAAATCCAGTCCCTAACCAAATGGGATAGTTAGTTCAAGCACAAAATTGGTTTAAAATGGCCCTCAAGGGTAGTTAGCTTAGTACTTACCTAGGAACCTGTGAACCTATGAACAATAAGACACTCAGCACACACAAACTGAAAGATGAAAAAGGGGAGTGAATTACTGTGTGACAGTCCCATAACAAAGGGAAGAGATCAAAGAATTATAAATGCTGATAACTTTTACATGCAACACATCAGCAGAAATGCTGCTTAGCCTATTCAGTCTGCCTGTTATAGGGCTCATAAATCTGCATACAATGTTGAGGTGTAAAGCCATCCAGGAACACTGACTCCAAGTCTACAGGGTTGCATGCATTAATATTTACCCAGTTGTCTAAGCTAGTCTTAAAAGAGTGTATATGATTATCCATATATTGTTAAAAGTAACTTTTTTTTCCAAAGTATTAGAATACTTTCTGAGATAAAAGTTTTCCTCACATTTGTCCTAAAGTCCTAAAGCTTTTCATACAATATCCGAAGTGTTTGGGTGGTCTGCATTGCTCTGAGTATCACTCATCTCTGCTTTTAATTTTGATTTGAAGATCTTTAAGGTTTGATCACTTCTATTTTGTATCTTATTCTAGTATTACATTTGTTTTGTTTTAAGTTTTCTGTTCTGTTGGAGTTTTAAGAGTTCCCCACCCAACTGCCCAGTCCTTGTTGTGTTCTTAAATTTGGTGGCTTTTGAGTTGCCCACCCCTACTATGAATCTCATTTTGGACACTCCTCCCAGTCTCATCAGCTTATTCTACTGAGTACAGAGATCATTTGGGAAGGCCCACCCCTTAGATTATCAACCTTAAATTATCGTGTTTCATCCCTTCCCACTTAACCAAAAAAATGAACTTTATTCATCTGCTTTTATTGTATTTGTGTTTCTTCCTACTTTATTAATTTATTTTGCTTTTGCTACCTGTTCTTAAAAGTACTCAATTGCATTTATTCTGCTGCATTTATTACTGCTTGTTAGTAGCCTGATTAAATTGTAACTGTTATTATAAGCTTTTTGGTTTAAGCACTTGGGTTTCAGACCAGTTGTTTTACATTAAGACGGTTTGTGGTCTACACTCTTGTGGCAGGACAGGTAACTTACATCCTTCTAAGTTGGGAGTTGCTGATTGAAGACTTAGTGTCTGTTATTCTAAAAGTGTATTAGTTCTGGTTTAAGAACTTGGGCTTCAGGCCAGTTATTTTACATTAAGAAGGTTTGTGGTCTGCACTCTTGTGGGGGAGAGGGTAGATTCTGCCCCTCTGAGCTGGGAATTTCTGGTTAAAGGCTTATTGTGTCTACTTATTTGAACTGTTTTGTTCTGAAATTGGTGCGCCTTGTTTTCTGTAGCATAGACTAGATACAGACCTGCTGAATCTAGCTTTGTTTGTGTAACTTGAGCACTAATCCAGACCATCTTTTTTTGGAGAAGGTACCCCTGCACCCTACTGGCAGGAGTGTGCAGTTAGAACTTGTCTGATTGAAGACTGCTGGAGCAAGGCTCAGTTTTGGGCTTTTTTACTGGTTAATTGGGTAATTTGTTTAAATCAGTTTGCTACTGTTATATTAAAAATGCACTTTAATCATCTGCTTTTACTGTATTTGTGTTTCTTCCTACTTTATTACTTTATTTTGTTTTTGCTGCCTATTCTTAAAAGTGCCCAATTGCATTTATTCTGCTGCATTTATTACTGCTTGCTAGTAGCCTGATTAAATTATAACTGTTATTCTAAGCCTTTTGGTTTAATCACTTAGGATTCAGGGCAGTTGTTTTACATTAAGGTTTGTGGTCTGCATTCTTGTGGCAGGACAGGTAACTTTCATCCTTCTAAGTTGGGAGTTGCTGATTAAAGGCTTAGTGTCTGTTATTCTAAAAGTGTCTTAGATCTGGTTTAAGCACTTGGGCTTCAGGCCAGTTATTTTACATTAAGAAGGTTTGTGGTCTGCACTCTTGTGGGAGGGGAGGGTAGATTCTGCCCTTCTGAGTTGGTAATTTCTGGTTAAAGGCTTATTATGGATTTTGGATTTGGATCCTTTGTATTTTCAGTAAACTGTTTTTTCCACCTTCACAGCTTGCTGGCTTTGTGTGTTTTTCATTTTTGATATTTGTTGCCGTGCAGGAGGGTCTCACGAGCATCCGTTTTTTTCCATTTAAAGGCTTATTGTGCCTGCTTATTTGAACTGTTTTGTTCTGAAATTGGTGCGCCTTGTTTTCTGTAGCATAGACTAGATTCAGACCTGCTGAATCTAGCTTTGTTTGTATAACTTCAGCACCAATCCAGGCCATCGTTTTTTGGAGAAGGTTCCCCTGCACCCTAGTGGGAAGAGTGTGCAGCTAGAATTTGTCTGATTGAAGACTGGAACAGGGCTCAGTTTTGAGCTTTTCTATTAGTTAATTGGTTAATTTGTTTAAATCAGTTTGCTCGTTTGCTACTGTTATATTAAAAAAAAAGTTCTAGCTTGTTTTCTCACCTTTTCTGTTACTAGAGTAGTCCAGATACAGATTTGCTGTATTCAGAACTTTATTGAAGTTTTTGAGTTCCCCAGACCTTTCTATGTTAGAGGGAAGCCTCTCAGCTTATCAGTGGGAGTGGTAAGTACTAGGTAGCCTATCTACCACAAGAGGAGTGGTTTCTAGCTCCCTTTCAACTTTCTGCTTTAAAAGCCCGTGTTTGCATGGGTTTGTGTGCATTGCAGCACCACTAAGCTGGGGTAAACTATTACTGGTGCCAGAAAGTCTCCTCTTCAGTTTTTGCCTTAGATCTTGCTACTTCTCTTCTCTGTTGTATTTAACTAGCTTATTTGCCTAGCACTTCATCTGACTTCTTGTAGCAATTATTGTAGCACACATAAGTGCTAACAGCACTAAAAGTCCTATAAGGAAACAGCTCCAGTACTTATTAATAATGACATCCCTCCTGGCATGTCTAAAGGTCAGTTCCTTGTGCTTTCTCCTATTAATTTGGTGAACTTGAGCATTCTGAGGCAGTGTAGCAACTGCCTCATGTACACAGACAACCCTCTCCTCTTACCTCCCAACACTCAGACTTGTGAGAGATTCATTTATATATCCAAACTGGAGGGCATGCACTCTCCAGCCAAGACTGGAATAGCTGGTCAAGAGGAGAAGGTCAACACCTGCACCACACCACATGGAACACATAGCCCTACAGAACACCCACCATCACAGCTCTCACATAAAAACACAAACCACACACCCACCTTTGCAGAGGCTCTCATTAGAAATCTACCCAGACAGCAGAGACCTCCAAATCAGAAATGCACTCGACCACCACAACACAGCACAAATCACAAGACACATAGCTCACCTACACAGTGTGCCCCTCAACCTAAGCCCCTAAAGCAAAACAGCATGCCCAATACACTAATCATAGGTGACTCAATAGTGAGGCACACTGATGTTCCACTCACTAGGTTGAATAAGGAGAAGGTAACAGTCAGCTGTCTGTTGGTGCCAGGATCTGACACATAACACTTGCACTCAGGTCACTCCACAACAAGTACAAGTATGACTCTGTCATTGTCCATGTGGGTGTGAATGACTTGAGACGCACCTCCCTGGGCTACATGGAAGAATCTTGGAGGAGGTCTCAGATTATGTGGCCCAGGCAGGTATGACCCTAGCCCTGAATAGCATCCTGCCATTGCCCAGAATGATACTGCAGTACAAGCAGAAAATGACTGACTTCAACAATTGGTTAAGTTTCTGGTGTCATTCTAATGGGATCCAGTATCTGTCTGCTTGGGATGACATGATTGACAGACCTTGATGCTTTGCCAGAGATGGCCTGGATCTGTCACCCCTAGGTTTCCAGATACTGATTAAGGCTCTTGCCACCCCTATAGTGCCTTTTTTAGGTGGTGTTCCAAAGACCAAATTACCACCATAACAGCTATAAGTAAATGCAATTTGAGGGTCATGCTGGTCAATGCATGAAGTCTAAATCTCAAGATGCACTTACTCGAAGCTCTCCTCAAAATGGAAAACATCGACATTTGTGTTGTAATGAAGACCTGGTTTAAAGCAGCAGAAAGCACCCCTGTGCTAGCAGGCTATAACTCATTCCACACCTTTTAGCCCCAAAACATGGAGCAAGGCTCCAAAGGCAGTGGCATCTCCATATTCATAAAGGATACGCACACCTCCAGACTAGTAGCCCATCATAACTCATCAGAGATACTTCAGGTACAACTAACAAAGGGTAAGGCGGCGATTCAGGTCGTAGCCTGCTATAGGTCCCCAACCATATCCCAAGACTCTCACTCCACATTCCTAAGCACCCTGGAAACTATTAGGGTCCAACCCAACACTCTCACACTGGGTGACTTCAACTACCCCTCCTTCAACTGGGAAAACTACTCATGCACCAAAACACTTGCCCAACACTTCCTGGAATTCATTAATTCCAATGCGCTGGACCAGCTCATTCTTACCCCCACTAGAGGAAGCAACATCCTTGACCTGGTTATTAGTAGCATGAACAACCATTGCTCTACACCAATAGTCAATTCCTCCCTGGTTAGATCCATCTACAAACTAATCACCATGGAAATCCACATCTCATCTACACCACCAGCAAAGGTAACCACCATGAACAACTTCTCCAAAGCTGACTTTGGGCTCCTAAAACAGAGGTGGCTAACTTCACAGCACCCATGCAAATGGAAAATAGGTGCATGACCGCCGAATCATACACCAGTGCACTATATGAACATGTACATAAATACATGGAACTAACCATATCCAATAGAACCAAGATTCTCTCCTTCAAAAAAAAAAGAAGCCAGTCTGGTGGTCCCCTGCCATTAACAAAATCTACAACCGAAGGAAGAAACTGTTGCAGAAAAAGGTGAAGTCCCAAGACTGGAAAAATTCCCTGATTAGCCTCAACAAAAAGTTGAGATCCCTCATCAAAACCTCTAAAGCTAGCTATGAAGCCACAATTGTGGTAGACACTAAAAACAACCACAAAGCCTTCTACAGTTATATCAAGAATCTCCATGGTAATACCCAGATTTGCTCTGAGTTACTGGAAAATGGTATTTCCTATACTGACTACAAAACAAAAAAAGAAAAAAGCCAGCACCCAACATCTCCTGTAGCCTGTTTCAAAACACTTTTATTCCATGACCAAAAGGTCAAAAATTGGCTAGTATGGTTATACTGGTTTCGGCAAAAGTCTTCTTCAGCAACCAAACTTGAAAAACTGGAAAAATACATGGCATTCATATATCCTTTATATATAATCTAATGACACCATCTAGTGTACATAAAAATATTACCATATTAAAAATAATATGGATAATGTGAATATAAACAGTTATTTTCATGTTACAAACATGATTAACTAAACAAGAAAAAGAACACTTTTTGTTACTGTAAATATACAATTTTTTATGAATTAATTTCAAAACTGGTCATTCAACCCAGGTGAAAATAGGGCCCTAATTTAATAATCCACATTTTCGCTTTATTTGTTAACATTTTATGTAGTATATGAGCCTCTTTATTCCTAAACCTAATATGGTCAATAACCATAAAACTAAAGGACCCAGTCGGATGTTTGAGCATATGTTTGAATAAAGAACTCGAACCTTTCTTGTTTTTAATGTCACTTAGATGTTCCCCAACCCTTATTTTAAAGGGTCGGGATGTTTGTCCCACATAAAATGCCCGACAACTACATTGGGATAAATAAATAACCCAACTAGTATTACAATTAGCAAAAAATAAGACATTGTATACATGTGGAGAGTTATGGGAAGTGAAACTGCTTGACTTTAACACTCTTGGACAGTAAATACAGTGGCCACATGGATAGCAACCTGATATCAATTGACCAGTAATTGTCATTTGTTTAGTTGAACTCAAACCTTTGTCATAAACCCTTTTGTAATGGCTAAATAGGGATCCCAAAGACCGCCCCTTGCGAAAAGAATAAGAACATCGATCTCCAATATAGTTATTTAAAGTATCATCTGATCTTAATAAATGCCAATATCTATGAATAATGTTCACAAAACTATTGGTGTTTCTCCCATAAGTTGTAATTAATCTAAGTACCTGTGATTTTTCAGTATCCCGAACCCAATATGACAACAACTGCAATCTATCCTGTTGGTTGGAAAACCGACTGGCCCTAGTGATGTCACCCACTTGGTATCCCCTGTTCTTAAACCTAGATGTTAAATCTCGTCGGTGATGGTCGTACGTGGAAGAATTTGATCCAGAGAAATTGTGATTTCGGGATATTCTTGATGACATGTTGTGAGTGGAAGCTTGTAGCATGTAATAGGGAGTTGAATTGTGGAAACTTTCTAAATACTTCACTCTCCAAAGTGACCAAATCTGTTCTCCTAATGGACACATCCAAAAAAGTGATATCTGACCTAGAATAGGTCAACTTGAATTCAACACCCCGCATATTGCAATTCAAATATTCCAAAAATTCCAAAAGGAATTCGTCATCTGCTCTCTACACCAACCAACAGTCATCAAGATATCTCCTCCAAATATCCATTTCATTTATATATATATTATGGCTAGTGTCATAAATCAATTGTTCTTCCACGGGTTGGGAGGGTGGCCTATGGGTTAAGGTGTTTGCCTTACAAATATAAGGTACAGGGTTTGAGTCTCACAGGGGATAATTGGCTAGGCTTAAAATGGCTTGCAAGGGCAGTTAGCCTAGTACTAATCTATGAATCTATGAATCTATAATATTTATGAATTTTATTACAGGCTACCCAAATGGACCACAAGATGGCAGCATAATACAACAAATCCATTCTGTTTCGCTTTTGCTGTGGTGGTGGTGCTGCGGTAGCATTGTCGCCTCACAGTAAGACGTTGTCCTGTTCGATTCTCAGCTAAAGCATCTTCTGTGTGGAGACATGCGTGAATGGGCGTACCTTCGTTGAAGCAAGCTTTTGCTGCGGTGGTGGTGCTGCGGTAGCATTGTCGCCTCACAGTAAGACGTTGTCCTGTTTGATTCTCAGCTAAAGCATCTTCTGTATGGAGACATGCGTGAATGGGCGTACCTTCGTTGAAGGTTGTGCGTCAGGCCTGGCAAGTCGGTACGTAAAAATCTACTGCCAATCATTAGCGGACCCGAGTTCCGCTGTGGCGACCCCTAACCGGCAGAAGCCGAAAGATACAACATACAACAACATTCTGTTTCGCTTTCCTTACAGCTTCAAACAGGTTAAATGATCTGGTTTTCTCTTAATGGTCAAGTTTTGATTGTGTTCAGTAGTTTCTGTGCTACACCTTCCTCTGTTGCTGCTTGGTGCACATTTTAAGATAACTAATGCCTTTGTTGTCAGACTATCATTTTAAAAAAGGTACCCAGGACTGATACATCATACATTTGTTTAAAATGTTCATTTGTAATTCATTCTGTACCAAATCATAGATAAAAGAAAAGGCCTTTTTCCTACACTCATGTAGCCTCTAGCCACTGTAGAAAGACCATTTGGTAGCTAGAGTATAAGTCAAGTGTTGGTTAGGCTGGGATGGACAACTGTATCAGTATTAAATATCTATGTACTTAATTATGTATTTATATTTGCTTAACTGGGGTAATGCATTGATCAATAGTGATCAATTTCATGCTCAGCCCATGTGAAATACAACATATTTCACAAACAAAAAATACAGAAATGTAAGCAATAACAGAGTATTTCAGACTAATTATATAGAAATAACTGTGGATATATATTGTAGTATAAATAAATCCTGAATAAAAGAAGGCTGGAATTACGGAGTCAGGTGGGTGTGCATCTGAACTGTCATTGAAATTGCAGAACATCCATGATTTTGCTTCATATTTTGTCATGCCCTTTATATTTTTTTATAATTTTATAGTGAAATACTTTGAGTACAGTGTTTTATTGGAACGTAAGGTAATATAATATATATATATATCTATGGATTACCTTTCAAATCTCAAAGCCCATAATACCAGCGTTCAAAATCTTAAGATGGCAATGCTGACAGCTCACAATCACGAATGGCTGAAGTTACTCAGGGCATGTACACAGTTGTGCAAACACACCGGCTGATATAACAACCACAAGGTTGGGGAGGCTACGTTCCCCAGTCCCCAACCTCCTAACTGTATATAGCAACTCCAGGATCATTCTACAGTGGGGAAAAGGGCATATTTCTACATGCCGAGCAAGTGTTTACTGTTTACTTGTCCTGGGTAACCTCAGTCGTTTGTGATTGTGAGTTGTTGGTATTGTCATCTCGAGATTTTGAATGTCGGTATTATGGGTTTTGAGATTTAAAAGGGGACCCATATATATATATATATATATATATATATATATATATATATATATGTGTGTGTGTGTGTGTGTGTATATGTGTATATATATATATATATATATATATATATATATATATATATGTATGGGTCCCCTTTACATGGTCGACATTTCAAAATGTCGACTTTCATATGGCTGAGACCATATGATCAGCATTTGAAATGCCGACCCTGTGGAACCGGCATCTCCGTACAGTGCAGAATGGAATGCACTGTAGTGTGATCTCAGAGTTGGTATATTTAAGTTACAGGTGGTGCAGGGGGGCTTGCCCCCCTGCTTGCAGTGTTTAGGCAAGTGTTTGTTGTTTTTTACTTTTGTTTTTCATATGTTCGACATTTCAAATGTCGATCATATGGTCTTGGCCATATGAAATTTGGCATTTTGAACTGTTAAAAATATGAAGCAGATCTATCTATATATATACATATATATATATTTATATATATATATATATTACTATATATATATATATATATTTATATACCTCTGTGTGTGTGTGTGTATATATATATATATATATATACTGTGTGTGTGTGTGTGTGTGTGTGTGTGTGTGTATATATATATATATATATATATATATATATATATATATATATATATATATATATATATGCAGGTATGTAAATATATATTGTGTATGTATGTATATATACAGAAAGGTGGAGGTTAGAGCATTGTTGGAGACAAGATGGTGTCGAGTGTGCATAGCTTTCAACAGAGTCTGAGTTTGCAGAACATCCATGATTTTGCCTCATATTTTTTCTTGTCCCTCTTAAAATTATTGCACAATTCACACTACAAGGTTAGACAGGGAATCGTGAGTCTGAGTCTGTATATGTGTATTTATTGGATTATGTGTGTGAGTCTATGGCTGTGTGTTTCTGTGAGTGTCATCGAATGTGGGGGTGGCGGTGCTTGTGTTTTTAATAGTGGATGTTAATATGTGTATGTGGAAAAATCTGGGATTATGTCTGTGTTTGTGTATGTGTGTGTGTGTGTGTGTGTGTGTGTGTGTGTGTGTGTGTGTGTTTGCTCACAAGCATGTGTGTGAGTGTATATGACTGTGTGGGATTGGATGAGGTTTAGCTCCTGTAGTCTTTTAACTATTTAAGAACACTTTTATTATGAATAATTGTTCTGAGGAAGTTCCTGTGAATTTTAAAAGATGTAAGTGCTAAACCATCCATCCATCCATCCATCACCCCTTTTTCCTGTTTTTGCATGAGGTCTGGGTGTCACTTAATCAGTGGCAGTTATCTAGAGCTGTTATTTATCATTAAATGTCATGTTTGTACAGCATGGTTAGTTTACTTGCTTCATTTGGAGTACTTGGTGTTTAGTAGTTACAAGTTTTTCCTTTCTGGATTTCACACTTCATTTTACTGTGTTCTATAAGCTTTTACAATTTTTAAGCTTACCTGATCCACAGGTAGTTTGTCACTAAATTCCTTCTCCAAGGATTTGAACTAAGGTTAACAGTTTTCTCATGATTTATAAAATAATCTGCATAAGAAATATAGCTAGAGTTACCTCACTGTTCTACATGGATGACATTTTGTCACTGTGCTGCCATTTATCCACTGTGATCTGTGAGTCAGTACTGACGGTAGAACTTGACAACTTTTGTAAACAGTCTGCTGACCATAGACTAAAAAAGTAAATAAAAAAAATGAGAATTGGTGTTGTACATGACCTTAACTAGGCTTAAATCTATACAGGAAAGCTGGACTATTTGTAGCTTTGAGCTATGTGTAACCCTGTAATGTGTAAGTGTAACCCTGACTTCAGACATTTGGGGTAAAAATCTGAATGCACACTAAGTTGACCTCGTCAAAGATACATCATCCACTGGAAGTTTTCCATTAAAATAGAAGGTTTCTGAGGCATGATTTCTGAGAGGCAAATAGTACATGGGAAGGTTTTGTTGTATGCTCAGTGCCAGTGTTACAAGTTTCAGGCTGGGTACCTTGAATAACGTTACTGTTCAGTGCCAGTGTTACTGGTTACAGGCTGGGTATCTTGAATAATGATAGGATTCAGTGCCAGTGTTACTGGTTACAGGCTGGGTTACATGAATAGTAGTACTGGTCAGTACTAGTGTTACTGGTTACAGGCTGGGTACCTTGAATAATGATAGCATTCAGTGTCAGTGTTACTGGTTAGAGACTAGAAACCTTGAATAGGAAACACTCTATATAATCGAACATTCATAATCTCAAACATTTTTAACACAGGCAGAAGTGATTGAAACTTATTTGATTACTTCTGCAGGTGTTAAGACATGCAAGATTGTGCACAGTGGGGATCTGGGAATTTGTCCTTTCCCCACTGTTGAGCAATGCTGGAGATGGTACATATAATTAGCAGGGTATGTAGGGGTGCAGGGGTGATTGGCCTCCTTCAAAAAACATAAGCATTTTTTTTTTAGTGCATTGGCGTTTGCTCTTTCTGGGTCAGTCTTTAGCCATTTGAGATTTGTGTACTTCAATGTTCCAAAAAACCTCCCTTAAATAGTTGTATTGTTCAGTGCCAGTGTGTTCCTGGTTTCAGGCTGGGTACCTTGAATAGTGGTACTGCTCAGTACCAGTGTTACTGGTTACAGGCTGGGTACCTTGAATAATAGTACTGTTAAGTGCCAGTGTTACTGGTTACGGGTTGGGTACCTTGAATAGTGGTACTGCTCAATACCAGTGTTACTGGTTACAGGTTAGATACCTTGAATTGTGGTGCCATTCAGTGTCAGTGTTAATGGTTACAGGCTGGGTACCTTGAATAGTGGTACCATTCAGTGCTAGTGTTTCTGGTTACAGGCTGGGTACCTTGAATTGTGGTACTGCTCAGTGCCAGTGTTACTGATTACAGGCTGGGTACCTTGAACTGTGGTACTGTTCAGTGCCAGTGTTACTGGTTACAGGCTGGGTACCTTGAGTTGTGGTACTGTTCAGTGCCAGTGTTACTGGTTACAGGCTGGGTACCTTGAATTGTGGCACCATTCAGTGACAGTGTTACTGGTTTCAGGCTGGGTACCTTGAATAGTGGTACCATTCAGTGACAGTGTTACTGAATACAAGCTGGGTACCTTGAATAACATTACTGTTCAGTACAGGTATTACTGGTTACAGGCTGGGTACCTAGAATAGGAAACACTCCATATAATCGAACATTCATAATCTCAAACATTTTTAACACCAGCAGACGTGATTGAAACTTATTTGATTACTTCTGTATGTCTTACGATGTGTAAGATTGTGCTCAGTGAGGATCTTGGAATTTGCCCTTTCCTCACTGTAAAGCGATGTTGGAGTTGGTATATATAATTAGCAGGGGATGTGGGGGTGCTGGGGTGCTTGACCTCCTGCAAAAAGCATAAGTGTTTTGTTTTTTCAGTGTTTTGGCTTTTGATCTTTTTGGGTCAATCTTTAGCCAATCAAGATTTCTGTACTTCAGTGTTCCAAAAAACCTCCCTTGAATAGTAGTACAGGTCAGTGCCAGTGTCGCTGGTTACAGACTGGGTACTTTGAATAGTGCTACAGACTAGTGTCAGTGTAACTGGTAACAGGCTGGGTACCTTGAATAGTTGTACTGTTCAGTGCCAGTGTATTTCTGGTTTCAGGCTGGGTACCTTGAATTGTGGTACTGCTCAGTACCAGTGTTACTGGTTACAGGCTGGGTACCTTGAATGCTGTTACTGTTCAGTACCAGTGGTACTGGTTAGAGGCTGGGTACCTCGAATAGTGGTTCTGTTAAGTGCCAGTGTTACTGGTTACTAGCTGGGTATCTTGAATAGTGGGGGTCTATATTAGCAAATCAATGCAGCGGAAAGCCGAACACTGTTTCATCGACATATATGTGTCGAACTCCCACGTAACCAAATGGCCAGATCACTGATTTGTTTCCTACAGAAAAAATCGGTAGGCCAACTACATATGACACACCCGTACAAACTTTATAAAGTGGGGGCTTCACCCCCCCAACTAAATATACTAGCTCTGAAATCACACTACAGTGGGGAAAAGGGCAAATTTACAGCAATGGCCAACTGGCCATTTGGTTACGTGGGAGTTTGAGACATATGTGTCGATGAAATGGTGTTCGGCTTTTTGCCACATCGATTTGCTAATATCGACCCGAATAGTGGTACTGTTCAGTGCCATTGTTACTGGTTTCAGGCTGGGTACCTTGAATAATGGTACTGTTCAGTGCCAGTGTAACTGGTCACATACTGGGTACCTTAAATAAAGGTACTGTTCAGAACTGGTGTTACTGATTAGAGGCTGGGTTACTTGAATAATGATACCATTCAGTGCCAGTGTTACTGGTTACAGGCTGGGTACCTTGAATAAAGGTACTGTTCAGTGCCAGTGTTACTGGTTTCAGGTTGGGCACCTTGAACAGTGGTCCTTTTCAGTACCAGTGTTACTGGTTATAGGCTGGGCACCTTGAATAACGATACTGTTCTATACTAGTGGTACTGGTTACAGGCTGGGTACTTTGAATAGTGGTACTGTTCAGTACTGTTGTTACTGGTTAGAGGCTGGGTTACATGAATAGTAGAATTGGTCAGCGCCAGTGTTACTGGTTACAGACTGGGTACTTCGAATAATGCTACAGATTAGTGCCAGTGTAACTGGCCACAGGCTGGGTACCTTGAATAATGATACCATTCAGTGCCAGTGTTACTGGTTTCAGGCTGGGTACCTTGACTAGTGGTACCATTCAGTGCCAGTGTTACTGGTTTCAGGCTGGGTACCTTGAATAATGATACCATTCAGTGCCAGTGTTACTGGTTTCAGGCTGGGTACCTTGAATAGTGGTACCATTCAGTGCCAGTGTTACTGGTTTCAGGCTGGGTACCTTGAATAGTGGTACCATTCAGTGCCAGTGTTACTGGTTTCAGGCTGGGTACCTTGAATAGTGGTAACATTCAGTGCCAGTGTTACTGGTTTCAGGCTGGGTACCTTGAATAGTGGTACCATTCAGTGACAGTGTTACTGATTACAAGCTGGGTACCTTGAATAGGAAACACTCCATATAACTGAATATTCATAATCTCCAACATATTTAACAGTGGCAGAAATGATTGAAACTCATTTGATTATACTTCAGGCGTTAAGACGTGTAAGATTGTGCACAGTGGGGATCTGGGAATTTGCCCTTTACTCCTTGTAGAGTGATGTTGGAGTTGGTATATATAATTAGTAGGGGATATGGGGGTGTAGGGGTGCTTGGCATCCTGCAAAAAACATAAGTGTTTTGTTTTTTTTTCAGTGTTTTGGTTTTGATCTTTCTGGGTCACTCTTCAGCCAGTTGAGATTTGTGTACTTCAGTGTTCCAAAAAACCTCCCTTGAATAGTATTACAGGTCAGTGCCAGTGTTGCTGGTTACAGACTGGGTACTTCAAATAGTGCTACAGATTAGTGCCAGTGTAACTGGTCACAGGCTGGGTACCTTGAATAGTTGCATTGATTAGTGCCAGTGTTTTTCTGGTTTCAGGTTGGGTACCTTGAATTGTGGTACTGGTCATTACCAGTGTAACTGTTCACAGGCTGTGTACCTTGAATAGTGGTACTGCTCAGTAGCAGTGTTACTGGTTAGAGGCTGGGTACCTTTAATAGTGGTACTGCTCAGTAACAGTGTTACTGGTTAGAGGCTGGGTACCTTTAATAGTGGTACTGCTCAGTAACAGTGTTACTGGTTACAGGGTGGGTACCTTGAACTGTGATACTGTTCAGTACCAGTGGTACTGGTTAGAGACTGGGTACTTTGAGTTGTGGTACTGTTCAGTGCCAGTGTTACTGGTTACAGGCTGGGTACCTTGAGTTGTGGTACTGTTCAATACCAGTGTTACTGGTTGCAGGCTGGGTACCTTGAATTGTTGTGCCATTCAGTGCCAGTGTTAATGGTTACAGGCTGGGTACCTTGAATAGTGGTACCATTCAGTGCTAGTGTTACTGGTTACAGGCCGGGTACCTTGAATTGCGGTACTGCTCAGTGCCAGTGTTACTGGTTACAGGCTGGGTACCTTGAATTGTGGTACCATTCAGTGCCAGTGTTACTGGTTTCGGGCTAGGTGGCTTGAATAGTGGTACTGTTCAGTGCCAGTGTTACTGGTTTCAGGCTCGCTGGCTTGAGTAGTAGTACTGGTCAGTACCAGTGTTACTGGTTACAGACTGAGTACTTCAAATAGTGCTACTGATTAGTGCCAGTGTAACTGGTCACAGGCTGGGTACCTTGAATACCGTCCTGTTCAGTACTGGTGTTACTGGTTAGAGGTTGGGTTACATGAATATTAGTACTGGTCAGTACTAGTGTTACTGGTTACAGGCTGGGTACCTTGAATAATGATAGGATTCAGTGTCAGTGTTACTGGTTAGAGGCTGGGTACCTTGAATAGGAAACACTCCATATAATTGAACATTCATAATCTCAAACATTTTTGACACAGGCAGAAGTGACTGAAACTCATTTGATTATACTGCAGGTGTTGACGTGTAATATTGTGCACAGTGGGTATCTGGGAATTTGCCCTTTCCTCACTGTAGAGCGATGTTGGAGTTGGTATATATAATTAGCAGGGGATATGGGGGTGCAGGGGTGCTTGGCGTCCTGCAAAAAAAAATAAGTGTTTTGTTTTTTCAGTGTTTTACTTTTTTCTTTCTGGGTCAATCCTCAGCCAGTTGAGATTTGTGTATTTCAGTGTTCCAAAAAACCTCCCTTGAATAGTAGTACAGGTCAGTGCCAGTGTCGCTGGTTACAGACTGGGTACTTTGAATAGTGCTACAAACTAGTGCCAGTGTAACTGTAACAGGCTAGGTGCCTTGAATAATTGTACTGTTCAGTGCCAATGTTTTTCTGGTTTCAGGCTGGGTACCTTGAATTGTGGTACTGCTCAGTAACAGTGGTACTGGTTATAGCCTGGGTACCTTGCATAGTGGTACCATTCAGTGCCAGTGTTACTGGTTACAGGCTGGGTTCCTTGAGTTGTGGTACTGCTCAGTAACAGTGGTACTGGTTACAGGCTGGGTACCTTGAATAATGGTACTGTTCATTGCCAGTGTTACTAGTTAGAAGCTGGGTACCCTGCAGTGTTACTGTTTATCGGCTGGGTACCTTGAATTGTGGTACTGTTCAGTACCATTGGTACTGGTTAGAGGCTGGGTACCTTGAATGTGGTACTATCATCTCCTGCCCATCCACAGGTATAGTATAACTAGTCAGCATGTGGCAGCTTATGTACTGGTAATCTTAAGGGCAGAAGTATAAGTAATGTGAATGGCTAAAGTATTAGTAAAGTGAAAGAATGAAGTATTAGTAATGTAAAGGAGTACAGTGTTAGTAATGTGAAGGAACACCAGTGATGTGAATGTGTGTGCGTGTGTGTGTGTGTGTGTGTGTGTGTGTGTGTGTGTGTGTGTGTGTGTGTATATGTATGTGAAACCTTAAATCTGTACTTCACTCAACCATATAGCCATCTCTAAGTAATAAACTTTAATCACAGAATTATAGAATGTATAAGGCATCAAGGCCATGTATCCATTTAAGCTTTGCCAGTACTCACCATTACACCTTACTTCCTTTATCAAGGAGTGATACCCCAGTTATATCGGGTGAATTTGTGAATAGCCAGCCAGTTGTTTAATTCCTTCTTAAAGTAAGACAGTGTGCCACCTTGCTTGACCTGAAGATGAAGTTTGTTTCAGAGAAAGGTTAGTCATTTTGTGACAAATCTCTCCAACACGATTCATTATTTGCTGAAGTAGGTTCAGATCGCTGGTCCTAGTGTTTATTAGACTGTTTGATTTCAGAGAAATAAGGTTTTGGACAACTGGATCCCTACTGGCCCAAAAGTCGTCAAGGCAAAGATCATCTCTAAGGACTGTATGGGACACTGATTACAGTGACAAGGCTTTAGCCTCTCTTGGTAGCAGAGATACTTTAGACCCATTGTCTTTTTGCCAAGACCCTTTGGAGTCTGCCCAGCTGCTTGTAATGTTTAGTAAGGTACATCCCAAAGGGAGCATTGTATTCCGTGATGGGCCTAACAACTGCAGAACATAGAGTGGTAAGGACTTCTTTGGATTTAGAGGAAGTGCCCTTTGTGATCAATTGTGCCAGGTAGATGGATGTCCTGACCTTTGATTCAACTTAATTCCTAGGTATCTCATAAAATCTTCATTTTGGAGTGGGGTGTTTTGTATACTGTAAGTTAGGGGGAGGCATTTTTGTCAGCTACAACAATATTGCATTTTTTGCATTTAGTTTTAGCCTGTTTTCAGAGCACCAGCTGTTTACATATGTAAGCTTGTTTCATAGTTTATGCACATCAGAAGGAGATTTAAATATAACAACCAGATTACAATTATCTACAGGTTTAGTTAACCAGAGATTCCTGTTTTTGACTTTGATATTAGAGAAGTATATTCCAAATAGCAGAGGTCACAGCATGGATCTCTCTGGTATAGAGTGGTCACTTTCACGGTCTCTGAGGATGTACCTGCCGCCCTCACAGCATGGGTTCTGTCCCTCAGCCAATTAGCTATCCATCTAACTACACATGTATCAGTCTGGAGCACACTGAACTTGTTAATAATGTTGACATGTGGTATAGTATCAAATGCCTTGGTGATGTCTAGGTATGCTGTATCTACCCTTAACAAAGCCAAACTACTTGGGTCAAGTCTTATACAATATTTTTATTGTAGTTTATTCTGTCAGTTATGACCTGCTCCATGGCCTTGCAGATGAAGTTCATCAGACTGATGGGGCTGTAATTCCTGGGGTCCATGGTGAGGCCACTGTTTTGAAGAGGGATCATAATTGCTGTACTCCAAACCTCTGGGCCAAATCCATTGGATAAGCTCAGGATAAATTGTTGTAGGAACAGGTCTACCAGCATTACTGGTTGGAGACAAAAGCTTTTTAAAATCTGTTTTTTCATTGGTTTGCTTAAATTATTAGCTCAGATATGTTGTCCAGGCTGAGGATTGTTTGGTGTCTTAGCTACAAAACCTTTGAAGCCAATACTGAATATTCTTTAATGTTTGGCAGCATCTTAATCTCAGTGCTTTTGGATTTTAACCTTCTCTGTTGTAGTTAATAGAAGGCAATTAATCTCCCAAAATGACTGCTTTCTATAGTCAGTTCCTGCCATTTAATATGCATTGTTATATCTTGTTAAGAACTGTACCATTGCTGGCAGAAATTGTACTATTACATACTTATATTATGCTGGATTAGGATTATTCATATATGTGCTTGATTTGCCACTCTCAGTACAGATGAGGTTGTACTTTTGTATTATGGGACATTTCATAATTGGAAAGAGTCCACATAAAGCAGTTCACTAACTTGGTTAGTAAATAACTTTAAATCTTGTACTCCTGATACAGATCATTTATGAATTTCACTGCAGTCTTCCAAAGTGACCACACGATGGCAGCATAACATCATAAATAGATCATAGTTACATATTAAGCATTCCTTCCAGCTTTATAAACGTTAAATTATTTGGTTTATTATCTCTCTCTCTCTTTTTAATAGTGGTGCTTTGCTTGTGGTCAGTTGTATTGTGTTATAACTTCATCTCCTGTTATCTTGGTGCACATTTTACAGTAATTACTGCCTTTACTATCAGACTGAGATTTTTTTAAAAGTTACCCAGGACTGATAAGTTTGTTTAAAATGTTCATTCATAATTCATTCAGTGCCAGATCTTGGAAACAAGAAAAGGGTTTTTCAGAGTCATGTAGCCTCTAGCCACTGTAGAAAGACCATTTGGTAGCTGAAGTAAAAGACAAGTGCTGGTTAGGCTGAGATGGATGATATATCACAATTAAATATAAATAAATCCTGGATAAAGGAAGGCTGGAATTAGGGAGTCTGTGATGGGTGTTACTGAAACATAAGGGAACTGTGTGTGTGTGTGTGTGTGTGTGTGTGTGTGTGTGTGTGTGTGTGCGTGTGCGTGTGTGTGTGCGGTCTGTGTGTGTGGTCTGTGTGTGTGTGTGTGTGTGTGTGTGTGTGTGTGTGTGTGTGTGTGTGTGAGTGTGTGTGTGTTTGTGTGTGTGGTCTGTGTGTGTGTGTGTGTGTGTGTGTGTGTGTGTGTGTGTATATATATATATATATATATATATATATATATATATATATATATATATATATATACATAGTTACATTTCTGTAAATAGGTAGAGTTTACAGCATTGTTGGAAGCATTCTGGTCTGTGGAGTGCATAACTTTCAACTGTGCTTGAGATTATTTGTCGTCGTATTTTTGCCCTGCCAGTCATAAAATTTTTGATTTTCTGGTAAATAACTGAGAGTTACAGTCAGTCAAGAATATAACAAAATTAGAGTTTCATACCTCTTATTCTTCAGAGAATACACAATGCAAACCTGTGGTTGTATTAACTTTCTAAGTGAAATAAAAGTTTAAATGCTATTCCTGATGTTATACCTTTGTTCATAGCTTCATAGGTTCATAGGTAGGTACTAGGCTTTCAGCCCTGGGGTCTATATAAGCCTAGCGAAAAATTTCCCTGGCTTACGCCACCCAAGAAAGTTATTTTCCTGCGCCCCTCTCTAGCTGAGCCACAGAAGTGATCCCCGGGGTGAATTTCCTATTTCCCATCCAATTGTTGAGATTTGTCTTAAGGAGGGCTAATGAGGAGCTTTACTTGACATGAATGGGTAGTCTGTTCCAGAGCATGGTAAGTCTCTGGGACCGGAATCTATCCCTCCAGCATGTTCTGCTTATTGTGGTGGCAAGGTTTAGGTCCCTGGAGCATGTGGCTCAGAGGGCTTGGGGTTTCTTTAAGTGTAGCATGTCCAACAGATCTGAGTTTGACATAGCTTTGTATGTTAGGCAGAGGTTGCCTCTGAGTAGGCAATAAGCGACAGAGTAGAGCTGGAGGTTTTTGAGATGGTCTGTGTATGACATCTGTATGAGGCCAGTAATCCTCTTAGTGAGGTATTTCTGTGGCCTTTCTAGTTGTAAATGTCTTGCGAGGTACATGCCAAATGAGACGTTGTACTTTATAATGGGTCTGATGATGGATGAGTAGAGAGGAACAATGACCTCTTTTTTTCTGGAGGTGAACCCCTTTGTGATGAGGTGTGCCACATATAAGGATTTTGTGACTACTGTGGCAATGTGTTTATCAAAGGACAGACTACTGTTCACCTGTGTCCCAAGGTCTCTTATTACACTTTTGGTGTTTAGTAGGCTACCACCTATGTGGCAGTTCATGGGTACAGTGTTTTTCCCAAAGGGATAACAATGCACTTCTTGGCATTGAGCTTGAGGCCATGACTTTGACACCAAGCATCAGTCTCAGTGTGACCCCTTTGTAGAATGTCCACATCATTAAGCACCTAGTTTGCAGTCATCTGCGAACTTCGTTAGCCAAATACCTGCTGTATTAGCTTGGACTTCTGAGAAGTAGATGGCAAACAGGAGAGGAACCAGGACTGAGCCTTGTGGTACTCCTCTTGTCACTGGTTTGAAGTTGGATTTGGAGTCGGCTACTTTCACTGTGTGGGTTCTGTCAGTGAGCCAGTAGGCCACTAATCTTGTGACATAGGGATTTATGCCCAGTCTAGTGAGTTTATCTATAATTCCAGAGTGGGGGGGGGGGTGGTGGTATCGAAAGCCTTGGCAAGGTCAGGATAGGCTGTGTGCACCACCTTACCAATATCTACGGCTCTGGTGACTGCTTCAAAGGAGTCAATCAGGTTTAGGAGACATGACCTACCTTTTACAAACCCAGACTGAGTGGGGTCCAGAGTTTGGAGGTTACCTATGTCCTTGTTTATAAGCTCCAAGATGATATGTTCCATGGCCTTGCAGACCAGGCTCATCAGACTAATGGGGTGGTAGTTACCAGGGTCCATGGTGGCGCCCCCTTTGTGGGGTGGGTTAACTGTCACTGTGCACCAATTAGTAGGCACAAAGGCTAAGGTGAGGCTATGATTGAACGTGGTACTTAGGTAGGGTGCCAATTCATTCTGTAGTTCATGCAGAACACAGCCTGGCATGTTGTCAGGTCCCATGGATGCTGTGTTCTTGGCTTTGGAGAGTACGGTCTTTACTTATGTAGCCGTTATTACAGGGGCTTTGCATTCTTCCGGTATAGTGGTGGGCCCTTTGGGGGGTGAGGGGAGGTGAAGTTTGCACTGAACCTATCTGCCAGGATGTTGGCAATATCAGTTGGTTCTGTATATCTAAGATGATTGTGCTGTAGTTCAGAGCAGATTTGAGTGTTGCCATTGAGATTCTTGACATAGCCGTAGAATGCTTTGTGTTTGTCTTTAGAATCAGTGGTGATTTTATTTTCATGACTAGCTTTGGATAATTTTATGAGGGATCTCAGCTTCTTACTGAGGCTGACCAGGGAGTTCCTGCAGTCAGGGATTTTGCTCTTTTTTTGCAACAGCTTCTTCCTTCTGTTGTAGTGTTTATTTATGGCAGGGGACCACCAGATTGGCTTCCTTTTTTTGGAGGCTCGTGTATGTGCTTATACAGTGCATTTGTATAGGATTCAGCAGTCGTACCTTTATTTTCCATCTGTATGGTTTCATGAAGCTTGCCACTTCTGTCTTAAGAAGCATGAAGTTGGCTTTGGAGAAGTTTTTTACTGTGGTTTCCTTAATGGGGGTGGGGTCGGGATATTGATGTCTAGGGTGGTTAGCTTGTGGTCAGATCTGACCAGCGAGGAGTTGGCCTCTAGCTTGGAACATCTGTTGCCCATATTGGTATTGACCAAGTCCAGGATATTGCTGCCCCCTGGTGGGGGTATGGACAAGCTGAACCAGGGCATTGGAATTTATGATAAGTATGCTTTTTGCAATGGTGGTGCTGTGGTAGCGTTGTCACCTCACAGTAAGACGTTGTCCTGTTTGATTCTCAGCTAGAGCGTCTTCTGTGTGGAGACATGCGTGAATGGGCGTACTTTCGTTGAAGGTTGTGCATCAGAGCTGGCAACTTGACACGTAAAAATCTTCTGCCAATCATTAGTGGACCGGAGTTTCACTGTGGCGACCCCTAACCAGAAAAGCCGAAAGACACAACAGCAACAACGCTTTTTGCAACTTAATTTGCACTGTGCTGTATTTATACATTTGCTTATTATTTATACAGTTGCCGTATTGTTTCTGTCCTTTGTTGTCTCTACTGTGTTTTTTTTCTCAGGGTAGCTCAGAAGCAAGTTTCAGGTAGGGGGCTGTTGAGCCAGCCCACATCCTAGCTGTTAGTCATTCCCTGATGTGTATTTTCTCTGTTGTAATTCCAGTACAGACTGCATTTCTGTGAATTGGTGCAAAGCTGATAGATCTCCTGGCTGTGAGCAGAGTTGGAATCTATTCCAAACTGATAAGTACACTTTTTGGAACTTAATTTGCACAGTGCTGTACTTATACATTTGCTTTTTATTTATATTGGTGCTGTGTTTTCACCCACCCTTCCTTTTGGTATCTTGTTCTTATACTTGGTGACTGCAGTTGCCCGCCCCTACTGTAAACTTTGTCTGAAACACTCACCCCAGTCTAGTGTCATTAGCTCATTTTACCTATTACAGAGAGAACATTTGAGAAGGCCAACCCACTTAGTTTAAGCTTGAATTATCTTCTGTTCCTCCTTTCACTTTTCTAAAAAAAAAAAAAAAAAAAAAACACCTTTGCTAGAATCTCCCTGTGTTCTGACCAAGTGTGTTTCTCAGCTGATAAGTATATTTTTGGTGCTTTTTAACCATTCAGAGTTGAATAAAACAATAATTGAATTCAGTTCAGAATACATTTTGAATAAATTGCATTTATTTAAACTGTATTTGTTTTAATACTGCTACACACTGAAGTGCGCTATCTTGCACTGCACTTGAATTGTTTTTAGTGCTGTTTATCTGCTTTTCTGTAGGAAAAAAAACTCTAAGCCTGTTTCATACTTTTCCTGTAACTAGTATAGTCCAGATACAGATTTGCTGTATCCAGGACTGTATGTAAACTTCTGAGCCCCCCAAGCCTTTCTGTGTTGGAGGAAAGCCTTCTAGCTTATCAGTGGAGTGGTAAGCACTAGTTAACCTATCTACCACATAAGGAGTGGTTCTGGCCCAGAAATTGTAGTTATTGGCCGTTTGGGTAATTTTTCCATCTCTCTCAACTTTCTGATTTAAAAGCCTACATTTGCACTTGTTTCTTTCCTGTAACTAGTCTAGTCCAGATACAGATTCTTAGT
The DNA here is from genome assembly GCF_019279795.1 of Protopterus annectens. Lineage (NCBI taxonomy): Eukaryota > Metazoa > Chordata > Ceratodontiformes > Protopteridae > Protopterus > Protopterus annectens. Next base: position 482,581,531 of record NC_056742.1, on the reverse strand, counting down.
TTTAGCACTTGAATTTGCTTATTCATGCTCAGCACTTGTTCAGAACTTGTTGTAAGCACTAAATAAGCTACCAATTACTACAGCAATCATCCTTCCTCATTGCCTAGAGGAAAACAGTTTTTGTACTTACTTTCCTCACTTGCTTAGAGAAAAACAGCTCTTGTACTCACTTTCCTCACTTATCTAGAGGAATATAGTTTTTATTCAGGCATGTCCAAGTGTCAGCTCCCAGTGTCCTCCCCTGTCTATCTGATGAATCTGGGCATCTTGGGGCAATGTAGCAATTGCCTCATGTACACAGACAACCCTCTCCTCCTACCACCCAACACTACAACCTGTGAGAGATGCACTTATCTAGCCAAACTGGAGGTAAAGCTCTCTCCAACCAAGACTGAACTTGACAGTCAATAGGAGAAGGTAAACACTTGCACCACACCACACTCATCACATAGTCCCATTAAATCTACACCACCAAAATCCACATATAGAAACACAAACACATTTGTGGAGGCTCTCAATAATAATCTGCTCAAGCAACAGAGACCTCCAAATCAGAAACCCAAGCAACCTCCACCCCCAACACAAGCTAAATGACACATAGCCTACAGACTCAGTGTGCCACTCAACCGCAGCCCATAAGGCAAAACAACATACCCAGCACACTAGTCATAGGTGACTCTATAGCCAGGCACATTGATCTCCCACTCACCAGGCTAAACAATGACAAGGTTATTGTCAGCTGCCTTTCGGGTTCCAGGGTCCGCCACATAACCCACACACTCAGGTCACTCCACAAGTACAAATATGACTCTGTCATTGTCCATGTTGGTGTAAATGACCTGAGACGTACCTCCGTGGACTACATGAAAAGAGACATGGAAGAGCTCTCTGATCTTGTAGTCCAGGCAGGTAAGATCCTAGCCCTGAGTAGCATTCTGCCATCACCCAGAATAATACTGCAGTACAAGGACAAAATGATTGACTTCAGCAATTGGCTAAGCTTCTGGTGTCATTCTAAGGGGATCCAGTATCTGTCTGCCTGGGGCGACATGACTGACAGACCACGATACTTTGCCAGAGATGGCATGTACCTGTCACCCCTGGGATTCCGGATACTGGCTAAGGCTCTTGCCACCCCTATAGTGCCTTTTATAGGCATGGTTCAAATGAAAAATTCACCACCATAACAGGAACAGGCAAGCAAAAACTGAGGGTAATGCTACTTACTCAATGCTAGAAGTCTAAATCTCAAAATGTACTCACTCGAGGCACTGCTTAAAATGGAGAACATCGATATCTGTACAGTGACTGAGACCTGGTTCAAGGCTCCAGAGAGCATCCCTGCACTACCAGGCTATAACTCATACCACACTTTTTGGCCATGTCACCTGGACCGGAACACCAGTGGCGGAGGTGTGTCTATATTCATTAAGGATATCCACACCTCCAGGCTAGTTGCTCAGCATAATGCATCCAAGGTTATTCAAGTGCAACTAACTCTGGGCAAAACAGCAATCCAAATTGTAGCTTGCTACAGATCCCCCAGCATGCCCAAAGATTCCCACTCCTCTTTTCTTGATATACTGGAAAATATTAGGGTTCAACCAAACACCCTAATAATGGGCGATTTCAACTACCCCTCCATTAACTGGAAAAACTACTCATGTACCAACTCCTTTGCTCAACGCTTTCTGGAATTCATAAATTCCAATGCCCTGGATCAACTTATTCACACCCCCACCAGGGGTAACAATATCCTAGACCTAGTCATTACCAGCATGAGTGACCGGTGTTCCACACCTGAAGTCAACTCCTCGTTGGTCCGATCCGACCATAAGCTAATCACCCTAGATATCCACATCCCACCCCCAGCCCCGATTAAGGAAATTATGGTAAAAAATTTCTCCAAAGCCAAATTCATGCTTCTTAAGACAGAAGTGGTGAACTTCACCACATCCGTGCAGATGGACAATAGAGTTATGACTGCTGAATCCTACACAAATGCACTATATAAGCACTTACACAAGTGCATGGATCGTGCTATCCCAAACTGAACTAAGATGCTATCCTCCAAAAAAAGGAAGCCAATCTGGTGGTCCCCTGCCATAAACAAACAGTACAACAGAAGTAAAAAACTGTTGCAAAAGAGAGTAAAATTCCATGAGTGGAGGTGCTCCCTGGTTAGCCTCAGTAAGAAGCTGAGATCCCCTATAAGATCCTCCAAAGCTAGCTACAAAAACAAAATCACCACTAATTCTAAGGACAACCACAAAGCATTCTATAGTTATGTCAAGAATGTCAATGGCAACACCCAGATCTGCTCTGAGTTACAGCACAATGGCACAAAAATTACAGAACCAACTGATATTGCCAACATCCTGGCAGATATGTTCAGTGCTAACTTTACCCCCCTATCACCCCCTAAAGGGCCCATATCTATACAGGAAGAATGCAGAATCTCTGTAATCACAGCTATGCAGGTAAAAGCTGCACTCTCTAAAGCCAAAAACACAGCATCCATGCGACTGGACAACATCCCAGGCTGCATTTTACATGAACTTCAGAACGAACTGGCTCCCCACCTAAGCACCATGTTCAATCATAGCCTCACATCAGGCTTTGTGCCCACTGAATGGCACACAGCAACAGTTATCCCACTCCAGAAAGGGGGAGCCACCAGTGATCCCGGGAGCTATCGCCCTATTAGCCTGATGAGCCTGGTCTGCAAGGCCATGAAACGTATCATCATGGAATTCATAAACAAAGACGTTGGTAACCTCCAAATTCTGGACCCCACCCAGTTCGGGTTTGTGAAAGGCAGATCATGCCTCCTGAACCTGATCGACTTTTTTGAGGCAGTCACCAAAGCTGTAGTTGAGGGTAAGGTGGTTCACACAGACTATCTTGACCTCGTCAAGGCTTTCGACACCATCCCCCATTCTGGAATTATAGCTAAACTAACTAAACTAGGTATAAATCCCTACATCACAAGATGGGTTGCCAACTGGCTCACTGACAGAATCCACACTGTAAAAGTTGCAGTCTCCAAATCTGACTTCAAACCAGTAACAAGTGTAGTACCAGAGGGTTCAGTCCTGGGACCTCTCCTGTTTGGTATCTACTTCTCTGAAGTACAGACTAACACAGACGGCCTCTGGCTAACGAAGTTCACGGATGACTGCAAACTACGAGCCATAGTTGAGTCCCCAAATGATGTGGACATCCTACAGAAGGGCCTCACTGAGACAGATGCCTGGTGTCAGAGCCATGGCCTCAAGCTTAATGCCAAAACATGCAGTGTCATCCCCTTTGGTAAAAACTCTGTACCCATGAACTACCACATAGGCAGCAGTCTACTTAACATTGAATGTGTGATAAGAGACCTTGGGACCCAGGTGGACAGTAGTCTCTCCTTTGATAATCGCATCGCCACAGTAGTCAGGAAGTCCTTTACGTGGCATACCTCATCACAAAAGGGTACTCATCCAGGAAAAAAGAGGTGATTGTTCCCCTCTGCTCGACACTCATTAGACCCATTATAGAATACAATGCCCCTTTTGGAATGTACCTCACAAGACATCTGCACCAGCTGGAAAGGCCCCAGATGTATCTCACAAAGATGATTACTGGCCTCAAACAGATGTCCTACACTGACTGTCTCAAAAAACTCCAGCTTTTCTCCATAGCATATCACCTACTCCGAGGTGATCTCTGCCTAACATATAAAGCTATGTCAAACCCAGAGCTGTTGGACATGCTTCACCTAAAGAAATCCCAACCCTTTGAGCTACATGCTCTAAGGACCTAAACCTTGTCAACACAATAAACAGGACATGCTGAAGAGATAGATTCCTGTCAAAGAGACTTCCCATACTCCGGAACAAGCTACCCATCTATGTCAAGCAAAGTTCCTCATTAGCACTCTTCAAGAAAAATCTTGATGAGTGGATGGGAAATAGGAAATACACCCTGGGGATCACTTCTTTGGCTCTGCTCAACAGTGGTATAGGAAAATAACTTTCTTGGGTAACTTTCTTGGGTGGTGTAAGCCAGGGAACCTTGTTTTCAAGGCTTACTTACGCCCTTGGGCCGATAGCCTGATACCTACCTATGAACCTATGAATTCCAGAAAGCATTGAGCAAATGAGTTAGTTCATGAGTATTTTTCCAAGTTGATGGTGGGGTAGTTGAAATCTCCCATTATTAGGGTATTAGGCTGTACTGTAATATTACCCAGTATATCAAGAAATGTGGAGTGGGCATCCTGGGGCATGGTGGGGGATCTGTAACAAGCTACAACCTGGATTGCAGTCTTGCCCAGTGTTAGTTGCACTTGGATAATTTCGGATGCATTATGTTGAGCAACTAGCCTGGAGATGTGGATATCCTTAATGAATATAGATATGCCTCCTCCTTTAGTGTTTTGGTCCAGGTTAGGTGGCCGAAAGGTGTGGTATAAGTTGTAGCCTGGTAATGCAGGGGTGCTTTCTGGAGCCATGAACCAGGTGTCCGTCATTGCACAGATGTCGATGTTCTCCATTTTAAGGAGGGCGTGGAGTGAGTACATTTTGAGGTTTAGATTTCTAGCATTGAGAAGCATTACCCTCAGATTTTGCTTGCTTATACCTGCTATGGTGGTGAGTTTGTTGTTTGAACCTTGCGTAAAAAGGCACTATAGTGGTGGAAAGAGCCTTAGCCAGTATCCAAAATCCCAGGGGCTTCAGGTGCAGGCCATCTCTGGCATAACATCAGCGTCTGTCAATCATGTCGTCCCAGGCAGACAGATACTGGATCCCCTTAGAATGACATCAGAAGCTTAGCCAATTGTTGAAGTCAATCATTTTGTCCTTGTATTGTGGTATCATTCTGGGCAATGGCAGGATGCTACTCAGGGCTAGAGTCATACCTGCCTGGGCTACATGATCCGAGAGCTCCTCCATGTCTCTTTTCATGTAGTCCAGGAGGTACATCTCACATCATTCACACCAACATGGACAATGACAGAGTCATATTTGTACTTGTGGAGTGACCTGCATGCTTGCATGATGTGGCAGATCCTGGCACCCGACAGGCAGCTGACAGATTTCTCCTTGTTTAGCCTGGTGAGTGGGACATCAGTGTGCTGACTATAGAGTAACCTATGACTAGTGTGTTGGGTACGTTGTTTTGCCTTATGGGCTGAGGTTGAGTGGCACACTGATTTTGTGGGCTATGTGTCATTTGGGTAGTGTTGGGGGATGGTGGTTGCTTGCATTTCAGCTTTGGAGGTCTCTGTTGTTTGGGCAGATTTTTAATGAGAGCCTCCGTGAATGTAGGTGTGTATTTTGTGTTACTATGTGTGGGTTTAGGTGGTGTAGGTTTTGATGGACTATGTGTTGAGTGTGGTGTGGTGCAGGTGTTTACCTTCTCCTCTTGACTGTCTAGTGCAGTCTTGGCTGGAGACAGCTTGGCTATATAAGTGCATATCTCATAGGTTGTAATGTTGGGTGGTAGGAGGAGAGGGTTGTCAGTGTCCATGAGGCAATTGGTACATTGCTCCAAGATGCCCAGTTTCATCAGGTGGACAGGGGAAAATACTGGGAGCTGACCCTTAGACATGCCTGGATAGGTGCTTATTAATTTAAGTACTAAAAACTGTTTTCCTCCTAACAAGTGAGGAAAGTTGAGTGCTGCAGTAATATGTAGATTATTTAGTGCTTGCAATGAGTTTTGAACAAGTGCTGAACACAAGGAAACAGCTTTGAGTGCTAAAACTAGAAACCTGGATAGATCTAAGGGAAAATTATAAGAGCAGACTTCCCGGCACTGGGAATAGTTTAACAGTAGTTAAATGGTGCTGCACGATGTGCAAAACCGCGCAAACACGGGTTTTTAAACAGAAAGATGAAAGGGATAGAAATAGCCCAAAATGGCCAGTAAAACTACAGATTCTGAGCTGAAACCACTCCTCCAGCAACAGATAGGCTGCTCAAAGCTCACCACTCTCACTGAAACAGAGAAGCAACCTTCTATCTTAGTAAGGTCTGGGCAACACAGAAACTACAAAACAGCGCAAAATTCAGCAAACTCTAAAAAACAGATTCTACTGGTTATAGAAAGGTGGAAAACAAGTAGAGAGATAAGATTTTTTTTTCAAAAAGTAAAACAGATACAGTAAAACAAACACTTTTGAAGCAGGAAAATGGCTATCGCACTTGAGTGTGTAGCCCTCAACAGTTCAACAGTTGAAAAACACTTAAAAATGATCAGTTAAAGTGCAAACACTATCAGAATTCAAAAAACAGTTCAAATAATTTGCAAAGTTAATAAATGCTTGAAACAGTGCGGCTAGCGGAAATAAGCAATAAAAAGCAAAACAGTGGTACTTAATCCACTCAAAGTCTCCCTTTTCTCTTTCTGCTGCTGTAGAAGTCTGCAGGACAACCAGGCAGGATCTTGCTGAGGTAATACAAGTGCAAAAAATGTGCAAACATAGGTTTTTAAACAGAAAGATGAAAAGGATAGAAATAGCCCAAAATGGCCAATAAAACTACTGATTCTGAGCTGAAACCACTCCTCCAGCGACAGATAGGTTGATCAAAGCTCACCACTCTCACTGATGAACAGAGAAGCTTCCTTCTATCTTAGTATGGTCTGGGCAACACAGAAACTACAAAACAGCCCAAAATTCATTAAAATCTGAAAACCAGACTCTACTGATTATAGAAAGGTGGGAAACAAGTAGAGAGATAGAATTTTTTTGGGGTTTTTTGTTTGTTTTAAAAATTAAAACAGATACAGTAAAACAAACTCTTTTAAAGCTGAAAAAATGGCTATTGCACTTGAGTGTGTAGTCCTTAACAGTTGAAAAACACTTAAAAAAGATAAAAGTGCAAACAGTATCAGAATACAAAAATCAGTTCAAATAAGTTGCAAAGTTAATATAAAATGCTCAGAATAGTGTGGCTAGTGAAAATAAGCTGCTGTAGAACTCTACAGGACACCCAGGCAGGATCTTGCTGAGTAATACAAGTGGGAAAACCACGCAAACATGGGTTTTTAACCATAAAGATGAAAGGGATAGAAATAGCCCAAAATTGCCAATAAAACCACAGATTCTGAGCTGAAAGCACACCTCCAGCGACAGATAGGCTGCTCAAAGCTCATCACTCTCACTGATGAACAGAGAAGCTTCATTCTATCTTAGTAAGGTCTGGGCAACACAGAAACTATAAAACAGCCCAGAATTCAGCAAAATCTGAAAACTGGACTCTAGTGGTTATAGAAAGGTAGGAAATGATTAGAGAGAGAGGATTTTTTTTTTCAAAAATTAAAACAGATACAGTAAAACAAACACTTTTAAAGCAGAAAATGGCTATCACACTTGAGTGTGTAGCCCTCAACAGTTCAACAGTAGAAAAACACTTAAAAATGATCACTTAAAGTGCAGACAGTATCAGAATTAAACAAAACAGTTCAAGTAAGTTGCAGAGTCAATAAAATGCTCTGAATAGTGTAGCTAGTGAAAATAAGCAATAAAAAGCAAAATAGAGGTACTTAATCCACTCAAATTCTCCCTTTTCTCTCTCTGCTGCTGTAGAACTCTGCAAGACACCCAGGCAGGATCTTACTGAGGTAATACAAGTACATTAGTTCTGGCTTTGTCCCTAGTTCTTATGAAAAGAAGTAGAGAGGTATGATGGAGTGATAGACTTGATCTGGACAAGTGCTGTGAGACATACTGGAGTAAGATGTCTTGTAAGGTAGTATCTTACCTGTACAGACACATCTCAGCACTGGCTAACTGACCAGCCATGTGTTTGGTTTTTTGAGGTTATTGACAGGTTATGTAGCCCAGTCACCAGTGGCTAATACTTAATCAGCTGAAGCTTAACATTTTCAAACCAGGGCCATGGCAATGCATGTTGCTGACCAGTACCTTGGCTGTATTACCACTACCATGTATTTGCTATAGTGGAAGCACGGGTGAATTTGTTTGTAAGGTGCATAATTTAGGTGTGGTTCTGGATTACTGGATAACATTTAGGTCGCATGTGTCTGGTTTGGTGAAATCATTGTATTTCTGCCGTTGGAATATTTCCAGGATCAAGCAACTTCAATCTGATCTCTCAGTGGTGGTTTCTAATTTATGCTCTATCGCATCCCAAATTGCATACAATAGTGCTCTATACTGGGACTTCCTGACCCTGAGACAGATTGCTAGGACACATTCTGATGCATGATATTACTTTCTCATGGTCTGTTTTCATATCACTTTTAAAATCCTGGTGCTGGTACATTTGTTCATTTATAATTTGGGCCCTGCTTACTTCAGGGGAATTTGTAGTGTTGTTTTACGATCTATAACATTTATGTTATGCCTTTCAGAGGCTACTAGTTCTACAGGTGTGTTTGGAAACTTCTGGCTACATTTTTGTTTGCATATCGGCCCTTGCATGCGTGCAATCCACTTCCACAGTGGCTGAGCAAATACCTCAAATTGGTTTACTTGTGTAGACCATTGACAGTGTTTCTATATGAGCTGGCTTTCTGTAGGCCATTGACAGTGTTTCTATATGAGCTGGCTTTCTGTAGGCCATTGACAGTGTTTCTATATGAGCTGGCTTTTTGCAGATCGTTGACAGTGTTTCTATATGATCTTGTTTTCTGTGCAGGCCATTGACAGCGGTTCTGTTTGAGCTGTCTTTCTGTAGACCATTGTCAGCATTTCTGTATGAGCTGGCTTTCTGTAGATCATTGGCAGTGGTTCTGTATGAACTGACTTTCTGTAGATCATTGACAGTATTTTTGTAGGAGCTGGCTTTCTGTAGATCATTGACAGCATTTCTGTAGGAGATGGCTTTCTGTAGATCATTGGCAGCGTTTCTGTATAAGCTGGCTTTCTGTAGATCATTGACAGCGTTTCTGCATGAGCTGGCTTTCTTTAGATCATTGACAGCGTTTCTGCATGAGCTGACTTTCTGTAGATCATTGACAGCATTTCTGTATGAGCTGGCTTTCTGTAGATCATTGACTGTGTTTCTGTACGAGCTGGCTTTCTGTAGATCATTCACAGCATTTCTGCATGAGCTGGCTTTCTGTAGACCATTCACAGTGTTTCTGCATGAGCTGGCTTTCTGTAGATCATTGACCGTTTCTGCATGAGCTGGCTTTCTGTGAGTGGGGCTGATTAGTCTTGACTTTGCTTTTAGTGAGGTGGCCCCTACTTATTCCTGCTCCCTTTATTTTCACATCCCTTAACATATACATTTTTATTGCCAGAAATATTGTTGCATTTATTGTAGCACAAACCTGATTTTACTCCCTAGTTTAACTATTTGTTTATCTATTTTTATTGTTTGAGCTTATTGCATGTATTTTATTTTGTGTGTTTTTGCACTATTAGCAATGTTTTTTGAAAAGCATTTACATAAATTTGAAGATAAAAATAACATTAGGGACTGTTGGTGGTGGTGGTGTTGGAAATGACAGGACCTCAGGAAACTATTTTCTAGCATTCAGATAGAGATTGGAGTTGTGGGGTGATGTAATCCTCCAGTCGTCTAGGGATTAATGTTTTTTAATGCTAAGAAGGGGATCAGAAATGCTGTAGGCCAGGTGAATCCCTGGGCCACTGGAGGAAATGTTCTGACACTGGGAACAAGATCATACATGCAGAGAGAACAGATTAAGGATAGGATAGGGAACCAGGGCTGTAACCAATGTATTCCACAGGTTTACTACCCTCTTTCTAATGTACCATGTACTGATAGTTAGAAACATCTCTCTTTTCTCAGCTGCCCCATATCGCTTTGTCTTCACTCCAGCTATACTAACTTGGCATGCCCTTTAACAATTCCGTACCTTTGAGATGTTCTTTTGTCATTTGTTCTTAGGAATGATGACTTCAACATCTCTGAAATCCATGCTCTATACTGTATAGCCCATCATTACGTGGGCTGTTACTACTGCCCCTTTTTCCACTACATAGAAAATTTAACTGATTCAGCTAAGGGGTGACTATGACCTTCCAAAACCACTGCTTTACTTATGGTTATCTCCATCATATATGCAGGTTTCCTGAGGATTTCTTCATCAAACTGCAAACACACCTCTCAGCCTCTTAGAGAAAGAAATCTGGACAAAGCCATACATAAAAGTGGGACAAAACCCCCCAAATAGGGACAATTTTTAAATATTGCTCTTACAAACTTACAAATTTGATAGAATAACAGGTTTTGCATTAGTATGAAATTTCTGAATCTCAGATTTCTGTCATTATTTTCTAACTTCAGTTGTTAATGATTTACCACTGATTTGCCTGAAGACCACAATTCTGTGAAAAACGGACCAAAAATATGAGGCTAAAATCTGGACATTCTACAAGAATCTGTACAGTTGAGAGGTATGACTGCAAACCTCACACTTGTAACATTAAGCTGTAACTGTCAGCTGTTCTCCCATCCTGCAAACTACATCAAGTGTCTGTGGGGACTACCCTGACCATCTGTGACTACTGCACTAGTCCAGTACTGGTGCCATCGTCATGTATCTTCATCACTTCAGTGAGACATCTGACACAAACATGAAGAACAGGAGTAGTTGCAGTATTAAACCTATAGTACTTCCCCGCTTACCACCCTTTCACCTGGCAATTCCTCTTAACTACCACCCTTTGCTTCTGGTCACTTGGCTAGTTTCCTAACAATTTGAAGAATTTAGTTTCACCTTTATAAACATCAAGTAGAGAGATGAAGTGTTAGAGGCCTTGCTAATGTACAAATGTATATCGACAGGCCTCTTGATGGCCACTACAGTGGTAGTTTACTATTGTTGGCTTAGTCTTGGACTCAAACTCAAAAAAACATTTTTAAACAGTATTTTACCATCAGTGGAGCTTATTCCAGAGCATGTCTTGTTTGTACTGCTGGGAGAACCTGATTGTATTTCAGAATGTTTTTCCTCGGATGGTGTTCAGCTAAATGCAGCTGATTTCAATTATTTATTCAAGTCTTTACCAGTGAGTTTTCATATTCACATTTCTCAGTCAGCGATCTCAGAAAATTATATCATAAAGCTCTTTAGATCAATACCAAAAAATGTGAACAAGCTATTAGCTCTTGAAGTGGTGATGGTAAAGGAAAGCAGGGATGCTGGGTTTATTCTTTATTTCTTTCTGGGTACTGAATGTATAATAAAATTTTACAGAAGGAAGCAATAATGAAGTAACAGATTTAATTTGTAACCCATCAGAAGCACACACACAAAAAATAATCTTGTTAACATGGAAACATTGCAAGCAAACTCTGAAAACTGTTTAAAATGAGTGTCTGTAATATTATGTTACATACCTTCAATTATGTTTTTTACTCTTTTTGGTCCCCTTGTTGCTCACTTTTCAGCATTTTTGCTGTAGGGGGAGGTGAGGCCATTCCATGACTAAGTACTTTGATTTACTGGGGCTGGAATGGACACTGAGGCTTTGTCCCTGGCCGTAGAACCATCATTCTTCCCCTTGTCCCCTATAGCAGCTCACATTACACTGAGCAAGTCAAGGAATTTTTCCAGGGTTAATGCCTCTCCCTGCCTGTGCGTCCTCCCTACCTTACTGGCAACTGCTCTAGCAGCAAATCAAACTCTGATTGTCTGAGCCATAAGCTTGGCTTTACCCCTCTACATAGGTGTATAGGTAAGCACTAGGCTAGCTGTCCATGCTCACTGCTGAAGTTAAGTCACAGGCTTTTAATTAAGCCCATCCTTCCCAGTGCTATTTATTTCTCTAAAAATTAACCAATGAGCAGATGTAACATCATGCTTTCTGTCAGATGGTGTATTTATTTATTTAATATTTGTTTGCTGGGTAGGCGGGCTGGTCTAGTGACCCTTTTTAGTCACGAAGATGCATGACATAATATACTTATTACAGTCACTGTTCAGAAATTATGGTATAGATTTTGAACATTAAGACAGACAAAAACATCATGAGATAAACATTTACGTATTCTACATTTACAGATTTTACAAGATTGTAGAGTATGATAAGACAAAACTAAAATTAATACATTTAACAGGTGTGCAGTCATACTATGGTCTGATAACTCGTTTATCTTGAAAATATGTACACGTGGCTTCTTGAAGAGGTATTCTTTCAGTGAGGCTTTAAGGGTTTCCATGGTTTGCTGTTTTTTGAAGTGCAATTGGGAGAAAGTTCCAAGTGGAAGGATATATCCTGGAAAAGGCACTTTCACCTATAACTGGTTTGAACTGAGGCCTAGCAAGAGAAAGGCAATCATCTTACCTATTTCTGAGTGAGGAGGCTTGATTTCTAAATGGTAGTTCACCATTCAGTTGCTCAAATACCGGTGAGGAGCAGCTAAAGAGTGAGTGAGTGAACGCTAATTTCTGTGTGATGGGACCTTCTGATATCTAATCATTTTACAAAACAGGTCAAAGTTTTCCACATTGTGAGATAAAACACTAGATTTAGTGTGTGATAGTCAAATTAGCTTTATCATTTTTGAACTATATACCTTGATGGGACATGTTTTGGCTTTTCACAATCCTTTCCACATTGCTGGCAGCTTTCAATTACTCTGCCCCCCATAACACACACACACACACACACACACACACACACACACACACACACACACACACACACACACACACACACACACACACTTACTTAGTGTCTGGGAAGGGCCTTGTTCTGGCATCCATCAGGACCTTTACTCTAGCCCTAACTACCCATTACCCTAAGGCAGCCTGGATGAATAGTTTGCCCCCAGTACTAGCTATGGATGCACGAACACTTCCAGTCACATGCCTCCCAGTTAAAGCACATATGTGCTGCTTGGTGGATTCTCATTTTTGCCTTTTCCACTGCCTTTGTACAACACAGCCTCTACTGGATGTGGTATTACCCTGACTGGGCTGACTTCTTTCTGTAGGAGTTGCAAGCAGTCACTCTCCACTCACTCCAACTCTCCTTGTCCGGTTCTTCTGATGGTTAGGTTACTCGACAATACTATATCAGTCAGGGCTTTATTGTTCTATAGTGTGGTGCTCACTTAACTTTTGGAGAACCTGACTATAATATTGCAAGTTTTTACTAAATTATATAAAAAACGTTTTGTTTAGATATTATAATTGCAGAAATTTATGTCTCTATAAACAACTGTTTATGCGATGTCTCATTGTAGGAAAACTTGGAAAGACCAAGGATGTGAGTCACAAAATGCCCTTTACTTTAATCCAAATGTAAGTTGTGTATTAAAAGTGTAATTGTAAACAGTAATATATGTTACTCTTCTTTGAGTCTTAGTAAGGCATACAGGGAAAGAAGCAGAGTATAATATCTATATAGAATTTGTTTCAACCAGGAATGAAATGCACTTTAATAATGTATTAAAACCATTGCATGCATTGCCTACAAATATGTCTAAATATGAAAAAGGTCTAGTTGAATTAAACAAAAACACCCCCAAAAATATGCTTTTCAATTAAAAGCAAATTACTGCTCATTATGGCTAATTCTTGCAGTAATGTAGGCAACTCCCTGTACTCAAACAGAATCACTAAACTCTGAAATGACATCTCTCCAGCCTTGAAATCAAAATTAACCCCCAGATTCAGCAAGTTCTGCAAGGAGTGCAGGAATAGTGCAAGAGCTGCTGCATGCAATATGGCTGACGAGCGATCCAGGATCAAGCTCCCGGGACATGCATGAGCGCTCCTACACTATTCCTGCACAGACACCACTGCTATATGCTAATTACCTCGTTTGCTGGTGAAAACCATACAAATGAGGTGAATTAACGATCCAGAAAGCAGGCAGGCGTCTGTGCAGGAATAGTGTAACCTGCAGCAATGTTTTCGGTTACTAACCGAATACATTTCTGCAAATTACAAAACGGAGGCATGACTGCTCGAAAGAAGCATGTATTCAATGTAGTAGGCATGCCAATGGCCAAATATGTGGCCATTGTCATCCAAAATAGTTGAATTTTATAAAAAACAAGTTTATTTTTTTTTGGTCAATCTCGGCCGTTTAAGCGTAGGGCAGCGGTGGGCAAATGGGATCGGCACGTAAATAAGAAAAAAAGGGGGAAATAAGCCTTTATACCCAAATCAGCATTTTGCCATAATAGTCAATGGCATGCATAAGACAACAATACCAGGGAATAGTGGTTGCTAAGGGGGAAGGCTCAGTGTGAGTGTGGTAACTATGAATTAGCATTCTGGTTTATGCAAATGAGGGGATTGATACTGAATCACAGATTTCCTCTCAGTGTTAGCTTGCACCCAGCTGTGTAGGTGCAGCAAGATCATTGTATAAGAGGTGGATAACCTCATAAGGGGATGTGTCATGCATGCTGTAAACTTATTTGTTTGCCCTTAGCTAAGCACAGCTAAGGAAGGGGGTGTGTCTCACATTGTTGAGCACTGTTTTCCCTGCTTAAATGGGAGTGCGCACCGCTCACCAGGTTTTAAACAAAAAAAAAAAAGAACATGAAATAGCAGCACTGTTCACATCTGATCAGTGGGTATGCGCGGTGCACCTCTGGGCTTAAACAGGAAGGCAATGGGAAGGGAAAACAGCAGTAGGAAGGCAATCAAGAAGAATTAACATAGCTGGCTGGTGAAATGTATCAGAATCAGCCAATTACACAGGCAGCAGCCCAGCACACTACTATAAACTATGCAATCACCTTTCAGTCTGTTTTTTTCCTACAAACTCTACACCTCCGGTGTACACAGATGGGGAAATTTCACTTGACAAAGCTAACAAAATGTTAGGGGCTGCTGTTGCTCTCATACATCAATATGTGTAAGAGGCTGAGGGTGGTGAGGATGTAAATGCTGACAACCATCCCACAGTGAGGAGGAGGAGAAGAGTGTACAGACCCAGGGTTATCTACCAGGGGCTACATGAGCTGGAGATAGCGGAGCGCTATACGGTGGACAGGGACATTCTACATCAAATTGTTGAGCTGTGCCGGCCCCGCCTCACACACACAGAACCAACAGAGGTGAACCCCTCCCAGTGGATACCAAGGTATATGTAGGCTTAAGAAGACAAGCCACAGGTACCTACCAAAGGGCAATTGGGGATATCATGGGGATCTCACAGGCATCAGCATCCAGGGTACTCCACCAGTTCCTGGATGCCATATCAGCACATGCCAGTGAACACATATATTTCCTCAACACCTGTGAGGTGTTGACCAGCAATATGCATCTCTTCCACCAAATAGCAGAATACCCTGAGGGTTTGGGTGCTATAGACTGCACGCACATACACATCAAAGCACCACCCAAGTGAGTGGGGTAGGGTCTACATAAACCGCAAGGGCTTCCCCTCCATCAACTGCCAGGTCATGTGCGATGCCCAGGGCATTATCTTCAGTGTGTGTGCTGGCAGCCCTGGAAGCTATCATGACTTCCACATCTGGCATATGACACAGCTGTACCAGCCATTTGGCAGTGTGGACATCCCATACGGCCACCTAGTGGGGGTTGCTGGCTACGCACTGGAGCCATGACTGATGACACCCCTCAGAAATGCACACACACTTGAACAAGAACTCCATAATGAGGTACACGCACAAACCAGAATCATAATAGAGTGTGTGTTTGGGATGCTCAAGTCACTGTTCCGCTGCCTGGACATATCCGGTGGAGCCTTGCAGTACTCTCCAGCTACATGTACACAGATGTTCATAGTATGTGCCGTGCTACACAATATGTGCCTGCAGAAACAGCTGTAGCAGGAACAGCATGGGGCAAGGCCACACAGCCCCCCACCATTGCCAATGCCATCACAGACACAGAGTGACTCAGAGGAGGAACTTCCTGAGCCTGCCCATGTAGGCAGAAGGAGGCATGCCCATTATGCCCAGGCCTTGGCAAAGAGGCAACGCATAGCACATACACTGACAATTTAGGGACCCAGGGAATGACACCTCTCTCTGACTTGCACATACAGTAAAAGAAATGCCAAACATGAGACTACCTGTGCTTTACCATGTATAGGGAGTGTACTATGTGCATCTGATATAGTCAGCCCTCCAGCACCGTCTCAATACTGGCCCAGCCACAAGGTATGTCACTCTTCCTATCAATTACTGAATGGAGTAGTTTGTTCTGATAGTTGTATCCATGGTATGGATGCAAGCATTCAAGGGAATCAGGTGGCTGAATGGGATGGCAGCAGATAGTGGACACCTATATGGGCAGCATGAAATCCATAACAAATACTGGTGTCAACATACTAGGCAGTACTAGACAAGGTGACAAATCCCACCATAGTACATGTGGTTTCCCAAATAACTGTGGGTGTCCATAGGACACACACATGCATGTCAGTGAGGCTCACATACTCACTACCAGCCTCAGCCAGCAGGACAGGTGTAGATGACCATAAAGAAAGGCTGGGATAAGGTCTCCAAATGATGGCAATGGTGAACAGACCCCCATCCAGACCTACACAGACAGACTACAACAGGTCTGGCAGTTGTATGTTAGTTCTGAAGACTAAGAAGTCTGAACCTGAAATGTAGGTCAATAAAACCTAAGATCTGTACTCTACTGATATGCCTCCAGTCTGCATGATAGGTTAGAATATAATATGAAATGGAAGTCAACAGTGTACCTCAAATACCAGTACAGTCATAGCAAATGTTTAAAGTCATCAGGTGTGCCCCCCCAATCCTGTGTAGAAATGCAGTAACATGTAAGTGTGAGGAGTAATATCAGTGGAGCACAGATTGCCCGAGCTGGCCCAATCTACAGGATAGACTGTTGCATGTGTACAATATGCAGGGGTCTGTGTGTTAGGTTGTTGTGTGTTCAATATTGTCTGGAAGTAGTCAGCATGTAGGCATGGAGGGTTGTGTCTCGGTGGCTTATGGCCAGTACTGTGAATGACATGGCCATGTTCCAGCAACTGCAGTGCCAACCACAATGCTTCTCAGGAATAACCATGTCAGCAGTTGTCCATACTCACTGGCCAGATGTCAATATCTGTCACTGTCTGAAAGATGGACATGCCGTGAATGTGGGCCCATACATACACACAGTACACAGGTGGAAGCACCCTAGACAGAGTGTGTATAATGTAACAGTCAGCTGTACATAACTTTGGAATTGTACATACAGGTTAGCAGCACATTAGATGTCTGTGTAGTATGGAATACTGGTGTAGTCTGGCCAATCACTGGCAGACCACAAAAGGCGCAGTTATGAAGTAATGAGAGACTGCCTATGTCCATGCACAAGCAGCATAAGGGGAATGTCCCAGGTATATCTGTGAGTCAGCTGCAAGTAGCTTCCATATCACACATGCACTCAGCTTACCCCACCATCAGTCACAGGTTTATCACAGGTCATATCCTTGCTTTTGGGAATAAGTACAGTATGACCCCCACTTCTGTATGGGAATTCCCACAGAATGCAGCATGCTGAAGAGGTATCTTATGCAGGTGTGTCCCTAGCTGTAAGCAGCACCCTGCCTGCATCCAGACCAATGGATCAATATGGACAGGAAATATTGCCAGTAACACCTCACACACTTACCCTGTCATCCCAGGGGAATCCACTGGCTCGCAGCCTGGGAATGTAGGAGTGGCAAAATGCACTGGCCTGCTACAGATGGCCCGCATCACTACCAAATGGCCTACAGTCCTCTGTCAAAGGCCTGTGCCTCACCCGTAGTGCCAATGTATGGTATCTCATGGGGTCCTAACTAACAACCTAACACAGTCAACAGAAGCCAAATGCAAGGCAATGTTGAGAAATCCCAGCAGCATGCCCCTCCATGTCCTACTGCAAGAACTGTGGACCAATCCATAAATACCGCTGGGATGAAGGGCCAACTATAGGGATACTTTTCAGATATCACTCACATAATGTTAGGAAGAGGATAGAATAACAGAGGGGGATGTAGAAGCATGGACGTCATGGAGTGTGTGAAGTCTGAAACTCTGATGTGTGCCCATACTACCCCTGCCTGCAAACCCATTAATGGGTGGCTACAAACCTGCTCATAAACCACAATGTGAAGGGGAACTGACCAGATATATGAGCACTGCCTCTGGATAACCTGGGTGAATCTGTACAGCTGAGAGGTATGGCCACAGCAGGATATGGCTATTCTGTTAAGTCGATATATGTACAAGAAGGGGATTCTCAGCCACCATACTACCAAGGTGCTGGACCATTTACACAGACCCATCAGCAAGTGTCTGTAGCTACCCTTACAGAATGGCAGGAGTGTGCAAGAATGTATAGGCTGCGGCCCACAATACTGGACTCAACTTCATTCATCTTGTATTTCCCAGTAAATAACTGTGAGCAAATAATTATATCTGTCGGTAGTTGATGACATAATACATCACAGTGTAAAACAGTACATATATACGAATATCTCTGCTAACACCAACCATGTAACACAAGCAGCACAGACAGCAATAGTTACAGTATCCTCCTATCTTTTACCCATTGTGACTCCATATTGTCAACCTATCTACAGATATCCTGCAGAAACAGTTTGCTAGCTGTAGTTGTAGAACATCAAAACCTGGAATGGAGTACAACCCTACCGGGAATGGATTCACACACTCAATACAGAAGGTCATACTGGGCATCATCCTACACTTAGAGAAATGAAGCCCATGTCTGACAACACAGTGGACTATACATATTTATCATTTGCAGATGTCTGTGCACACACACCAAATTGTACATCATTTATGCTTCACACACACACTGGATTGGAATACTCACACATATCTAAGGCCAACAGACTATAATATGCCAAACATACACACACAGAGATGTGGGGAAGAGAGAGACAGTAGTGACAGAGAGAATTCCATTATGAGGCCTGTCCCACCCACTACACATCCCATTAGCCTATATCACATGATGTGCTTATGTCAATCATTGTAGACATTCCTTTTGGTAGCCCTCAGCCCTTTAGTGTCTGTGGTGCTTGTAAGTTGTGTGTGACTGAGTGTGTGTGTGTGTGTGTGTGTGTGTGTGTGTGTGTGTTTCCAGAGGAATGATTTATGGCCCATTCACACACAGTGCACTTCCCATTGCCCATGTTAGCACTCCTGCTGATGTCAATGTGGGTGTTGGCCCTTTTCATTCACTGTGAGCAGGACTTCATGTGGGTGTCTGACAAACAGCATCACAGAGGGTATTTGGAAATACCTCTTACAACAAACACTGTAGAGTTACACATTTGCATGTATTATATCATTACGTTACTACTTTTAACAGTGCTTTTCCAAGTAAGAGTTGATTTCAAATTGTAGTACTGGAACCATGCACTCCTGCACACAAAGCTGGACTCTTGAGTACTGACTATCGTGTTGTTGGTGTTTGACCTGTATGTTTTTATGTATCTTCTAATGGATATTGATCTCATATGTTATTAACTGTAGACTACTATGTTTTTAGCACATGTCATTGAGGACTGTTGTCATGTAGTAATGGCATACCTAACAGTCTGAGATGTCTGCCTTTCAAAACATTCATCCTAATGCATAACCTGTTGGCTATCTACTTTCTGTCTGTCCTCTGTACAGATGTGCAGATGTCAGGTATTCATCTTGGCTGCTTACAAGCAATCTCTGATTGACTGACACTGACATGTCTGTCCAGCTGTGTTACGGGGTCTATATTATATAAGTGAATGCACTGAACTGAGAATGCTATATAATTGACCAACAATCCCTGAAAACCCAAAATGTCGAACACACTGATCAGCAATTTTTTTTTCCCAGGGAAAAAAATCAAAACACAAAATACCCCACACTGCCCTACTTAAATATACCAACTCCAAGATTGTACCACAGTGGAGGAAATAGCAAAGTCTCGAAAATGACCCAGTGATTTTTTTTCCCTAGGAAAAAAATCGCTGTTCCGTGCTTTCGGTATTTTGCCATTTTGCGTAATGACGTTCGACTAAACAGCATTCCTAATTCATTCTGTTCGCTAAAATAATAGGGACCCATGTTATGAATGCCACAGCTAGGAAACCCCACTCTGTATACACCACATGCCATGGATACCTCAACCAGACTACCACAGTTAACAGAACATGTTTGGGTACAGGTCCCTAACCCAGACACTGGCCATGTTATGCAATATATATTGCATACATGTCAATTGGAGCACCTCACTGGTCCTCTTCAAGAGAAAACCAGATGAGTGGATGTTGAATTTAACTGTCACCCTGGGGATCACTCAAGTGGCATTAGTTGATAGATGGCCTGCTGACAAATGTCAGGTGGCATGATACCAGTGTACGCACATCCCCTACTCTTCTCATCTCTCCATGGACATTAGCCTGGTACACACCTAGGAACACCTGCACCTATGGACCTCAGTACTGACAAATGTGTCTGTGTACATTACTGAGTATAACAGTGTTTGTGTGTTTGTAAACTTGTAGTTCATAATATTCTGAGGGCCTTCTCACCCACTACATGCCCAATTGCTATACTTAGAAAGGGCTGCTGCTGTAATTCACATTAAATTTACTTTATGACACTCTTCATCCTATGAGCTACCTGGAGCTTGCAGTACCAGCATAACACTGTTCTACAAATCGGTAGATAGGTGTGGGTTACCTTCTGAGTCCTGGCAAATGTGACTATGTGTGTGCAGTTGTGTGTGAGTGTGCATATTTGTAGGTGACAGCATTCTGAGGCCACATTCTCCAAATACACTAAACCTTGCCATACGTTATAAGGGATGGTGATGTTGCTGACATTAGGACAGCCATGTCAAAACCCTCACCCTACTATCCCTGTGGCATGTGCAATAAATGAATATCCCTGTAATAGCAATAATTAGATAAACAATGGTTTGTACTGCAGTCCTGGTAAATGTGTGATTGTGGGTATATCAGAGCATTATCATGGGTTTCAGTGAGTACAATATCCAATGTGGGGTGGGGGTGCTGGGCATGCTGTCTTTAGACCATGGTACCCCCAGTACATGTCCCAAGGTCCACTGTATGAGGAACGCTGTCACCATCAACCATACAGGTAACTGATTACACTATCCAGCCCAATGATGCATGTGCTGTGTGCAAAAACTCTGTAACAGTATAGACTCACTGACAAGTTAGTCAGCACTGCTAAACCCAGGTCTGTCAAATGTGTCTATGATTGTATGTGTTTGTCAATGTGTATATGATAGAATGTTATACTATGTATTGTCCATTAACACCCAGTACATCCCCCATTACCATACTGTACAAGGCCTGGTGATGCTGTTCACTTTACAGGAAGCTCAGGACACACCTCACCCTACAAGATCTGTGGTGTATGCAATTAAGGCCAAACACATTAGTAGCAATAAGTACCTAGGTAGGGGTTCTCATCTCAGTGTTGCCAAGTAAGTGTGTGTGTATATGAAGGGATCTACTTCAATTTACAGAAAATATATTTCCCAGGAGATCATTTGTCTGAGAACTAACTTGCAAAAGGTAACATTGCAAAGCAATCATCTTGTGGAAATTCATTCCATCAAAACTAGTAGTGGATGTATAAATGCCCTTTTCCCCACTGTACAACTGTACAGCGATACTGGAGTTTGTATATGCTGTTGGGTGTGGTTGTTGTGGGCACAGCCATCCACATTGGGGGTATTATTGTGCATATCCCCCGCTTAGTGTGCTGTTATACCGTCCAGTTTATGTTAAGAGGTTAAGTAGTTGTTAATCACGCTATGTGTGGTTCTACACTACACCACACCCTCCAAAGTGGGGGGCTGTGCCTCCCACACCAGCACAACTATGTATACCAACTGCAGGATTGCATTACATTGGGGAAAAGGACATATACCCTGCCAGTATCATTTCCAATGAAATTAAATTTGATGGACTGATTATTTACTGATGTGATATTTTGGCAATTTGGTCTTGGTGGAATTACATAGGGCAAAATCAGTTCTCTGCAAAATGAAGTACATCCATGTGAACGGTATTCTCTGTCTATTGCATCAACACAAAAGCCTCTGTGTGTGTGTTATTCACAAACATTCTGTGTGTGCCACCCAGTGCACTTACCATTGTCCACTGTAGAAGAGCTGCTTACATCAGCCACCATGCATTCACCTGTATACACCCCTCAGATCTATTAACAATGTGGCACATGCAGTAACTGTTATATAGACCAGTTACTTGTGTTCAGCTGTACCCGGGATATGACACAGTCAATGTGTCACTACAGTGTCACACCCCTTGTTGGAAAGGACAGCAGACCAACATCCTCCTGACACATAGACACCTAGAACACAAACAAAATACATTATGGAGACCACATTTAGTCAGTGTTAATAACAGCAGTAATGCATCATAGCTGGACAGCTACACACCCTGATGTGTAAGCATGAAACATTCCAGCTGACAACACTTTAAACAGCATTATATTGCTAAACTTTAGTACATTCACCCTGTGCATTAGAAACATATTAGCATGTCCATACATTGATGGTATGGATGACAGAGATGTGGCACAGGTATCATCATATGTACAGGGTGTGGTGTGGGTTTGCCAGAGGTCTAGGCTGAGCCATTTGGTTGACATCATGTGCCATGTGGCTGCCCTATACAGGGGTATGTTGGACAGCTGTAGACCATACATAGCAGGGTGTACAGTTCACTGTGTCTGGCCATGGACATGGGAACTGCGCCTGCCAGGGGTTGCACGGGCGCCATCAGGCAAAAGCCAAGATATGTTACTCTCCCCTGAAGATGGCAATTGTCCACTGGATCTGCGTCCCTTTTGGGACCAGCCAGGACCATGTGCACATGGCCTGGTACATTGTGGTGTGGACAGCACCCCCCTGCAGTGCTGGTGCTGGTACTGCCACTACAGGAGTGGGAGTGAGATGCCGCACGTCCACGTAGTCTTCCACCTGTTGGTGTTGCTGACCTACATTCATGTGGCCAATGCCCTACTCCCACCACATGCTCTACCACCGACACAACACGGTCGAGGATTCCCACCATCTCACCCAACCATCTATCCATGACCTCTGCAAAATAACGGTGGGCATCTGCACGATCATGGATGTAGTCATGTACAGCAGGAAGAGTAGCCCTCCTGAGCCTCAGACCATCTCTGGTATAATGTTTCTTATGTGCCTCTGCCTCTATGATGGCCCAAAACATGTGTCTGGTGACATCTGCTGTGGCACTTCTGCCAGGGGCATGATGGCCAGCAGCTCTTTTATGAGCACCCCTGTCCATCTGCCTGTGTGGGAAATCGCCATTCATCTGGCTATGGCTGCTGTGTACAGACACACTTGCCGTAGTCACCACACTTTCCTGTCCCATGCCACTACCTGCCAACTGTCCCTCATCTATGGCCACTGGTGATGGGGTATATGTGGCCATTGTGACTGTGTGCGGGGATGGGGTGGATAAAAGTGTGATGCCAACCAATGGCACAGATTCAGCCCCTGACAACCCTGCCTGTACCTCACTATGCCTATCATCATTATCAGAGACTGTATGGACACTAACATCAGTTTGCCTGCAGGAGGGACCCTGACCCACCTAGCCACCTGTGAGGAGCAGACAAGAAATTTAAATTAAGACCTGTACATTATGGTTTACTTCTACAAACACACACACACACACACACACACACACACACACACACACACACACACACACACACACACACACACACACACACACACACACTTACAGGTGAGGTGGCACAAAGATATTACACAGACCTCTCATTACCCAACAGTTGATATGCATGACGTATGGCACTCAGCATGCACTGCAGCCATTCATAATCCTTGTTACCAACAATATATATCTCTGTGATACAGGAGTTGTGTTAGTAGGTGATGCCCCTTCCCCTGGAACACACTGCACCCATGTACACATTATTGCTGTGCACTTGTACAGCACACTGGCATGTACTGTGCACCATACCTCACAAGTGTACACACCATTGCTGAATGTGTATATGTGTGGCAGTTATGTTTGTTCTGTTGCTCAAAGCCCCTATGTGTTTGTCTGACACATAACTGGGATGATATGAGAACTGATGTCAATAGCTCAGATGGCTTAGTGGTAGATTGCTGTGGCTATGGTGTGCAGAGGCCTGGGTTCAAGACTTGCAAGGGCTGATTATGTCTATGAACCTATGACAACTGGATGGGAAATAGGAAATTCACCCTGGGAATCACCTCTGTGGCTCTGCTTGACAGGGGCACAGGAAAATAACTTTCTACATGTCAAGCAGAGCACCTCTTTGGCCCTCTTCAAAAGGAACATTGATGACTGGATGGGAGATAGGAAATTCACCCCAGGGATCATGTCAGTCACCCTGCTAGACAGGGGTCCAGGGAAGTAAATAGTGTGGGAAGAAATAGCCAGGGAATTGTTTTGTATAGGCCCTAGGGCCGATAGCCTAGTACCAACCTATGAACCTATAATTAATGGCTGTCCTTTGATTTGCAGATCTCATCATCAACAGTGCATGTATGTGCAATAAACTCTAGTTACACCGACAACCTTCAAAGTTTCATCTGGATAAGAGGAGTGTACACACCCCTGTTGACATGCCAGCCTCTTCTATGATATGCAATGGGGCCACAATACTGCATTTGATAACATTACACACACCTGATATGTGACATATGACCTGTGCAATCCAATGCAGTATCAAACAAATGTGTTAGTCGTGGAGATGCTGCATGAGATGCTTACAATATGTGGGTTGCATAAGTGTACACACCCTTAAAACAATGGTTTGTTGAAGCACTTGTTAAGTGAACTACAGCAGTCACTATTCCTGGAAGGGGTATACTAGCATGGCCCATCTTTACTTGGCATTATTTGGTCTGTCTGACCTACAAAGGTCCCCCAACTCAGACAGATTGAAAGATCAGCTCATGTGCACAGCCCTTGGACGTCACACAAGTGGCTTCACTATTGATGTAGAGTCTGGGTTTTGTCTGGCACAATTCATAACCTTGACTGTGTTCAGATACAGACATTTGTAGCTAGCTTTGGATGTATGCTTCAGTTCACTGTTGTGTTTGAAGCTGACACCCCTCCCCATCCTCAGCCTTATTGCAGATGCCTGACAATTATGGGCCACACATGAGTGTTATTTTGCAGTGTTCCAAATTCCACACACCATGTCTACTGGCCTAGTTCCAGCTAATGAACAGCAACCCTAAAGGTGTACACTGGCACCATCAAGCTAAAGGTTGGGGATGGTGGCCTTGAGGTGGAGTAATGTGTTGCTTGTGCACCACACGTATATTTATGAATACTGTCTGTAGGTTTGAGCCTTGGTCTCATGACACCATTACACATTGCAGCACATGCCTTTGGGAGACTTGATGTTATGCTTATGCTACCTGTACAGATCCCTGGATAATGTTTCATGTGGGACAAATCTTCCATCTGATTACCCTAACCCATAGGCCACAATTATGCAGAATCCAGGCAATTGTCAACACATGTAATACACAGGCAGTACTTGCTAAACATTCCTGCAACTCCCTCAGTGTTGCTGTATGTCTCTGGGCAGCCTCCATGACCAGTTTGCAACATGTTTTGTCATCTGTTTTGGATAGGCATCTATTTCTTTTCTACATCACTGTTGTCCCATATTTCATACACCTCTAGATGTCTGTCTGCACTGTTTGCCATGGTATATGCAATGGTGAGGTAAGGTTACTTTTCCCACTCCTGACTGCTACCTTTCAGATATGGGATCAATTTCATGCTTTGTAAGATGTGTGCAAGGCATGGCTGCCTCTGTTGCATGTGACTGGGCAAATGTCATGGACATACTTCTTGGACAGCAGACCATTACTTGGTGTGACATTGAGGCCCTGTACTTGATGGCAGGTGTGTACTCAAGAATACTGAATGCTGTCAGTGCATCACAAGCTGTTTCCACAATATGTTATTTGGAGTGTGTGCACACATATGCTTCCAGTGTTTGTTAAGGTATGTATTCACCATATTTGTTGTCCTAACATAGGATTCTATATTACACATTCATTGCTCATGTTAGGATCATATTACAGGTTGTAAAAGTTGTGGAATGTGTTATTGTGGTCTGCCATTGTATATATCAGGAACAGTTGCCATTGTAATAGTGGTGTATACACTGTTGCATCCACTGTATAAGGGTAATGTTTCATACATGTCCCTACTGTAGGCCATTTGTCCCACCATTATGTTTATCTCTGTCCACACATCTTGCACTGGCAGGTTGTTAGTTATACTGCAGGACTCTTACATACCCTTCAGACATGCCACCATGGTGACCACTGTGATGCAGTGCAGTTAACAGCAACAATAAGTGAGCATGTGCAGAATCCATTATGGGTAGATGTGTTAAATGTGTGCATGGCAAACAGCATGGCCTTAACATGGCTGCTGTATTGGCAAACCTGAACAAAACAACTCTATACTCACCAGCTACAGGCTGCTGTCCCAGTTGTATACCAGAGGGACCTAAATAGTTGTGGGATAGAAGTAATGTCAGTAGCCACACCTGTGGTATTGGTACAGGTTGGAAGCAGCATTTCAGCACATCAACAATACAAACCCCAATACTAAGGATTATCTATGCATTAGTACACTCCAGCAACAGACTATCTTATCTGACATATGCATGTAGATACTTTACTGATAAAAATGGATAAGCAACAGTGTTCTAGTAATGTGCACTGGGGCCTTACATGCATGCTCATTGTCCATTGAGTGGGTGGCACCCACCTCCACAATGCTGTCTTCGGCATCATGGCTTGTCCGGCAGGCAGGTGCCCCAAGGCTGGCGAGGAGCTCCTCATTGTGTGTCAGTGGGGGCTGGATGACTTGACCCCTACCTGTAGCTAGTCGGTCCCTCACAATGGTAGCAGCTCATTGATGGGATTGGCGGATGAGGTCAGTGCAACGATGCCTCACCTGCTTATAATTTCAGGCTGACATCATTTACCCTGTGGATGAGCTCGTTCCCAGGGCAGTCCTCTCCTGCAGATCCTGGGCTCTGTGGCTGAATAATATGTTGTAATGCTGTATGACATATTGCATTTTGGTGTCATTCTCTATGTTGGTGAATGCTAGCAGCCATGGATGTTGCATATTACCTGGAAGACAAACAGGAAAAAGGTCACAGGATCTCATACGGGTGTCCACTTGCACATCAACAGTGGATATTACTTGCAAATAATCCAGCATATACCATAACAATGTAAGCTATCATGGCTTTGGCATCTTGCATTACACTCCTGGCCCTGACCTGTCTAGTTCCCCCAGTGTTGGACACTTAATTGCATAATCATTTATTCTCCATTCATTTCTGTGTAGAGGGATGACAGTGGCCATCTTCCATGTGGATGGTGTGTGGATGGTGGCAAGTCTGTGTTTGACTGTAGTGTGTGATGGAGCTGTGACCACATGCCTGAGATCATGTAGGAGGCAGACTGTGATGTTCTCATGCCCTATTGAGACTTGTTGTTGTTGCCATCAGTAGGCATTATGTGCATGCTCACAATTGATGAGGGCAGGAGTGTGGTTGATGTGCATATCCCCCTGTACAAATGTTGTGGACAGGGTGGCACTGTTCCCACCTAACCTGTCTGATGCAGGTTCCCTGTATCCATGGCATGTGTGTATGAGGTGTGCTTTACCACCAGTACAGGTTGAATTGTGTTACTGCCTCTGAAACTGACATCATACGTGGAGCCATTGTTACAGTTGGCCCTGGTGGTGTGGATATGTCTGATTTATAGTCATAGTCAGCCTTACAGGAAGTCACCTGTGAACCTACATGCTTGCTCAGATAGTGGTGGACTTGCTTCCAAGTTGTGGTCTGCACCTATGTGTCCCTGTAGAGCCACTATAGCAACCTATTATGTGCTTTGTGTATTGCTGCTGTCCACCAAGGGGGATTACTCTATCGTTGGTGGAGGCTGGTTGTACAAGTCAGGTACTGCTGATTCCATATAGCTACAGTGGATATAAAGTGTACACACCCCTGTTACAATGCCTGGTATTTGTGCAACTGAAACATGACCCCACAAAAGCTCATTTCAACACCATCCCCACCTGTAATGTGACCTATAGTCTGCTCAATTCAATTGAATGCATAACACTCTGTTCTGTGAAAACATATGGGAAATAATACTCAGTACAGTAAGCCAGTTGAATGTGTGTGCACACCCTTAAACTGAAATGTTGTGTAAACACCTGCTTGTATGATTACAGCATCCATTTTTTTTGGTATGTACTTTAACATCATGACACATCTTCACTTGGCAATGGTTGCTCACCTTCCTTGAAACAGCTTTGTTTCTTTTTCTATAGAATTGTACAGATTATGGGTCACATTTGAGGTGAGAAACATTTTGAAATGATTTTCTGTGGTCTCATTGGCATATAGCACATAAACCTGGCATTCAAACAGGGGTGTGCACACTTTGGATATGGGTGTTGATATAGCTGTTAGTGGTAGGCATGGACAGTGGGTCATAACACAGCTGTACACTTCTCTGATTACTATCTGATAATAATGCCTACTGTAGTACCCATATCAGTGTCATGGCAATGCAACAATCAGTAGCAGTACACATTTTATTTTGTTGTATACAGTGACAGTGATATTACACACATGTGCAACATGCACAACCTATTTTACGGACTCCTTGTAACCCATGTTATTACTTTTGTGCCTTTCAGCTGAACATACGTATACATACACATGCTCAGGGGATACCTGGTATACACTTGTGTTCTATGTCAGTATGGCACACTGTATTTATAGTCTTGCAGCTCAATCATACTTCTCAACCTGTTATACCAGGACATCTGGACAATGGTCCACATCAATGGGTGACAACAGGGACATCAATATTGATAATGTATTAATATAGCTGACATAACACAAGTATATGTGTATGTAACTACAGATATTAGTCACCACTGTGACTATTGTCCGGCAGAACACTGTACAGTTGAATGTTATTAATTCAATATATCACATGCAGTTTAACACACACATCTGCAACAGTACTTTACTATGCACATGCCCTATATAGGCATCTTAGATTTACAATACAAACATGTATAATACTCATATTCACAGGTAACATATGGATATGGACAACATCCGATTAACTGGCCTAGCAGTGGCACAGTCATGACTGTTTGACAGACACTCTAGTCGTTGCCATATGTGAGCTGTCCTTTCCCAGAGTGAGTCAGGCTCCTCAGCTGTGACCCTCCCTCTCCACCTCTTAGACCATCACATCTGGACAAAGCCTAAAATTAGGGGGGGGGGGGGTAAATAGGGACAGATCTTAAATATGCCTGTTACAAACCTATGAAATTTGCAGCATAATTGATTTTGCATTACCATGACTGTTCTGAAGGTGGTGGG
The DNA here is from genome assembly GCF_019279795.1 of Protopterus annectens. Classification (NCBI taxonomy): domain Eukaryota; kingdom Metazoa; phylum Chordata; order Ceratodontiformes; family Protopteridae; genus Protopterus; species Protopterus annectens. The sequence goes on along the minus strand of NC_056742.1, from coordinate 482,552,102 downwards.
GTCTGAAACTCAATTATTTGTCATTACTTCATGACTTCCATCCCCAGCTATTTGCCAGAATAATATAGATGTTAGGAGGAACAGACTAAACACTATGATGGGTAAATCTCGACATTCTGTGAAGATCTGTACAGTTGACAGGTATGGCCCACTGCAGACAGAGCCAGATGCTATGTCGATAGCAGTTGTTCAGCAGGACATCATTAGAGCAAGTCTTGTTGGCACATATAATTCTTTCAAAATCATCTATCCCATTATTAAAGACCAAGTACTACATTCAGTTACATGCTTACATGTTTCACATACCTGTTTTATTGTTATGCTTTCTTCTGTGTTCTGGGTTATGTCTTCCTTGTTTTGTTTGTTTTTTTTGTATTTGTTTTTATTCTTTTTTTTGTTTGTTCGTTTTCTCTCTCTCTCTCTCTGCACTACAGGGATTGAGCTGGTTTGAATCGATTGCAGCATGGCTTTTGAAGGTGATGCTCATGAGCAGGTCATGGCCTCTGCACCAGTTGGTGTTCCCCACTTGCTAATTGCATGCAGGCAGCTGTGTAGTTCTTCCAATAGCCAGTGTCATAGCAACCCACTACTATAGATGACTACTTCATGTGGCTGTTGTCCCTTTACCTTGCCTGTATGGAAGACATCCTTCATGTGTGGGGGCAGTAATGTTACGGATAGCAGGTAGGAATACCTCTTACAGGAAGACTTGTGGACACAGGCCAACTACATGTTTGTATAAGGTGCCAGACCTAGGGACAGAGTGTAAGTGTTGCTGTTATATGCTTTGAATACTGCTAGTTTTACAGGGTTTGTGGATACATGCTAGTTTTGCATGGAATGCAGTCTGTCTGCATAGTTACCCACATAATGGCCAGAGGTTTGGCTGCTATGTTTTATCTGTTCCCCAGACAGGTGTTGTCCTTGACAAATCAGTGGCATTCTCTCTGTTGATTGCTATCAGTACATGGCAACATCCATTTGTGTTTCTGACGTCATATTTCTCAGAAAGGGTATGTTGCAACCAACCAATAATACCAGCAACTTTTGCAGTGTATAACAGCAATATTTCAAATATGGCCCTGTATTTTGGCCTCTGTCCTCAACTTATATACCAGGCTGTGTCCAGATGTCATGCAGTAAGAGGTTGATAGGTATGGTCTATCATTATTTAGTGCTGACATTCCTGCTATCATTCCAGTAATGCTGTGGACTCCCACACATGTTGTGGGGTAGGGGCCATAAATATGAGGGCTACTGCTGGACAACATGTGTGACCCTGTACAGTCAAGAGGTCAGTGTATAGAGAATGCTGTTATATGCCCTTGTAAGACATTTTATGGGGGAGGGGTATTAAATGTTTTCAACCTAGGCTGTTAGAACATGTGAGGGATATTACTAATAAGAAATATAAAAGTATATGGCTGTACATTTTCATACATTTCAGCATGGGGACAGTGGTGGGTTAGAGCTTACTGTTTTGCTGTTTGTCAGTGTGATAGTACATTTTGAAGTGAAGCATTATGTAAAGGATCCATTTATATTGTAACATGTGATAATTTTCCCCTAGGGGGTTGATTACAGAGTGTAATTGGAGTCTGTTAAACTAAATCTGTATTTAAGTGTTGATTGCTTCTTGTCTTCAAGGCAAGTGTGTTTTTTACTGTTGCACTACTTGAAGCCTTTGGCCAAGACAGTAGAGTATCTTATTTTTTGCGCATTACTTTGGTTACCACCTGTCCCTCTTTGCGAAGGACAAACTCTCTTTGTGTTATTGTGTCCTGCTGATGCCAACTGACAAATGGCAATTGTCCTGAGATGGTAGGACCAAGAATGTATCATATGTTTTATTTGATAGTTGCATAAATCAGTTATTTTGTATTTTAAACACCTAATTAATGAGGGATCTCAACCTTTTGTTGAGGCTGATAAGGGAGGTTTTCCAGTCTTGGGACTTCACCTTATTCCGCATCAGTTTTGCATATATATATATATATATATATATATATATATATATATATATATATGGATCCACTTTGTAATTTTGAAATGCTGAAATCTCAAATTTCAGTATTTCGAAACCACAAAGCCAAAAACCCAACCACAACTCACAAATTCGAAAACACACAACCGTGAAATTCAAAATCCCGCACTTATGCTACACATGCAGTACACACATATACACAAAATCCCCCCCCACAATCAAACAAATTCATCTAAACTACATGTAAGCAGGGGGACAAGCCCTTCTGCACCCCCATGTGGGGGGCTGCACCCCCCCACACCTACTTATATATTCTAACTCCGAGCTCACACAAACAGAAACACAAACGAAACTCACACACACATCTTAAAGTTCCTCAAACACACACATAACAGTCACAACACACACGTACACACACTAAACCCCTAACCAACATACTTACACACAAACTTACCAAAATTAAACCCAAACATCCAAATACAGCACCACCAGAAGCAGAAATTCAAAATATCCCAGCTTCAGTATTTTGAATTTCGCACTTCTGACGGTTTTGGAAATGTGAGTATGCAGCTTTGTAAGTTTAAAATATTGAAATTTGAGATTTCAGTATTTCGAATTTACAAAGTGGACCCATATATATATATATACACACACACACATATATATATATATATATATATATATATATATATATATATATATATATATATATATATACACATACACATTTTCCCTACTGTTGAATGACTGTGCTGCATAATAAAAAAAAGTTTTTTGGCTTTTCCCGGTTAGGGGTCACCACAGCGGAACTCCGGTCCACTAATGATTGGCAGACGTGGATTTTTATGGTGCTGATTTGCCAGCCCGACGCCCAACCTTCAAAGAAGGCACACCCATTCACAAACGCACCTACCTGCATGTCTTTATACATCACTCGACCACAGGGAGGACATGCAGACTCCACACAGAAGGCACTCCAGCCGAGAATCGAACAGGAGAACTTCTTGCTCTGAGGCGAGAATGCTAACCGCTGCACCACAATGTCTGTGCTGCATGATATGTTTGAATAAACATCAGACATGTCTAAAGCTCAGATGGCTTAGTGGTAATTTGCTGTGGCTATGGTGTGTAGGGTCCTGGGTTCAAGGCTTGCAAGGACTGATTATTTTGTTGCTAGGCAGAACAAGGGCTGTTGGATGCAGAGTTATTAAGGCACTTTTAAGCAGATGTAAGGAAGTTTTTGTGGCAGTAAGCAATGGTAACTTCCGGTTAAATATGCTTACAGTTAGCCTTAAAAGTACTTAATCTGTGTAGGCATCACTTAGCACTGCACAAACAGGCTTACTCCTGCTTACTACTGCTTACTCCTGCTTACCCATGCACTAATTTCTTTAAAAGAAAAGAAAAAAGGGTGATAGGAAAGTGGTGAAAAAGGGGGCATGAAGAGGGTGAAACAATATGACAGATAGCTAGGGATGTGCAGGACGGGTGTCCATAGCTGTCCATTTCTTCTACAGCAACAACTGTGCATATATACTGAATTTTTTGGAGATAAATTTGGACACTCAAACCCTGAGAGAGAGGGGTGAGGACAACAAAAATGTGTTGTGAAGCCAATTAGAGAAAATTACATGTGTCCAGTGGACACGCATGTGAAATGGACAGCTATATATGGGGTGATTTTTTTTTTGGGAACAGATTGCCCTTTTTTATTTTTTTTAAGGTGAGAGTGGGATGTTGGGGAAGGATAGTAGGTATATTTGGGGAGGTAAGTTGGGTAGGAAGACAGACAAGACAGCATACAAGGGTGGTATATGACAAATGTGGGGGGTAAACACCTTGGATGGGGAGGGGTGTTTGCTATTTGGAAGCCCACAAGCCCCCAAATGGATACAGTGGGACTGAGGTCCCCACCCATGGGCAGTTACCACTGCACCTTCACAGCCCCAAAGGTGGCTGTGCTGGGGGCTGAGCAGGAGGGGCAGGCTGACCCTCTAATGGTGCCACATGGCCCTCAAGCTGGTGTAGCAAATCTCCATGTGACGGGATCCTGTCCATGCCCATGCCCAGGGGGGTCGAGCCCCATCCCCTATGGCAGTTCCACCTGAAGGTGGTACAGGACCAGCAGATGAGGAGGTCCTATGGTGGGTCCCAGATGTGCTGGGGCCTGGTGCCATGGCCAGATGAGGCAGAAGAGGTGGATCCACTGGGATCAGCCTTCCCTGATGTGCTATGGTGTTGCAGTTTTAGAACATATGTTGGTTAGTAATGGCAAACACATTCCAGGATTAGTTATAACAGCATGCATGAGTATTTCCATTAACCCAATATAACAGATTTGGAACATTTGCATAGCAAACAGAACACATGCATATATGGGACCACAGTGGGCATTACACCAGCATGCAGGTTATATTGATAGCAACAGGCCACCAATGATAGTATTTGAACAGGGAAGATTAATTGGAATAAATTTCAATGTTTTTAGAACAACAAGACACATGTCCCAACAGTAGGTTTAGTGGAAAACATACACATTCATTTATGTGTTTAGATTATTGGTGAAGATAAGTTGGGGAGGGGAGGAGATGTCAGTTAACAAATGTAGATTCTTGCAGTGGTCACAGCTTTAATGATCATTGCTCTACTCATTACTCTACAGGTATTACAACAACTATGGCCTTGGGTTGGGCAGTGGTATGTTTGTACACAGTATAATTACAGCCTTCTTATAGCTACTTTATACTTTCTCTTTCATGGAAGACCTGTGGAAAGAATGTTTGTTAATGCTACATGACTGTTTCCACCCATACTCACATAGTCAGGGTTACATATGTGCACTCATGCTGTGTGTGTGTGTGTGTGTGTGTGTGTGTGTGTGTGTGTGTGTGTGTGTGTGTGTGTGTGTGCTACTGACACACTCTGTTTTGATTTCTATCAGTCACCCTGGTTGTTGTTAGCAGAGACCAGTAGCTGTGACAGCATGACACTTTTGAATATTTCTTGGGGAGACTATGTGATGTATGTACTTATCTTGCTGTCCTTTGTAGCCTTGGGATTGGACCATGGGTGTTGGACACAGTATAACTACAGCCTTCTTATAGCTACTTTATACCTTCTCTTACCTGGAAGACCTGTGTAGGGAATGTTTGTTAATACTACCTGACTGTTTCTACACATTTTCACAAATTCCTAGCTGAAATTATGCATACAGCTTACTACCACTCCCGGGATTTGAACCGTGGCTGTTTCTGCTAAGAATATAACACATGTATGTTTCATCAGAGGGTGCTATTGAGAAACTGCTGGCTTTTCCTTGAATGATTTCTTTCTCATTCTGTCTTTGTTGTACGATCTGACCTTGTAATTACAACATTCTTATACATACCTTTTCACATAGCACAGTGTGAAAAACAGTGATTAACACAACATTAATATTCAGATATCAGATCTTGGTGCATGACATTTGTAATATCAGTTAATCTCGTGTGTTACAGAGGCACTAACTTTGTCAGATGAGACTTGATTGTTTAATGCTTTCAGAGCTATAGTTGCTATGCATAACCTGTACACATTTCAAATCATACCATACCAGAGTTAACACAACCAGCCCAGGGTTTTGAATTTTATTGATAGGCAATTACAGTTTTATTAATATATAGGTTCATAGGTAGGTACTAGGCTATTGGCCCTAAGGCCTATATAAGCCTAGCCAAACGGTACCCTGGCTTTCTCCACCCAAGAAAATTATTCTTCTGTGACCCTGTCAAGCAGAGCCACAGAAGTGATCCCCGGGGTGAATTTCCTATCTCCCATCCAATCATCAAGACTTGTCTTGAAGAGTGCTAATGAAGAGCTTTGTTTGATATAGATAGGTAGTTTGTTCCAGAGTATGGGAAGTCTCTGGGACAGGAATCTATCCCTACAGCATGTTCTGTTTATTGTGGTGACAAGGTTTAGGTCTCTAGAGCGTGTAGCTCGGAGGGATTGGGATTTCTTTAAGTGGAGCATGTCCAACAGCTCTGGGTTTGACATAGCTTTGTATGTTAGGCAGAGATCGCCTCTGAGTAGGCGATATGCAACAGAGTAAAGCTGGAGTTTTCTGAGACAGTCTGCATAGTGCATCTGTTTGAGGCCAGTAATCCTATTTTGTGAGGTATTTCTGCAGTCTTTCCAGTTGTTGTAGATGTCTTGTGAGGTACATACCAAAAGGGGTGTTGTACTCTATAATGGGTTTAATGAGTGATGAGTAGAGGGGAACAATGACCTCTTTTTTTCTGGATGAGAAACATTTTGTGATGAGGTGTGCCACGTAGAAGAATTTCTTGACTACTGTGGTGATGTGATTATCAAAGGAGAGACTACTGTCCACCTGTGTCCCAAGGTCTCTTATCACACTTTCAGTGTTAAGTAGACTACCGGCTATGTGGTAGGTCATGGGTACAGAGTTTTTACCAAAAGGGATGAAAATGCACTTTTTGGCATTGAGCTTGAGGCCATGGCTTTGACACCAGGCATCTGTCTCAGTGAGGCCCTTTTGTAGGATGTCCACATCGTTAGGAGTTTTGATTATGGCTCCTAGTTTGCAGTCATCTGTGAACTTTGTTAGCCAAAGACCTTCAGTGTTAGCCTGTACTTCAGAGAAGTAGATACCAAACAGGAGAGGACCTAGGACTGAACCCTGTGGTACTCCACTTGTCACTGGTCTGAAGTTGGATTTAGAGTATGCTACTTTCACAGTGTGGGTTCTGTCAGTGAGCCAGTTGGCAACCCATCTTGTGACATAGGGATTTATACCTAGTTTAGTGAGTTTATCTTTAATTCCAGAGTGGAGGATGGTGTTGAAAGCCTTAGCGAGATCTAGATAGGCTGGATGAACCACCTTACCCTCATCTACGGCTTTGGTGACCAATGCAAAGTAGTCTATCAGGTTTAGGAGACATGATCTGCCTTTTACAAACCCAAACTGGGTAGGGTCCAGAGTTTGGAGATTACCAATGTCATTGTTTATAAGGTCCATGATGATATGTTCCACAGCCTTGCAGACCAGTCTTGTCAGGCTAATGGGGTGGTAGTTCCCGAGGTCCATGGTGGCTCCCCCTTTGTGGAGTGGGATAACCATTGCTATCCACCATTCAGTGGGCACAAAGCCTGAGGTGAGGCTATGATTAAACATGGTACTTAGGTGGGGTGCCAGTTCGTTCTGTAGTTCATGTAGAACACAGCCTGGGATATTGTCAGGTCCCATGGATGCTGTGTTCTTGCCTTTGGAGATTGTGTTTTTTACCTGTGCAGCCATGATTACAGGAGCTTTGTATTCTTCCAGTATAGAGATGGACCCTTTAGGGGGTGAGAGAGGGGTAAAGTTAACACTGAACCTATCTGCCAGGATGTTGGCAATATCAGTTGGTTCTGTATATTTAGTGCCATTGTGCTGTAACTCAGAGCAGATCTGAGTGTTGCCATTGAGATTCTTGACATAGCTATAGAATGCTTTGTGGTTGTCTTTAGAATCTGTGGCAATTTTGTTTTTGTAACTAGCTTTGGAGGATTTTATGAGGGATCTCAGCTTCTTACTGAGGCTGACCAGGGAGTTCCTCCAATCATGAGATTTTACTCTTTTGCAACAGTTTCTTTCTTCTGTTGTAGAGTTTATTTATGGCAGGGGACCACCAGATTGGCATCCTTTTTTTGGAGGATAGCATCTTGGTTCTGTTAGGGATTGCATGATCCATGCACTCGTGTAAGTGCTTATAAACTGCATTTGTATAGGATTCAACAGTCGTACCTCTATTGTCAATCAGCATGGATGTCGTAAAGTTTGCCACTTCTGTCTTAAGAAGCGTGAAGTTGGCTTTGGAGAAATGTTTTACGGTGGTTTCCCTAATGGGGGTGGGGTGGGGTGGGGTTGGATGTGGATGTCTAGGGTGATTAGCTTGTGGTTGGATCTGACCAACGAGGAACTGACCTCTGGTGTGGAACACCGGTTGCCCATGTTGGTAATGACCAGGTCTAGGAGATTGCTGCCCCTGGTGGGGGTGTGGATAAGTTGATCCAAGGTTTTGGAATTTATGAATTCCAGAAAACGTTGAGCACAAGAGTTGGTAATTGAGTAGTTTTCCCAGTTAATGGTGGGGTAGTTGAAATCATCCATTATTAGGGTGTTAGGTTGTACCCTAATATTTTCCAGTGTATCAAGAAATGAGTAGTGGGAATCCTGATACATGGTGGCGGGTCTGTAGCAAGCTATAGTTTGGATTGTGGTCCTACCCAGATTTAGTTGCACTTGGATAATCTGGGATGCATTATGCTGAGCAACTAGCCTGGATGTGTGGATATCCTTAATGAATATGGACATGCCTTCACCTTTAGTGTTTCGGTCCAGGTTAGGTGGCTGAAAGGTGTGGTATGAATAATAGCCTGGTAATGCAGGGGTGCTCTCTGGAGCATTGAACCAGGTCTCTGTTACTGCACAGATGTCAATGTTCTCCATTTTAAGGAGTGCCTTGAGTGAGTGCATTTTGAGGTTTAGACGTCTAGCATTGAGTAGCATTACCCTCAGATTTTGTTTGCTTGTACCTGTTACGGTGGTGAATTTGTCATTTGAACCTTGCCTGAAAAAGGCACTATAGGGGTGGCAAAAGCCTTAGCCAGTATCCAGAATTACAAGGGCAACAGGTGCAGGCCATCTCTGGCAAAGCATCGTGGTTTGTCGATCATATCATCCCAGGCAGACAGATACTGGATCCCCTTAGAATGACACCAGAAGCTTAGCCAATTGTTGAAGTCAATCATTTTGCCCTTGTACTGGGGTATCATTCTAGGTGATGGCAGGATGCTACTCAGGGATAGAATCATACCTGCCTGGGCTACAAGATCGGACAGCTTCTCCATGTCTCTTTTCATGTAGTCCAGGGAGGTACATCTCAGGTCATTCACACCAACATGGACAATGACAGAGTCATATTTGTACTTGTTGTGGAGTGATCTGAGTGCATGTGTTATGTGGTGGATCCTGGCACCTGACAGGCAGCTGACAGCAACTCTCTCCTTGTTTAGCCTGATGAGTGGAACATCAGTATGCCTGACTATAGAGTCACCTATGGCTAGAGTGTTGGGTACATTGTTATGCTTTATGGGCTGTGGTTGAGTGGCACACTGAATTTGTGGGCTATGTATCATTTGGGTTGTGTTGGGGGGTGGAGGTTGCTTGTGTTTCTGCTTTGAAGGTCCCTGTTGCTTGGGTAGATTTTTATTGATAGCCTCTGCGAATGTAGGTGTGTTTTGTGTTTCTATGTGTGTGTTTTGGTGGTGTAGGTTTTGAGGGACTATGTGATGAGGGTGGTGTGGTGCAAGTGTTTACCTTCTCCTCTTGACTGTCTAGTCCAGTCTTTGGTGAAGAGAGCTTTGCTTCCAGTTTGTCTATATAAGTGCAGCTCTCACAGGTTGTAGTGTTTGGTGGTAGGAGGAGAGGGTTGTCTGTGTACATGAGACAATTGCTGCATTGCTCCAAGATGCCCAGATTCATCAGGTAGACAGGAGAAAACATCGGGAGCTGACCCTTAGACATGCCTGGATAGGTACTTATTTATTAAGTACTAAAAACTGTTTTCCTCTAGACAAGTGAGGAAAGTTGAGTGCTGTAGTAATTTGTAGCATATTTAGTGCTTACAATGAGTTCTGAACAAGTGCTGAGCTCAAAGAAACAGATTTGAGTGCTGAAACTAAAATACTGGCTAGTTCTAAGAAACAAAATTAAGCTAGAAGGCTTCCCTCCAACACAGAAAGTCTTGGGGGCTCAGAAGCTTACAAACAGTCCTGGATACAGCAAATCTGTATCTGGACTAGACGACTTACAGGAAAGGCAGGAAACAAGCTTAGATTTTTTTTTGTAAAGTGGAAAGGGGAAAGGAGGAGCAGAAACTAAGTGGGTTGGCCTTCTCAAATGTTCTCCCTGGATTAGGTAGAATGAGGTAATGACACTGGACTGGGAGGAGTGTCCCAGATCAAATTTACAGTAGGGGTGGGCAACTGCAAAGCCACCAAGTATAAAACAAAAATCAGAACAAACAAACCCAACCAGATGCTTAACAATTGTAGAAAATTTCTAGTTAATACCTCACACACAGTGAAACTAGCTAGAAAAGTATATGCAGACAATAGAAGTGCTATAAATAACTCGTAAAAATAAGCAAAAAAACAGGATACTTAATCTTATATATCACAGATCAGTTTGCTCAGTGTCCTTCCTTCAATTAGCTCAGTGTGACATGGCAGAAACATTCACAAGTTAACTTCTTAAAGTAACAAAGTTGAAACCTGAAACAACTTTAAAAAAAAGCTTGAAAGAACCAAGGAGGTGCTTACTCCAAGCCATAGTCCAGGTAACCCCAATCAGCCAATGATCAAAAATGCTTCACTCTCACTGAAATGCAATACTGGGTTTGGCTAAACTAAGATGGCCTGGAACATGTTCTCGGACACACAGCCTCTACCAACAAACAACTAGGCCCAAAACACAAGTCTGAATATGGACAATGCTACAACTACCCACACTACTTAGGTAGAAAGAACTGCAGAAATGTTTAAACAGATAAAGGAGCAAGGAGACTCTAAAGATACTGTTACTGTAATATTGTCTGCTTTATTCAGTAGAAACCATACCCATTTTTAATAATGCCAGGTGACATTCTACTCCTTTATATTTATTTGGTATGACTACTACAAGCTAGATTGTTACTCACCAGCCTTGTGATGTAGCCTTTGCAACCTGCTGGCATAGGCTTCCTGGTTCACAACCCACTCAGCTGGAGCTGTAATGAAGATAGAGAAACATTTATGCATACCTATCCATCACATACACAGACTGGACTTTGGTAAACCGTTATTGCTATGAATACTTACACACTGCTGGGACATCACCCCTCTGTCATGCTTCTTGGACCCACTGTTCCAAGAGCTCCCTCTTCCTCCGCTTCAAGCCGGCATAGTGGTGCCGGACCTGCTCTCCAGTCCGAGGGATACCAGTGGCACTGGTGGAATCATGGGCAAGACTTTCCCAGGCTTCTGCTTTGTATTGGGAGCCCTGGTGCTGGTCCTGCAGCAGTCTCATGTCATGTTTTTTACAAGGAGACCTACCATAACCTTGGACTCCTGTATGCCCTAGCACTGCACCCGAAAGCACATGCCTTCTCCAACACCTGCCATACTGCCTACAGTGGGGACCTGCAACCAGTTATGTGCTGTATGCCTGCCTGCTAGGTTTAAATATGGATGATTTCCCACACTTTGCTGTGATTGGATGGTTTTGAATATGCGGAGCAAAGCTAAGCTACGGGCAAACCTGCTTAGCTAAGCTTGGCAGTGCTTAAAGGGGCAGGTTCAGCACTGCTTACCAATGAGCAAATCCACTTAGCTGGGCTACTCATTGCTTAGTATTCATATTTACACAATGCTTACACCTGGTCAGCATAGCTGTGCAATGCTTAGTATTGCTTATTTTTTATTTTATGGACTACCATCTGTATGGGATTGATTCATCATTCCTTACATATTATAAATTTGTTTACCTCCCCTGACATCCCCAATGTGCTTTCATTGCATTTATTCTTGTGTGACTATACTGTATAGGGTTTATATGGGGGTTTCACACTGACACCTCACATCTGGGCCTAATACATTACTCTGGTTAAGAAATATAAGTTACTTCCTACATAAATATACATATAAATTAAAATTGTAATGATTTCACATACAAAATGGAAATAACTTTGGTGAGGCTCAAACTGTCAATGACTGCATGCAAGGCATATGTTCTAACTGCTACACTGTTGCACTACTGCTTATGTTGGATGTCTATTGCCATTTAACTTCTTGTGCCGTTTAAGCTGGGCTAAGCATAGCTAAGCAATGGGCACACCCATGCAGCTACACTTAAACTTTATTGCAGATCTGAAAAAAAAAATATTTATTTGTTGGGGGCTGCGCTTTGCATACGCTGATGACATATAACTTTTCACAGTATGTCTGGATATTATATAATGAATAGTATTCATACAACTAGGGTGGTGTGTTATACAGATATATATGTACATTGAAGCGAAACAACTTAAGATATTCACACATTGTATCATAATTCATACATATATATACATATACTTTTAACATTGGATTTGTAACAACATTTAGTATTTATTATGCAATATAATTTTTATGTTATTTTCTATGTTAATTTTTATCATTTCTTATGTTGTTATTTTTTATGTGATTTTTTATGTGATTTTTCATATGATATTTATGTTATTCTATGAACATACAAAATATAGGTAATGAATATACATAAGAATTACATGAATTTATTATGCCTATCTAATTTTAAACATTTTTTATGCATAAATTGTTTAAGTAGTACATTTAATTATCAATTAATTAAATAATTGGGTGGATCTGTACGTATATATAAGGGAAGCAGTAATCAGTGTAGTTATTCTGATGAAGTTCGTCTTGGCGGACGAAACCCGGGTAAATCATTGGATTGTGTTTGTTGCACTACGTTGTGTTGGCTGTACTTGTCCTTGTACCTGTTTTTACAAGAATAAATATCCATTATTGCTGCAGAAATTTGGAGAAAACTCTTCAGCGTGGAATTTTTGGTGACAGTGATAACAGTATAACTTTTGTGCAAGGAGGTAACGTGCATCAGCTGTGGTTTACCCCGACCGTGGAACTTCCTGGTCGTTTTTTACTAGTTTGTGCTCTACCTTTGGTTTTTGTGTTAATATGGAAGACGAGGTGGTTCCGGTGGACACCGGAGTAATACTCCAGCAAATAAATGCACAGTTGAGAGAGCATTCGGCTCTAATTCAAAAATTACTGAGCAAAAATAGCCATGACAATACCTCAACCGTGGATGATTCTCTTGGACTACCACTAACACAGGATACGCCGCATTCTCCAACAACGGCACAGCAAGGTAAACATACTAGTGGAGAAATTATCAGTAACACGAACTCTTTAAATTTTAAAACTTGGCGCGAAAATTATTTTTCATTCAACACAGCGAACAGTGCATCTCAACCACTACAAATGAAACAAAATGATGCAATGTGTGAAATGCTTAGAACTTTTGAAATGAAATTATTTAAATTCAAGCGAGTACAATTAGAGAATAGTTATTTGCAGAAAAACATAGACTAGCATATGGTTCCCAAAGGATTAAGGCTTTGGAAATATCCAAATGGAAGTGAAAACAATGAAAGCATGCTTGATGAGTTACATGAACTATTTAACAACACCGGAATACAAATGATGGAAATTATGATTAAATATAACAACATAAGATAGATAATATGCTCAAGGAACTTGATATACTTAATCAAAATATCAGTCAAGATCCTACGTTTGATAGTCATTATACGAAATATACCACCATTATTAAAGACATTGATTCCAGTTGTGACATTCTATATAATAAAAAATGTAATAAGATTACAAGAGACATAAAAAGATATGAGATAGGTGAAATCTACCCAAAATCAAAAAACAAACATCGTGACCATGGCAACGAGAAATATGCAGAACGTACACGACAGAGACAGGAAGTATATGACATCACTTCCGATAATGAAGATCCGCAACAATATGGCCCCTATGAACATAATACATATAATGCAGAAGAAGGAGTCAGGCGTTCGGAAAGGCTCCTTAATCGTGGAAACAAGCAAGTAGACGATGAATATAGAAACACGGGGGCCAGGCCAAAAAGAGTTTTTTTATCGGCCAACAATGCAAAAGCCGGATGGAAGAGTCGCAAATGAGGAATCCATCCGTATATCGAATTATTGATAATGTGTACACATCTACGGACATGGACAATTTGACCGATGTACAAACCTTGGAATTATATCAACAGCATCACATACAAGGTTTGTTTAAGTATAACAATGAATCTTATGAACAAGGTTTGGGACATATAAATGTTATTGATGCATTTCATCCTAATGTACAACAAGAATTAAATACCAACGACACTGCTGGGGAATATGGTTCACATTCTAGCAATGTAAAACAACATGATAATAGAGTTAATTATAGTGACAACTCATTATCTATGGTATGTGATATGGTATTTAGCTCATACACACAGGAGGGTTATGTATGTAACAAATGTATAGAAATAGATGGTGTAAGTGGTAATGGCAACAATGTTAACATGCAAACCAACAAAAACGTACATGAGCAGAACCGGGTTGTATATGTGGATGAACAAGCATATAAGAATGAAATTGAAGAATTATTACTTGTAAATAATCTTCAGGGTGACACACAACTGGAATTAACTAAAACACAACAGGAAGATCAAATTTTATTGGACTTGACTACACATGATTACCCCGATATAATACACTATTCCCCCAATGTAATGAATGATCAACTGGAAAACACAGCAGAAACTATGATAAATAATGGTGGGAATGGTAATAACATTAATTATACAAACAATGAAATGTTGGGTAATTATGAAATTAATATTCCTATTAATTTTCACATTGATTTAAACATTGATAATTACTTGGATAATGTTAATCAATGTATATCAATTAATAATTTTGAACTAATTGATAGAGAATTTTTAAGTAATCCAAATATAATAACTAATACCCACGGAGATTATAAAATATTTAATTATTCTAAACATGTATTAAATAGTAAGCATGCCAATTTATTTTCGTGAGGGTTTAATTTTGTACCCTGTCGCAAGGGGAGATTAGTCAGTTCAATCATTGATTTAAAATTATTTAGTAGAAAATTAAACTTAAAATTATTTTTTGATGGTAGTGTACAAGACAATAGGAATAATAACACAGGATCTGATTTGAGTAAACCCAGTGTATTTAACCCACCTATGAATGATAAAATAGTTATATTTGAAAAACGGGCTGAAATGGACATTAGGGAATTTTTTAAACAGTATAGAACACCCATACATAGTAATATGACTGAAAGTGAGGAAGAAATATTTAAGCATATATTAAACATAAAAGACATCAGAATAATGAGGCCTGATAAAGGCAGTGGTGTTGTTATAACTGACAAAGGGGACTATGTTTCTTACATGACTGCTATGTTATTGAGTAAATCTTATTCTGAAATAAGCCTAAATGAAATTAACATCGCCCATAAAAGAATTGATAATTTATTGGAAGACATGTTAATGCAGGGTGAAATAACGGAGGATGAACATAAATACTTAACCAATGACTTCCCGGTTATTAGTGGAATATTTGGCATACCAAAAATCCACAAAGGTCTTAACAATTTACAATTCAGACCAATAGTGGATGGAAAGAGAAACAAAACATGTTTCATTAGTCAATATCTAGACTATCACTTCAAACAGAGTATGTCCAAATTTCCATATATAACCAGGGACTCTTGGGATTTCCTTAACATGATGAATCAATTTAAAATGAAGGATGGAGATATAATGGTAACAATAGATGTATGCAATCTTTTTACATCAATACCACATGATATAGGTTTGATCTGGCTAGAAGAACAGCTTTTTGAGTCCAAAACATTTGACCAGACAAAAATCAATACCTTGATTAGCCTTATGGAAATTGTACTTCACAATAATTATTTGTATTATGAAGGGAATTATTATAAACAAATTGATGGAGTTGCAATGGGGGCAGCATGTGCCCCCATGTATGCAAATTTAATAATGACATATTGGGAGTACAATTACATATTCAATAGTCCATTTCAACAATATATTAAAATATACTCCAGGTATTTGGACGATATCTTTATAGTATGGGACAACGATGAAACAGCATTAAAAATATTCCTTGAATACATCAACCAAAATGTTCGATTTTTGAAATTTACACATTATATTGGTTATGAAAATATATCATATTTGGATGTGCAGTTAACATATGATAAAAATAGGGGACAGCTAAAATCAAACATTCACAGAAAATCGACCTTTTCAAATTCTTACCTTCACTATGATAGCTGGCACCCAGACCACCAGAAGAAGGGAGTTGTTAAGGGTCAGATGGTCAGGGCAGCCAGGATGATTAGTGAAGAAGGGGAATTTAATGAAGAGTTGGAGTTTATGGAAAATATGTTTTTAAACAGGGGTTATCCAAAAATCTTATGTGAAACAATTAAACAAGAAGTTAAAACCAAGAGACAGGTAGGAATATATCAAGCCACACTATGTTATGGCTATGATAAAGATATAAGTAAAACACATAATGAAAATAAGGATCAGATACCCCTATACATTTCTGTATTTGACGACTCTACTCAAACAATAAGGAATATCATCAAAAGAAATTGGAGCCTATTTATTAATGATCATATGGTTGCACAAATATTTCAGGGACCAATTAAGTTTGTATACAAAAAGGATACATCCTTTAAGGAATATTTTGAGAATAATATGGAAGTACAGAGATATAAAACCCATAGACCAATAGGCAATTTTAGATGTGGAAGATGTACAACATGCAAGTATATCCATGATACACAGGATAAAATTAAGATAAATCTATATAATATTAAAATTAAAGGGCATTTCAATTGTCATACCTTAAATGTTATATATGTAGCACTTTGTCAACACTGTAAAGCCTTTTATATAGGTAAGACAAGTAGAAAGTTTAGGAGCAGAATAAAAGAACATCTTTTGGACATAAAGCATATGAAAACTACGAATGCCCTAGTGAGACATATTCAACTATATGCTGATCACAGATTCAAATTTTGCGTCATTGATCATGTATCTAATGATGCACAGGGAAGATACACAAAATATGATTTGGACATACAGGAGCTAAGATGGCAGATTCTTTTGAATGCCCACAATTGGCCGGGGCTTAATGAATATTGTACAATAAAACCCATTCTTATGAAAAATCATATTAAGGGTAAGCATTGATATAGTTTTGTACACTACCAAATTAATAATTTCAAAATAATCCTAACAAGTAGGGAAGTGTAATACACATAATGTGCATTCTATGTACATCATTGTATAATAGATTGAGTAATGTATAGGTACACATAAAAACCCTAAGGAGTGACAAACACAATAGTAAATGTCACTAAATAAGATAAGTATGTATATATATTATATAATGAATAGTATTCATACAACTAGGGTGGTGTGTTATACAGATATATATGTACATTGAAGCGAAACAACTTAAGATATTCACACATTGTATCATAATTCATACATATATATACATATACTTTTAACATTGGATTTGTAACACAACATTTAGTATTTATTATGCAATATAATTTTTATGTTATTTTCTATGTTAATTTTTATCATTTCTTATGTTGTTATTTTTTATGTGATTTTTTATGTGATTTTTCATATGATATTTATGTTATTCTATGAACATACAAAATATAGGTAATGAATATACATAAGAATTACATGAATTTATTATGCCTATCTAATTTTAAACATTTTTTATGCATAAATTGTTTAAGTAGTACATTTAATTATCAATTAATTAAATAATTGGGTGGATCTGTACGTATATATAAGGGAAGCAGTAATCAGTGTAGTTATTCTGATGAAGTTCGTCTTGGCGGACGAAACCCGGGTAAATCATTGGATTGTGTTTGTTGCACTACGTTGTGTTGGCTGTACTTGTCCTTGTACCTGTTTTTACAAGAATAAATATCCATTATTGCTGCAGAAATTTGGAGAAAACTCTTCAGCGTGGAATTTTTGGTGACAGTGATAACAGTATAACTTTTGTGCAAGGAGGTAACGTGCATCAGCTGTGGTTTACCCCGACCGTGGAACTTCCTGGTCGTTTTTTACTATGTCTGGATATTTGCATTATATTTTTGGTTCACTTTTCATAAACTTGTGGCTCTCTGGCACATAATTAAAGATTGAAGTTTGACAGTAATGACAGACATTTGAGTTTTATACTTCATACCCTTCAGAAAATTCATGCTAATGTAAAACCTGTTATTCTATCAACTTTCTGCATTGGTAATTGCAATATTTCAGAGTTTTCCCTTATGGCTTTGTCCAGATTTCTTACTGAAATGGGTTGGAGGTGTAACAAGCGATCTCACTCTTTAAATTGCTGTATGGCAATTATGGTGTGCATGGGGTATGTGTATTGTAAGAGCACTGCTCTCAAACATGCCCCCTGCACTCATACACATCCCCGTGTACGTATTACAGCATGGCAGCGCACCTCCATACATATGCATGGCGCGCTGCCAAGCTGCACAGGAATGGTCCCTTTCATGCAGCAATAAGTTATTCCTGCATGGACATTTGCTGAATCCAGGGGCAAATCTCTCTTCTTTCAAATCTCAGCTTAAGCAGCATCATATAAGCAAGTTGCTGTGCTCCTGTATTACTCCTGGCTAAATCTGATCCTGCTCCTTAGAGTTCCTTTTTCAGTGTGCACGACATCCGTAAGAGTAATACCTCTCACCAGCTTATGTTATACATTGTACCTGCATTAGTAATACCTCTCACCAACTTATGTTATACATAGTACCCGCATTAGTAATACCTCTCACCAGCTTATGCTATACATTACACCTGCATTAGTAATACCTCTCACCAGCTTATGTTATACATTGTACCTGCATTAGTAATACCTCTCACCGATTTATGTTATACATTGTACCTGTCTTAGTAATAGCTCTCACCAACTTATGTTATATATTGTAACTGCATTAAGAATACCTCTCACCAAAGTATGCTATACATCATACCTGCATTAGTAATACCTCTCACCAACTTATGTTACATAATGTACCTGCATTAGGAATATGTATCACCAATGTATGCTATACATTGTACCTGCATTAGTAATACCTCTCACCAACATATGCTATACATTGTACCTGCATTAGTAGTACCTCTCACCAACTTATGCTATACATTGTACCTGCATTTTTTGTAGACAGCACTCTATTGCCCACTCTCCATTAAACCTCTATATTCCCAACAACATTTTTCCTTTTACCTTATCTCTTTCTGCTGTGATTACAGTTTTTTCATCTACTTTATTCTTCCCCAGACCTCCCAACATCCTGTTCTCTCTCTCTCTCTAGCACTACCACTTTCTCTTTATCTCACTTGCCATGTACTACTTTGACCTCTTCCTCTGCGTACATTTTCCAGATGTACTACAATTAACTCTGCTCCTTGACCTCCTCTTGTGCACACATTTCCCAGGTATACTGCAATTATCTCTGCCCCTTGACATCCTCTTGTACACACATTTCCCAGATACATTACAATTATCTCTGCCTCTTGGACTGCCTCTTGTACACACACTTCCCAGATATACTACAATTACCTTTGCCCCCGACCTCCCCTTGTGCACACATTTCCCAGATACACTACAATTATCTCTGCCCCTTTCACTTTTCCCAGTTTTTCAATGACTTGAGTCTTTTGTCTGTCTAGTGTCACTATGGCCTATACTTTTCCATCTTCTATGCCAAATCAGCTTAACAAATGTATATATATTATCTATTAATACTCTGATCATGTTTTGTAATGTTTTATTGATTTTTTTGTATTATGGAATTTTACTTCAGCTACAATATGCTGTATTTGGACTTGTGTTCTTTTTATTGTATCTGTGTAGAAAATTGTCTGTATATTCTATGTGTTAATAACATTGGCGTGATATGTTTTGGAACTTTCCTCCAAAGGACTCCACTGAAATGGGGTTTTAAACCCAGTCAGACTTTTCTGGTAATCAAAAGCAAATTAAATAAATAACTATATGCATACACACACACACACACACACACACACACACACACACACACACACACACACACACACACACACACACACACACACACTATATAAAAAGAATGGTGAAAACTGGTGGTGTATAAGAATAGAGAACTGTGAAACTGACAGGTGGCAAAACAAGCTCTTCAAAGCAGTTCAGATTATGAAGCCTTTTTTAATTGTGTGCCCCATTTTCTAAAGATGATTTATTACACAGTGAGAGTTTTACTTGTGCTGTTAGGTAGAAAATAATCTAATACCTAATTTAAACCTCTACTGTGTCGGAGAAAGTACTAGAATATCTTAAAGTCTTTAATGTCTTGTCAGTTGATCAGTCTCTCAGCTTGGTTTAGTCCTTTAAGGCAAGAATGTTGCTGACAGTTATTCAAAGACTCAAAGACTCAAAGACCGACTTTTGTTATATATGCATATATATATATATGGGATCTGTACTGATCCCCGAATGACAACATCACCGAATCGCTATCGGCCGGGCATACTTAAGCGAAAATGTTTTTCACCGAAGAAGCACTTTTGTGTAAGTATGCCTGTTGTGGGGATTGTACTATGGTACGGATAAGGGAATATTCCCTTTTCCTCACTGTAGTGCGATCTCGGAGTGAGAATATTAAAGTAGGGGTGTGTAGGTGGTGCAGGGGGGCTTGCCCCCTGCATAAAAGTAGATTTATTGCTTTTTTTTTTTTTTAAACACACTTTAATGAAAGCGCTTTTTTGGTGAAAGCGCTTTCGTTAAAGTGTGTTTGGTGATTGTGGATTCAGACTATTGAATTTTTATTCAATAGCCCTAGATCCATATATATATATATATATATATATATATATATATATATATATATATATATATATATATATATATTGTCTAATAAGAACACCAAACACCAGAGAGGTGCTGCACACTTCTGTGTTGAATAAATGAACTAAGGTAATTGCTCAGACAATTTGTTGAGTTCACTGATTGCTGTTTGTGTTCTCTGGTTGTTTTAATTGCTGCAAATCAGTCATTTTAACTGACTAAAAATTATATGTTATGGGTCTGAAAGGGTTCACTCACACATCAGCATTTTGTTCCATAGAGTGACAATTTTCTTGTATTTTATTTACTAGTGTGTTATTTTTCTGTAAACTTTAAAAACTGTCATAGACACCTCAAGTACTTAGCACAGGATGATTTCATTGCTGCACTATCCACCCAGTTTCTCCATAAATTTCTCTCTTCTTCCTTCAATTTCCCTTAAATCACCACTTTTTCTTTTCATTTCTCCCTACCTCCACTTCACATTTTCAACTATTTATTCCTATTCTCTGTACTCTGCTTCATTTTTTCCATTTTATAACATAAAACTACACTATTTTATTAAAATGCTGGATAAACTGAATACCACTCTCAAAGATCTTTATATTTTATGTTTCTTTAGAATTTT
Source organism: Protopterus annectens (assembly GCF_019279795.1). Lineage (NCBI taxonomy): Eukaryota > Metazoa > Chordata > Ceratodontiformes > Protopteridae > Protopterus > Protopterus annectens. Next base: position 482,530,858 of record NC_056742.1, on the reverse strand, counting down.
ACATATTATCCTGTTGTCTATGTCATTTCTATTCTTAATCTAGTGTTTCATTACAGCCATACCTATTAGAGCAAAATGATGTGTTGTCTCTATTTCTATTGTAATGTTTTCCTTAAGAATTCATTGTATTACAGATTTACTGTATGTATTTACACTGTCATTGTTTGAAGCTTTTCTCCCTAGGCCTAGACTGAAAAGGGGGGTTTCTTGCCTAGTTTGATTATCCAAGCCAACATAAATAAATAAATAAATAAATAAATAGAAATCTTTTTATGAAAGTTCCCAGTTTATGCCCATTTGAAAACAGTGAAACAAGGCTTGAACAAGCAGTATATTTTTCAGAGGAAGGATATTACTTTAGAAGTAGATAAAATGTCAAGAAACTTTGAAACACTTGACAGATAAGTGTTACCTCAGACAGTGCAAAAACCTTCTCATTCTGATTGAAAACATGCTGCTTATTTAAAAGACCTTTACTGCCCGTGAGAGGATGTAAGGATATTTTAGGCTAAACTTTCAGCAGTAACCCCACACTTTAATCATGCACACAAGACACATACCTCTACATATACAGAGGTTCTGAAGGCTATATACAAAAAAAAAAAAAAAAAAAAACCTCACCTGTACCTCAAGAAACCATCAGCTCAACAAAACCAGAAGCTCACATATCTAATACATTACAGAGGTGTCACACTGACCACAGGTTATACATGGCCACTGTAATAATGCAGCATAATGAGTCATAATAACAAATCACCTAGGGTTAAAATTGAGCAAAGCCATACTCAAATAGCCATAATGTAAACAATGAAACCTGTCAATGCCAAAAATATCTTAGTCATAGATGAATCTACTGTACATTTTATTTTATTTGAATTTATTTGCCAGGGCTGAGCTTTGACCCCAATGGCCCAATTTCAGTCTCACCCTGGAAGTATGGCAATATCAGCACAACAGTATACAAGATCTTACAAGGAAGGAAAGGTAGCTAAATAAATTCAAACAGGATATGTAATACAGTTCAGTAACACATTTAAAGAGTTGGTACACTACTATATACTACATGTCTACATATTTAAACATATACGTTATATAAAAAGATGCTTTTATAAACAGGGCTGAAGGGTAAAGGAAGTGAGGATGAAGGTTTGTATGGCCGAGCTGCAGGTTGAAGGTTAGAACAGGTGATAAAAGAGTTTAAATAATTTCCTAGTGATAGCTGAACATTATATGTGAGAATGTGATATAAATATAGGTGAATGAAAGTGTGCTACGTCATGAATGACAGCATTTACATTTAGATGGTTTAAAAGACAGGCTTTCAGCTCATTCTGAAATGATGGGTAAGAAGTGATTTCTTTAAGATGAGCTTTTTTTTGAGATACATAAAACAGACATATGCTGCACTAGATTTTGCAAAGAGTTTCTGGCAGTGTGTACACAGCAGATCAGTTACCTACTCCATAGTACAGCACCTTTCACAGTTCACACCCATATTTGGAGTACGTGATTAGCATACAAAAAAGCATTTTTTTATTGCATGTTGCTTCAGTGGAAATAGTGGCTTCACAGGATCATAGGTGCATATGCACTTACTGGACTATTGATCGATGAGGATCTTAAGAAGCCGAGCCTTACATCCCCATGGTAGTCTTTAGCCCTTATATTTTGTGTGCAACTAACCCAGAAATGGGCAGTCACTTTTTTAGTGTTTGGGGTTCTTGGCTGCATACTACTCCATTAAAGTTTTGTATAGGGCACTTTCATCATGCTCTTTATAGGTAGGTGCTCTCAGACTCTCTGCCATACATGTTTTTGACAATATAGGAGGGATTAAGAGGGACAGAGCTAAAATCTGAGTCAAGATGAGGGACATCCCTGAAAATCAGGGACAGTTGGGAAGTATGTCTGCAGATAAGGCAGTGAGTTTCTTATAATAGAAAGGCTGTACTGCTATGTCCTAGCCTTTTGTACTTCAAGGCAGTGTGTGCCAGCACCAAACTTTCTGTATGTCACCCTGTGTCATGAGTGTAAAAAAAATCCCAGACTGTATATATGATCAATAACAATTTCATTTTTATTTATTTGTTAACCAGGCATGTGAACTGGTCTGTCTTGCACCCTTTTCTGCCATGGCTTGGATCATATGGGTAGGGGGTAAATGCAATATTTATGAACAGCTTAGATTATCTAAATGCAATATTTAAAGACAGCTTATCTAACCAACCTGCATGCTTTTGAGAGGAGGGAAGAAATTGGAGTACCACAGAAAGCTGATAACGACACAGAAATAACATGTAAAACTTCACACAGACAGTGAGCAGAGTTCTGAATTCCACCCCCCAACACTGGCCATGTGTGGCAAAGAACTTAACTGCTAAACCACAATACATAATATCATTATTCACTTTATTTTCATAGCAATTCTTTCTGTCACATAATAATAATGTTTTTTTTTTAAGAATGAGTGTTATTTTTAAGAGGACGTGTGTCGTGTGATTGGTTCTGTGTCTGCTTCAGTGAAGCTAAGAGTGTGACTGCACCTCAGAGCCTCACCTCTTTTATTTTAACATCTATCCTTACCATACTACTATTGGGATAAATAAATAAATGTGTTTGTGTGTGTGTGTGTGTGTGTGTGTGTGTGTGTGTGTGTGTGTGTGTGTGTGTGTGACAATAAAGCTGTTTTCTGAAATTTTTGCAGAATGTCCAGATTTTTGCCTTATATTTTTGATCTGCTCCTCATAAAATTTGTAGTTTTCTAGCAAATCACTGAGGATTAAGTCCGTTAATAATGACATACTTTTGAGTTTCAGGCTCCATATCATTCAGCAAATGCATGCTAACACAAATCCTGTTATTATAGCAACTTTATAAGTTTATAAGAGCAATATTTAAAAGCTGCCCCTATTTTTTGGGCCTTTGTCCCACCATTACTTTAGGCTTTGCCCAGATTTCTTGCACTAAAATGTTGAGCGGTATAACCCTGAAAGCAGAACTTGAATTGTTTCATCAGTGTGTTGTTGCTACTGAAGTCATGTAGAACAGCCAGCCAGTATTCTGTCTTACACATTTTCAAATAAAATCTCATGGCTTGCAGCTTGCTGTTAGAATATTGTAAACAATAATGTTTTTGCATTTAACATCTTTCTCTTGAAAAGTAGTTTTATTTCTTATGCAACCAAAAACACGACCACAGTGTTCAACCACAACTTCAAACCAAGAAAAAACACTGGTAGCAACAGCAAAAAGTCAGCCCACCTCTAGAAAATTCATTATATTTATTTATTCACAGGTAATTCCAAGATAAAAAATGAGATTTTTCCATTTGAATACTTTTTACTTTAAACATTTTACTTTCAAACAAAATATAAGTTCTTTCAATGTCCCAAACTTTTTTCCTTGCACTTCAGAATGCACCTTCCTTGGCAAACCATTACTGTTGTTTTTATCATTAAGCAAAAATGGTTTATTAAATAAACTTTCAAAGTCCACTTTCAAAGAACACATAGACTGTCCCTTGTCTGTAAAAGATTTAGACCCACAAACAGTCTCTCTGTTATTTGTAGAACTAGAATCAGTTACTTCATTTATAATATGCACAGTACCTGAATTTTTTGGCCTTGCCACAGTCCTTTGTGCTTTGTTAACATCATACTGCTGTAAACTAGAATCCAAAAGTAATTTGGCCATCATTTCTCACTTTTTCGCCATTGTAGACCCATTATAAACAATCTTATTTCCTCCATTAGATGCAGGGCTACCTCATTGTTCTCCCCTGTCACCACCGATTACCTCACATCCTGGAGAAGAATTTTGCTTTCGTTTGGAGGAACCATAACCAGACAAGCCATCCGATTGGCTGAGCAAGTCAATGAAGCGAGACAATTCCCCCTTCACTATAGCAAGCTCAGAATAAACTTTGTTAAGCTCATCCCTATGCACAGGTGAAAACAGTGAGGGGATGTCATCCAGTGAATTCATACTGCAAAGTTGCTCAACTATAATACCAAGGTGCATTCTGAAGTGCAAGGAAAAAAATTTGGGACATTGAAAGAACTTATTTTTTTTGTTTGAAAGTAAAATGTTTAAAGTAAAAAGTATTAAAATGGAAAAATATCATTTTTTATCTTGGAATTACCTGTGAATAAATGAATATAACAGATTTTCTAGAGGTGGACTGACTTTTTCCTGCTGCTAACAGTGTTTTTTCTTGGTTTGTAGTTTTATTTTTATATTTTAAGGCAAACATATAACAAACTAACAAACCAAAAAAAATGTTCATATGTTCAGCTACCACAATTACTTTGAATTTTCACTAGTAATAAAAGAACTCTTAATGTTGGCTCACATGTCTACCTTTCAACAATTAATGTGCTTGAAGCTGCATGACAACATGTCAGAGATCTGGAAACCTCTGATTCAAAAGTTTGTGTTGTACCTTACTGTGAGCAGATTTGCAGAGAAACCAGAAAAAGACTAGTTCACAATATTCCTGCATGTTGCAAGAGAGGAAGCTGTAAAGGTATTTAATAAGCATTATGGTTGTTTTATTTTTCCCAGTCACTAATAACAACTCTGTGTGTGTGTGTGTGTGTGTGTGTGTGTGTGTGTGTGTGTGTGTGTGTGTGTGTGTGTGTGTGTGTGTGTGTGTGTGTGTGTGTGGGGTAGACATTATTAAATACTTACATAACTTTTATTTTGGATGCAAAGTACTTCCTTCAGCAACAACTACATATCCTATACCAATGTTGAAATATTAGGTGGAGGAACTATTTTTCATCAAAAATATATAAATATGTATCTACTAGTAATAAAAGAAATAAAAAAGGATTTATAGATAGTAAGTATTGCACTTAGTTTTAGTTTTCTAAGTGCAATAATACCCTTCAGGTTGGGCACTACAAAAATTAGATTATTCAGGGATAGCAAAACCCCTGGCTGTTGTGTTGGGCCTCTCAATACCCCCAGACAGTCTGTTATTTCCCTGTAACACCCACCCTGTTGGTGCAGGCTTAGAATAATGCTTGGGGGGGCATGGCCAATATGGCTAGCCGAGAGCAGCAACTGGTGAAAGCTCTGTGACTGAAAACTTTTCTCTGACAGAAAATATAATAAAAAAATCAACATTTGAAGATACTTGTTAGCTAATTCTATTCACTAATAGTCAGAAAAAAAGATTTATAGCTTTGAGTTCTTCAAGAGCTGCAATTTTCTTGTTAAAATTTCAGCTGCTTGGTTAAGAGAAAACAGACTTCAACATGAGCCACTCAAGAAATGATACTCAGGATTCTTGTGTTAAAAAAAGACATCCAGTGACTAATATTTAGTATGCAGGATGTATTACTTAAAATGGACAAACTGGATGCCAAAAGAAGAGACCAGAAAGAAGAACAGAATATTTAGAAATTCTTATGAAACAACAAAATGCACAGATCAGCAGTATGGAAGAAGCTTCAAATGATTATGAAAGCAGAATAACTGAATGTGAGTTTCAGACTGAATTTCTTTAACAAAAAAATAACTGGTTCATAGATAAAGTTGATTTAAAAAATAGACTGAGATGAAATAACATTAGAATTTATGGTATACCTGAAAAGTATGAGGGAGACAATATAATAAGCTTCTTAACAACCTGGCTACATAAAACATTAAATCTACCTGAAACTTTATCTTTTGGAATTGAAAGGGCACATAGATCAATGAGAGCACTTTTGAAGAAGGAAAACTCACCACCATGTTCAATTATTGTTCAGTTTATGTCTAGCTTAGAAAAAGATCAAATATTAAAAACAGTATGGTCCAGCAATAGGTGAACATGTAGTCAGATTCAACAGTGATTATTCCAGTAAAGTAATGAGTTAAAGAAAATTCTGCTTACCACTGATCAATGATATTAAAATGAACAATATTGAAAGTATTTTTGTGTTTCCTGCAAAGATCAAATTATTTCTTTCTAAAGGAACCAAAATATTTGACACACTAGAGGAGACATCCATCCGCTTTTGTCAACAAAATAAAATCCTTAATAATTCTGAAGAAATGGATTGGAACAGTATATTCTTCAAGAGACAAAGTGAGCTGAATTCCTGGAAAACTTCTTCTAAAATTAAAAAGCTTAAACACAAGTGACTTTTATTCTTTGATTACAAGACTTTTATTTTCTGAAACAATAGATTTATCTTTTAAGTAAAAGGTTTGTATTGGACTTCAAGCTTCAAAGCATATGCTAAAAATCCCTGGGATTCAGCAAGCTCTGCACGTAATGCAGGAATAGTGCAAGAGCTGCTGCATGCAATATGGCTGACAAGCGATCCAGGAATGAGCTCCCGGGACATGCACGAGTGCTCCTACACTATTCCTACATGGACACAGCTCATGTATACTAATTACCCCATTTGCTGGTGAAAACCATGCAAATGTGGTGAATTAGTGATCCAGGAAGCAGGCAGGCGTCTGTGCAGGAATAGTGTAACCTGCAGAAATGTATTTGGTTACTAACCGAATACATTTCTACAAATTACAAAACGGAGGCATGACAACTCTAAAGAAAGCATGTATTCAATGTAGTAGGCATGCCAATGGCCGAATATTTGGCCATTGGCATGGGGAATAGTTGCAAAATTATAAAAAGTAACTTTTTAATTTTTTTGACCGATTTCGGCCGTTTAAGCATAGGGCAGCGATTCACAAATGGGATTGGCTTGAAAATAAGGAAAAAAAGTTGGAAATAAGCTTTTAAACCCAAATCAGCATTTTGCCATGATAGTCAATGGCATGCATAAGACAACAATACCAGGGAATAGTGGTTGCTAAGGGGGAAGGCTCAGTGTGAGTGTGGTAACTATGAATTAGCATTCTGTTTTATGCAAATGAGGGGACTGATACTGAATCACAGATTTCCTCTCAGTGTTAGCTTGCACCCAACTGTGTAGGTGCACCAACACCATGGTATAAGAGGTAGATGACTTCATAAGGGGAAGTGTCATGCATGCTATAAGCTTATTGGAGCTCTGTGGCCCTGTGTTTGCCCTTAGCTAAGCACAGCTAAGGAAGGGGTGTGTGTCTGAGGCTGCCTAGCAGTGTTTACATTGCCTAAATGGGTGTGCGCTCCATACACCGGGTTTAAAAAAAAAAACAGGAAATAGCAGCTCTGGTCACATCTGAGCAATGGGTATGCACAACATGCCTCTGGCTTAAACTGGAAGGCAATGGGAAGGGAAAACAGCAGTAGGAAGGCAATCAAGGAGAACTAGCATAGCTGGCAGGTGAAATGTATCAGAATCAACCCATTACACAGGCAGCAGCCCAGCTCAGCACACTACTATAAACTATGCAAACACCTTTCACTCTGGTTTTTCCCACAAACTCTACACCACTGGTGTACACAGACAGGGAAATTTTACCTGACAAAACTAACAAAATGTTAGGGGCTGCAGTTGCTCTCATACATCAATATGTGGAAGAGACTGAGGGTGGTGAGGATGTGAATGCTGATGACTAACCCATACTGAAGGAGGAGGAGAAGAGTGTACAGACCCAGGGTAACCTACCAGGGGCTACATAGGCTGGAGATAGTGGAGCTCTATAGGATGGACAGGGACATTCTACAGCCAATTGTTAAGCTATGTGGGCCACGCCTCACACGCAGAACCAACAGAGGGGAACCCATCCCAATGGGGATACCAAGGTATGTGTAGGGTTAAGAATACTAGCCACAGGTACCTTCCAAAGGCCAACTGGGGATATCATGGGGATCTCACATGCATCAACATCCAGGGTACTCCATCAGTTCCTGGATGCCATGTCAGCATATGCCGGTGAGCACATATATTTCCTCAATACCCATGAGGCATTGACCAGCAATATATCTCTTCCACCAAATAGCAGAATACCCTGAAGTAGTGGGTACAATAGACTGCATGCACATACACATCAAAGCACCACCCGGTGAGTGGGGTAGGGTCTACATAAACCACAAGAGCTTCCCCTCCATCAACTGCCAGGTCGTGTGTGATGCCCAGGGCATTATCCTGAATGTGTGTGCTGGCAGCCCTGGAAGCTATCACGACTCCCACATCTGGCATATGACACAGCTGTACCAGAAGTTTGCCAGTGGGGACATCCCATATGGCCACCTAGTGGGGGATGCTGGTTATGCACTGGAGCCGTAGCTGATGACACCCATCAGAAATGCACACACCCGAACAAGAACTCCATAATGATGCACACGCACAAACCAGAATCATAATAGAGCGTGTGTTTGGGATGCTCAAGTCATGGTTCCACTGCCTGGACATATCCGATGGAGCCTTGCAGTAGTCTCCAGCGACATGTACACAAATTTTCATTGTATGTGCAATGCTACACAATATGATCCTGCAGAAACAGCTGCAGCAGGAGCAGCACGGGAAAGGACCACACAGCCCCCCACCATTGCCAAGGCCATCACAGGCATAGAGGGACTCAGAGGAGGAACAACCTGAACTTGCCCATGTAGGCAGAAGGAGGCATGCTCAGTATGCCCAGGCTTTGGCAAAAAGGCAATGCATAGCACATACACTGACATGGTAGGGATCCAGGGAATTACGCCTCTCTCTGAGTTGCACTTATAGTAAAAGGGATGTCAGTCATGACACTACCTGTGCTTTACCATGTATAGGGAGTGTACTATATGCGTCCGACATAGTCAGCCCTCCAGCACCATTCTCAATACTGGCACAGCCACAAGGTGAGTCACTCTTCCTATCAACTGCTGAATGGAGTATTATGTTCTGCTAGTTGTATCTATGGCATGGATGTGAGCATGCAAGGGGATCGAGTGGCTGAATGGGATGGCAGCAGATAGTGGACACCTATATGGGTGGCATGAAATCCATAAAAAATACTGGTGTCAACAAAGTAGGCAGTACTAGAAAAGGTGAGAAATCCCACTTCAGTACATGTGGTGGCCCAAATGTGTGTCCATAGGACACACACATGCATGTCAGTGAGGTTCACATACCCACCACCAGCCTCAGCCAGCAGGACAGATGTAGATGACCATAAAGAAAGCCTGAGCTAAGGCCTCCAAATGATGGTAATGGTGAACAGCCCCCCTCCAGACCTACACAGACAGACTACAACAGGTCTGGCAGTTGTATGTTAGTTCTGAAGGGTAAGAAGTCTGAAACTGAAATGTAGGTCAATAAAACCCAAGATCTGTACTCTACTGATATGCCTCCAGTCTGCATGATAGGTCAGAATACAATATGAAATGCAGAGTACCTGAAATACCAGTACAGTCATAGCAAATGTTTACAGGTGTCAGGTGTTCCACCCCCCACAATCCTATGTAGAAATGCAGTGACATGTACGTGTGGGTTTAATAACAGTGGAGCACAGATTATCTGAGCTGGCCCAATTTACAGGATAGATTGTTGCATGAGTACAATATGCAGGGGTCCGAGTGTTAGGTTGCTGTGTGTTCTATATTGTGTGGAAGTGGTCAGCATGTAGGCATGGAGAGTTGTGTCTTGTGGCCTATGGTCAGTACTATTAATGACAGTGCCATGTTCTGACAACTGCAGTGCCAACCACAATGCATCCTAGCAATACCCAGTTCAGCAGTCATCCATACTCACTGTCCAGATGTCAATATCTGTCATCATCTGAAAGATGGACATCCCATGAATGTGGGGACAGACATACACACAGTACACAGGTGGAAGTACCCTAGACAGAGTACATAAAATGTAACTGTCAACTGCACACACCTTTGGAATTGTACATACAGGTTAGCAGCACATTAGTTGTCTGTGTAGTATGGAATACTGATGTATTCTGGCCAATGACTGGCAGACCACAAAAGGCACAGTTGTGAAGTAATGAGAAAATACCTATGTCCCCGCACAAGGCAGCATAAGAGGAATGTCACAGGTATATCTGTGAGTCAGCTGCAAGAAGCTTCCATATCACACATGCACTTAGCTCACCCCACCATCAGCCAGGTCATACCCCTGCTGTTGTGAATGAGTACAGTATGACTCCCACTTCTGTATGGGAATACCCACAGAATGCAGCATGCTGAAGAGGTGTCCCATGCAGGTGTGTCCCTAGCTGTAAGCAGCACCCTGCCAGCATCCAGACCAATGGATTAATATAGACAGGAACTATTGCCATTAACACCTCACACACTTACCCTGTCACCCCAGGGGAATCCAGTGGCTCACAGCCTGGGAATTTAGGAGTGACAGAATGCACTGGTCTGCTACAGATGGTCTGCATTGCTACCAAATGCCCTGCAGTCCTCTGTCAAAGGCCTGTGCCTCACCCGTACTGCCAATGTATGTTATCTCATGGGGTTCCAACTAACAACATAACACAGTCCACAGAACACAAATACAACACCATTTTGACAAATCCCAGTTGCATCCCTACCATGTCCTACTGCATGAACTGTGGACCAACCCCTAAATAGTGCTGGGATGAAGGGACAACTATAGGGATACTTCTCAGATATAGCTCGCATAATGTTAGGAAGAGGATAGAATAACAGAGTGTGGGGTATAGAAGCATGGACGTCATGGAGTGTGTGAAGTCTGAAACTCTGATGTGTGCCCATACTATGCCTGCCTGCAAACCCACTAATGGGTGGCTACAAACCTGCTCATAAACCACAATGTGAAGGGGAACTGACCAGATATATGAGCACTGCCTCTGGGTAACATGGGCGATTCTGTACAGCTGAGAGGTATGGCCACAGCAGAATATGCCCATCCTGTTACGTTGATTTATGTACAAGCAGGGGATCCTCAGCCACCACAGTACCAAGGTGCTGGACCATTTACACAGACTCATCAGCAAGTGTCTGCAGCTACCCCTCCAGAATGGCATGAGTATGCAAGAATTGGACACAGTTTCATTCATCTTGTATTTCCCAGGAAATAACTGTTAACAAATAAGTATATCTGTCAGTAGTTGATGACATAATACAACACAGTGTAAAACAGTACATATGTCTGAATATCTCTGCTAACACCAAACATGTAACACAAGCAGCACACACACACAATAGTTACAGTATCCCACTGTCTTTCGTCCATTGCGACTCCATATTGTCAACCTATCTACAGATATCCTGCAGAAACAGGTCACTAGCTGTAGGTGTAGAACACCAAATCCTGAACTGGAGTACAACCTATGTAAAATGGATTTACACACTCAATACAGAAGGTCATACTGGGCATGCTCCTACACTTAGAGAAATGAAGCCCATGTCTGACAACAACAGTAGACTATACATATCTGTCAGTTGCAGATGTCTGTGCACACACACCACATTGCATACCATTAATGCTTTGCACACACATTGGATAGGAATACTCACACATATCCAAGGCCAACACACTATAATATGTCAAACATACACACACAGAGATGTGGGGAACAGAGAGACAGACAGTGACAGAGAGATTTCCATCATGAGGCCTCTCCCACCCACCACGCATCCAATTGGCCAATATCACATGATGTGCCGATGTCAATCACTGTAGACATTGCTTTTGGTAGCCCTCAGCCCTATAGTGTCTGTGGTGCTTGTGATATCTGTGTAACATGATAGTACAAATCAGTATTCATCTAGCATTTGTATACCCAGTCCTGTCAAATGTAAAGTTATGTGTGACCGAGTGTTGTGTGTGTTTAAAGAGGAATGGTTTATGGCCTGTTCACACACACTGCACTTCCCATTGCCCATGTTAGCACTCATGCTGATGTCAGTCACCTTGAAATAACCCTCTGGCCAAATCTCAATCCCATAAGCTCCATGGTGCTTGAGATAACTGTGTAATGCTATAATGTAATATACTACTGTGTTAGGAGTTCTAATCCCAGTATGGCAACTGTGAAACTCTGTGTGTGTGTGTGTGTGTGTGTGTGTGTGTGTGTGTGTGTGTGTGTGTGTGTGTGTGTGTGTGTGTGTGTGTGTGTAGATGAATGATTTTGAGGCCATTCACAGTCACTACACCTCCCATTGCCATACTTTAGCAAGCCTGCTGATGTCAGTCACCTTGAAATACCCCTTTAGATAAGGACCAGCCCCATAAGCTATGTGGCATCTGCAATAACTGTGTAATGCTATAGTGTAACATACTAGTTAGGTAAGAGTTCTAATCCCAGACATGACAACTGTGTGTGTGTGTGTGTGTGTGTGTGTGTGTGTGTGTGTGTGTGTGTGGAGATGAGATGAATGATTCTGAGGCCATTCACAGTCACTACACCTCCAATTGCCCTACTTTAGCAAGCCTGCTGATGTCAGTCACCTTGAAATAACCCTTCAGAGAGGGGCCGGCCCCATAAGCTCCATGGTGCTTGCAATAACTGCATAATGCTACTGTGTAACATACTAGTTAGGTAAGAGTTCTAATCCCAGACATGGCAACTATAAAACTCTGTATGTGTGTGTGTGTGTGTGTGTGTGTGTGTGTGTGTGTGTGTGTGTGTGTGTGTGTGTGTGTGGAGATGAATGATTTTGAGGCCATTCACAGTCACTACACCTCCCATTGCCCTACTTTAGCAAGCCTCCTGATGTCAGTCCCCTTGAAATAACCATTTGGACAAGGGCTAGCCCCATAAGCTCCATGGTGCTTGTGATAACTGCATAATGCTGTAGTGTAACATACTAGGCAGGTAGGAGTTCTAATCCCAGACATGGCCACTGTGAAACTGTGTGTGTTTGTGTGAGACAGTGTGTGTGTCTTTGAAAATACCTGATATTATGGACATTTACAGTTACTACTCTCCCCTTACCCCTTCTTTAGCACTGCTGCTGATGTTAGTCACCTTCAAAGATACCTGTGGAGAGGTCTCCAACATGTAAGCTCCATGGTGCGTGCCATAAATGTGGAATAATATAGTAGCAGTAACTACACAGGTATGGGTTTGAGTCTCATCTGTGGCAAGTGTTTGTGTGTACATATGTTTGTCTGAACCTCAAAGATATTGGCCCTATTTACACCCAGTACACATCTCACAGCCTGACTTTAGCAGTCCTGCAGATATCATCCACCTTAGAAGTACCTGTTGCCAACCCTAAACCATGTCAGGTCAGTGGTGCACGTGGTAAATGCATAACCACATAATGGTCCGTAAAGATTGTTAGGTAGAGGTTTGAACCTCACCCCTGGCAAATGTAAATGTGTATTTAGGGTAAAATTATTTTTGGGCTCTCTCACCCACTACCTCACCCAATGCCAGTATTTACAAGGGGTGATCATGTTCCTCACGTTAGAAGTACCTTAGGACAGCATCCATCCTATAAGCTCTGTGGCGCGTGTGATAAATGTGGTAAACTATAGTAGCAATACATAGCTAGGTAGGGGTTTGAATCTCAGTACTGTCAAGTTTGTGTGTGTGTGTGTGTCTGCCTGTCAGTATTGTGTGTGGAGGTTGCTGTGATTGTGTAATAACAGAATCCATTGTGGGGCGGGTTTTGCTAAATTATTATGTTGAGGACCTAGTATATGTCACAATGTCCACCTTACGAGGACAACAGATGTCAAACACCAGAGAGGCTGGTTTAGACAATCCATAGCCCTACGTGTGACATTATGGATCGGTGAACAATACAGGCAACTCTTCTATTACTCACATTCCACCCACGTCTTATGCACAAACACACTTGGCTAGGCAACAACCACTATAATGGTAGTTCCCTGCATATTCCCTCACTGATAGTAACCATGGTGTGATTGCAGTGGACTACATACCTGTTGACCACAACAGTGCCACTGACATCAGAAAGTACTGTGATGTGTTACATATTCTGACTGAGTGTGTGTTATCCAGCAAGTAAAATGACATGGCACCCTGTTCCATCCCCACAGTAGGCAAATAAATGCTTACAGTGGCCCTTTTGCTATTTCCCCACTGGATGCCTGCAACAACTGTACAGACACCACTATCTCCACTGAATACCTGTATCATGCTGTCAATGTAGGTGCAAGCATGACCTCATTTCCATAGCCAGGTCTCACCAAATGAGGTCAGGAATGCTACATCAGAAGATAACAATCTGTCCACACAACATGCCCTAGAGACCTCAAGTACACTTCCACATGTCAAAGAGCATGCATGTGGGACATGTGCACAACCCAGACACTGTCCATGTTATGGAATATAGATCACATACATGGGAAGCAGTACACATCACTGGCCACCCACAATAGTAACCCAGATGAATGGATGGTGAATACAATACCCACCCCTGGGGACTACTCCAGGGACTACACCCCTGAGCCACACTGGAGACTATTGTCATGTGGCCTGATGCCAAGGTATTCCCTTTGCCTAGCCTTGTACAGCCTTCAGGCCCATTCACCTACTACACACCTGTGAAGCAATGAACCTATGCATCTCAGTACTGGCAATTGTGTGTGTGTGTGTGTGTGTGTGTGTGTGTGTGTGTGTGTGTGTGTGTGTGTGTGTGTGTGGAGATTAATGATTTTGAAGCCATTCACACTCACTACACCTCCCATTGCCCTACTTTAGCATGTCTGTCATTCACCTTGAAATAACCCTTTGGCCATGTTTCAGCCATAAAAGCTATGTGGTACTTGCAATAACTGTGTAATACTGTAGTGTAGCAAACTAGTTAGGGAGGAGTTCTAATCCTGATCCTGCCAACTGTGATAATATGTGTGTTTCCATGAGAAAGTGTGTGTGTGTCTTCTTTGACACCTGCTTTTTTGGAAACTCACACTTACTATACTTCCCTTACCCCTCCTTTACCACTGTTGCTGATGTTATTCACCTTCAAAGATACCTTTGGACAGCTCTCCAGCATGTAATATCCATGATATGTACAATAACTGCATAACACTGTAATAGCAATACATAGTCAGGTAGGGGGTTGAACCTCAGCACTGGTAAGTGTGCATTTGTGTGTGTATCATCAGTATCCTGTCTGGGTGTTGGGGTGATTGTGTAATGAAAGGATCCATTGCAGTGTGGGTTTATATTGAGGAACTATATGTCCCAATGTCTACATTACAAGGCCAACAGTTTTCAAGCACTGTA